>NW_010972920.1:4968230-5086369 GCF_000737465.1 Haliaeetus leucocephalus
CTCCACCAAGCCCCCCCAGCGGCACAAGGGGGACAGGGATGGGGTTTACGGTCATCACATGTTATTTTCTGCCGCTTCACCTCCTCAGGGCGAGGGCTCATCACACTCTTCCCCTGCTCCAGCGTGGGGTCCCACCCACGGGAGACAGTCCTCCACGAACTTCTCCAACGTGGGCCATTCCCACGGGCTGCAGTTCTTCACAAACTGCTCCAGCATGGGTCCTTTCCACGGTGTGCAGTCCTTCAGGAGCACACTGCTCCAGTGTGGGTCCCCCACGGGGTCACAAGTCCTGCCAGAACCCCTGCTCCGTGGGCTCCTCTCTCCACAGATCCGCAGGTCCTGCCAGGAACCTGCTCCAGCGCAGGGTTCCCACGGGGTCACAGCCTCCTTCGGGAACCCACCTGCTCCGGCGTGGGGTCCTCCACGGGCTGCAGGTGGATATCTGCCCCACCGTGGACCTCCCTGGACTGCAGGGGGACAGCCTGCCTCACCAGGGTCTTCACCACGGGCTGCAGGGGAATCTTCGCTCCGGCGCCTGGAGCATCTCCGCCCCCTCCTTCTGCACTGACCTTGGTGTCCGCAGGCTTGTTTCTCTTACATGTTCTCCCTCCTCTCTCCGGTGGCTGTTTTTCCGCGTCCCAACTTTTTTTCCTTCTTAAAAATGTTATCACAGAGGCGTTACCACTATCACTGATTGGCTCGGCCTTGGCCGGCGGTGGGTCCGTCTTAGAGCCGGCTGGTATAGGCTCGCTCTCTCTCGAACACAGGGGAAGCTTCCAGCAGCTTCTTACAGGAGCCACCCCCGTAACCCCCCCCGCTACCAAAACCTTGCCACATAAAACCAATACATTAGGGGTCACCCAAGAAGAAGGCTGTCAGCATAGTTGCTGTAGAGGCCCAAGAAAGCACTCAGCGATCCTCCAGGCATAGAAGAACTGAAACTACCTCCCTTGATTCTGGTGAGGGGACTTCTGGTCTGGTACTTCTGGCACTGATCGGACAGTGAATATTCTGATGAGGAACAGCAATAGAGGGTCCCTGCCTTCGGCCAGGAGGAGGAAAGGGATGACCGGATATACTGGACTGTGTGGATTCGATGGCCTGGCACATCAGACCCACAGAAGTATAAGGCTTTGGTAGACACTGGTGCACAGTGTACACTGATGCCATCAGGATACAGGGGCATGGAACCCATCTGGGTCTCTGGAGTGACAGGGGGATGCCAAGAATTGACTATACTGGAGGCTGAAGTGAGCTTGACAGGGGACAAGTGGGAAAAGCACCCCATTGTGACTGGCCCACAGGCCCCTTGTATCCTTGGCATTGACTACCTCAAGAGAGGGTACTTCAAGGACCCGAAGGGGTACCGATGGGCTTTTGGTGTAGCCACTGTAAATGCAGAGAAGATCAAACAGCTATCTACTCTGCCTGGCCTCTCGGAAGATCCCTTCATTGTGGGATTGTTGCAAGTTGAAGAACAGCAGGTGCCAATCGCTCCCAGGCCGGTGCCCCGTCGGCAATATCGGACAAACCGAGACTCCCTGGCTCCCATACATGAGCTGATTCATCACCTAGAGAGCCAAGGAGTCATCAGCAAGACTCATTCACCTTTTAATAGTCCTATATATGAATTTTGATGAAAAATACTCACAAATTGAAAAATGCATTCAGTATGATTCCCACCAAATAGAAGTCTCTTCAAAAATACATACTTTCACAACAAATTTAACACTGTTATCAGCTCTAGTTAGAGATTTAGGTAAGAGTAATTCCGAAATTTTTTAATGGGTATATGTCCAGGAAACAACACTATCTTACGTACACTTTTCCAGACAGAGCTGCCTGGTATTCTCACCTCTAGCTGAGAGAATCAGAGTAGCTGCAGGACTAGGACTTTTGAGACACTGACTACTCCTAAAACATAATACTTGCAGTTTCAGGTTGGTCCACTTCCGAAAAAGGTTGGATAGGTTCACAGAGGTGTACAAACCCCAGCTGGCCATTGGCACAGCTGGACAAATGTGTCATGAAGATGCTCATCTCTGATACAGCAACAGGTCTGAGCTCACTGTAACGCTTTCAGATCATGATAACATGCAGAAGGAAATGAAGAATTAACTCAGGGAACTCTCCTAGTACTCTAAACCAGGGTAGTCAAGAACTAATGAGAAAATGTTTTTTGCAAGACTTAAAAATTGCTCTCACAGTAAGATTATGCATAGATTTGTTCCTGTTACATTTTGCATAACAGTGTTCACTAATTATCTTCTCATCTCTGAAAACTATATGAACATCACTGCAAAAAAGCAATTAAAACAAGTAATCCAAAGTGGCATAACACTTAGAATGTTTATAGAATCATATTTGATAAATACTTAGAATTTGAAACTAGTATTCATTCTTAACATTCCCAACCTGCATTTATTTTTAGCATAAATATAGTTCAGCTGACCTAACGAGAACAATTCATTATGCTAGACTTGCACTTAACTATCTTTAGAGCCAACATAACCCTATTAGATGTAATTGCTCCACCATTATATTCATTGAAATCCTAGCATACAGCATACTTCAGATGCCATTTTAAGACTACCATCTCTCTTAAAAGATTTTCCGAATTATGGCACAGTACAATGAAAATGAAAAATATGATAAATGCCCTTACAGTCGAGCAGGTCTTCATTTTCCCTCAGATTTATACTAAAAGTCTCCCTTGACAGTTCTGCGCTTCAGATGCTAACCTGGAACACGGCAATCTCGATTCGTATCTCTGCTCCAGTGGGACTTCAGGCTAATAACTTTGTATCTCCATGTCTGAAGTACCCCTTCTGTAAGAAGGGGGTAAAAATGCCTCCCAGGAACTGTTATGTTGTCAACTGGTGGGATAATTCAGGCGCATTTACATAAGTGGTTTCCATGATGTGATAATAATAAGGGAAATCATGGAGTATAACGCATTTCATTTCACTGTTGTTAATTTTCTTGAGTCCAGTTTAACAGATTTATTTCTCTTCACACTGTTATCTTAGCACTTCACAATACAGTATGAACTGTGAATTTAATTAATAATTTAATTAATATTCCCTTTACTTTTTCACAGGATTGTTAAGAAAAATATAAAGACTAAATCTAGCAGCTGATCTTGAGATACTAGAACAAGTCCACTTCCCGAGTAAAGCGTTCATCATTGTCTTTTGGTTTTATTCTTTTGCTCATTTAATTAGTTTCATTCCCCTTTGTACATTTCAACTTATTGTAAAATTACTGTACACTTATGATATTTTCTACAGAAAAAAATAATACGGCCATGTAATTAATATTACCAAAATACAAGCAGGGATAAATTAAGTATGCCCTCCAACTGCTAATATCAGCAATTTTGAAATTTTTGAGACACTGACTGTTGATATGGGTTTAACTGAATCCCTCTGAATGGCATGTATACTCTTGTACATAAAGACACGTTTGTCTCAATTACCTTAATATGTGTTATACTGACTATAACTATGTCTACAGGGAAAATATATTACTAAAGTTGTTATTTAATAATTAATCAGATTCTGATCACATGTTTTGTGTTTCCAGCCAGCTCAAGCATTCATGGTTTTCAGTATTTACTAAATAGTTACATTTTTATATAGAAAGTCCCAGTAGAAAAAAAATGTTGAAAATGTATACAGACACAAGCCCTGTACTTCTCACCATTCTACTTAATAATTCTCTCTTCTTGCTTTATTTTTGCATTGCATAAAATCTGTCAGTTTGGGTGAGTGTTTTCAAGAGCATATATATGGCTTAAAGCATACAACTCTCATTTTCAAAATCTGCCTAGATGTCTTTTAATTTCAGAGTACAATTTGCAGTTGCCATTTTAAATGACAACTCCTATTTTTAGGTCTCCAATGTGCTTTAAATCATTTTAACCTTACTACCTCAGAATATTTTTTTTTTTTCCCCTGTTCTTCCTCTCTTCACTGTAAGTTTTAGAAGTCTGCTATTTCTTTGAATTCATTAGACCTAGCTTCCCCAGATAGCTACGTGCACTCTTAACATTAAATGCATACTTGATTATCCTGGTGCTATGCCTCACTGAAAATAGGCATAGTTAGTGAAGTGGAACAGAAGGAGATCAATAAAACATCTATCTGTGTTGTTAGTAGAGTACCTCATGTACTGTGCATATACGCCGTATATAAAGCAGCACTGTAAAAGATTAAAATAACCTTCCAATTGTCTCAAATAGACAATAGACATTAATCACTTTGCTTTATATAATCATTCTCACTTGATATGAGACCAGCCAATACTGATGCTAAGCACACAGCCAAGAAACAAGAGAAAGATGGATGAACGTTATAACTATTAACTAACACATTTTTTAGGCTATAAACTCACTTTGTATCCTTCTCCTACTGAAGGATTAATTCTCCAACTTAATAACTGTATACATCCTATCCCATAATGGCTCTCCTTCCAGCTAGCTGTTTTCTCACCTCATGATATCTCTTCCCAAGCTTCTTCCTGGAAGACACCAAGCTGAATCTCATCCGGAATGATTTTGCTATGTGCCCATAATTGTAACAGTATTTCAGAATATTTTTGAAAGTCCCCTGAAACAGCTAATTAATCTTGCCTTTTTCCTGCAAACTTCAGCAGCGTGCAAAATTATTTGGTGAAATCAGGATCGCGGTGGAAAACAGATGTTGCGTCTGGAGTTGACCTTTTTGGTGAATAAATTACGAACAAAACAACCGCTCTTCCAAGGCTTGTGGCATTACTCTGCTGTTAGTATATGCCCCCGTGTATTCAGCTTTTTGCACAGCAGAAACAAGAAGGCAACATTATGCTCCTCCTCAAGGCAAAGTGATCGTCTCCTCTGGGAGGGTTTTTTCAGGCTGGCAGAGGGGAGACATCATGTGCTTAAACCAGGAAAGAAGCAAGGAGGAAGGTACGTTATTTTTAGTCTAAAAAGATTTCAAATCTTTGGTAGAAGGCGGCACATGTAAGGTGACTAATCTGAAGCTAAATGCCAGATGATTTCTACACGCAGACCTTTTTATTCTTGATTGATTCTAACTGTAGTTTTGGAGACATATTTTAATAGAAACAAACTGTGCTTTGGGAAGGTTCTGCAAAACAATAGATACAATAGGCTTGACCGCAAACAGCAAGAATACGTGTATTTTCTTTTTTTTCTTCATTTTCAACTTGGGTTTTCATTCTGCTTTGTACCTTTCTGCTTACTTGTTTGTTTCTGCATTTTAAATTCTTATATTTTAGCTTGCATCAGAATTCTCCAAAGGCCTTCCAGAGGATCCCAAGAAAGTGATTCCTAAATTCTCTTTCTCTAAATGACAAGAAACTCTTAATGATTTCTGTTCCCAAACCATAGCACCATTTGAGAACAATTTCGTTCTCAAAGTATAGAACCTTTTCTTCCCGAAGACATGAGATCATGGTAAGGATCAACCAAAATTGTATGTTACCTCTGCATGTTTAGAATCATGCTGGTTGAACGTTCTACCTTCATTGCTTCTTAGGACCTTGGGAAAATGCAAAATAATTTTCCTCTATCTTGTAATTAAAGAATTTAATATATCTGTGTAGATAAGTTACAAAGAAGCATGTCAAGTCACATGTTTCGTATGAATTTTTTCTCTCTCCCACAAGCCTCTGATACACAGAAAGTATACAAGTGTGAACTCCAGAAATTCATAATGAAAAAGGAAGGCTGGCTTTGCCATAAATGCGTATCAGAGGCAGACTTATCACCTGCCTCAGCAAAGTAGGCCTGTGCGTGCTCTTTTTGTCCTCCGCTGGAAGCGTTCTCCTACTTTAGCACCTTCTGTATTTCATTTGCCAGGTTTGCTATCTGTAGCCTCGCTTGTAAGTACGCACAGCATTCGATGCTTCAGCTGATGCTGCAAAATGCTGCAAGCAGCTGATGCCCCCTATAGTCACATACAATTGAAGAATGTAAAAAGATAACGCTTTTAGAAACAAATCCTTTTGTACCTCATCACGTACAGCTGAAATCTCACAGGGCTCTGCCTAACATATCAGATAGCATTTGTTAAGTTTAGAAGGACAGTTGTTTCTTGGTAAGAAACTTGTTTTGGAGTTTCTCAGTAAGATCAAATACATGTCTCTCTCGTGTCCAGACTTCAAGTAGGCAGGAGATTTTCAGAAGCTCATTACATTTGGAAGCATGTGTTCTGCTGAAAACGAATGATGTTTAAGATCCAAAATCAGTTCTAGTTTGAAGGTCGCTGCCCGCATTTATCAGCTCTCAAAGGCCTTCCCAGAATCCAAAAAAATAGCAGCTTTTCTAGGTGTTTTCTGAGAAGAATACAGTAAATTAACACTTGGTACAGCACTTTCCCAGATGGCTTATTGTAATATTTAAATCATTGCAGCCAGTCTCCCTTCTCCCAGGTAAAGCAAAACAGTAGAATGGAATTGGGCTGAACAATGTAAGTGGATGTTGAAAATGAAATGGGTTTTGGTGAGATTTTACTAAGAAGCAAATATTTAACTCATCGCTGAGGAAATCACTGAAGTGTGCTATTAATCATCTCCTCCTAGTAAGATTGCTTTTCTGAAGTACCGCCTCAGGACCCCAAAGCCCATAGACAAAACACTGGGAGTACAAAAGAACTGCTGTAAGTGGAGTGTTCAAATAAATACCCAGATTGCACTTGATAGCTGAATTTGAAAGCTCACTTATATCCTGTAAATATATGCATTTTCAAGTGTAATGACGATGTCTTTTCAAATAAGGGCTGTGTGTATAAAACAATAATTGCAAAGCGTAGCATTCTAATATCCTTTGTGAAGTCAAAGCTAACAAGTTATAGAGACTGAAACTTCCTACTTTCCATCCCACGAGGCCACAGGAGTAAGATGCATTCAGTTTACTTTATTAAGAAATGTTATTAAACCAATCAATCCAGGACCTAAGACTTATATGAATCAAAAATAAGCTTTGTTCCTGCATGCTGTAACACCCTATATGTCCTTTAAATTAACTTTTAAATCACAAAAATACATTATCTTGGATCCGGTCTCCAGAGCAAAGCTTTATAAAAGAAGACTCAAGGTAGTTATTAATGAAGTAAAACTTGCACAGAAGGAGAAATAAATGGTAACCAACTGCGTTTTGACACTGGCTACTTTCTCTATGGTGAATTTGCTCAGAAGAAGCTCAGTGGAGCATGGAAGGATGCGTCACCAATGCCCAGCACATTGACTAATTGGAAACTACATTTTGAACGAATGGCCACTATACCCACTAAATGTTTCTTACTAGTACCTGGTTTTTCTTTAGTTTTCTGAGTTTTTTTAAAAGAATGATAGTCTTCAGAGGCAGCATACTACAGAAGTATGTGAAAGTAGTAGGGCTACAATAAATCCCTAAGAGAAATTTTGCTGTGGAAGAGCACTAAGTAGTAGGACATGAAAGATGGGCAGCTTCTCAGATGCTGCATAGAGCTTGAATTATTTAGACCAGACAAAATACTCTAAAAAATGGATTAGATGAGAAGTAATAAGGCCAGGGACAATACAGAAGCAGGAAGATGGTTATTAAGTCTCTTTCACTCTTAATCACTGGCAAAGAATAACTTGTTTCTGCTATTCTGTTACTGACTTCTGTTGAGTCATTTCCCATTCATTAATTTAGAAATCTCACAACTGCTACCAAGAGCAACAGATGTGCCTCTGTATGTCATATAGCATCACCTAGACAAGTTGCACGGAAGGTCTCATCCAGCTGGTTTGCCTTCAGTGCAAAGCTGGTTCTCTCCATCCTGGAACACACTTAGCTGTGTTTCTATGAATATCCTTTTACAGTAGTACCTTCTCATGGGCTACAGTTTAAGACATTAAGAAGAAAAACAGGACCCCTGAGCCAGATGCTGCTGTCGCTTGTGCTACTGTCTTTCATATTTTGCACTTGGGTAGCTCAATGGCTGCAGCAGCTTTCGCATCCCATCCCTTCTCACCACAGAGTAATGGCTTCAAGTCTCTTCTGCTAAAGGTCTGCATAAGGGAATGAATGAAGCAGCTCCTGCAAAGGCAATACTTTCCTCTTGAACAGGAGGGCTGAGAGCGATTAAAGAGAGATTTAGCAGGGCTCCACCAACATATAAGTCACCAAAAGAAATAATCTTCACTAGGTGATATATGATTGGGATATAACACTCCTTATACTCCAGGCACTTCTGTAAGGTAGTGCAATTATGCACTGGCCCAGCCTCAAAGCCTCACTCTAAGCCTTATGCTACTGCAGTAGAGCAGACTTGAGCCTATTGATTAGACACCTATTTATGTTACAAAGGTACTTTACTATATAAAGTCAATTTTTTTCCAAAATCCTATTTCTCTGTGGAAAGAAAAAATCTATTTAATATGTTTTAACTTAAATAAAATGACCAGTTTGAGAAAAATTAAGTAATATGTCTAATAAAATCATAAAATGCAATTTTAAGCTACAGTGAGCTAAGTAAAATATGGAATAGGAGCTTGCATTTTTTATTAGACTTCATTAATCTTGTTAATGACTTATTGAATATCGCTGCACATTATAAAAATTGATCCCAGTGGCTACATTGTTATATGCTTTAGCAACCTCTTTCAACAGCTATGTTTAACTGACAGAGTATTTCTCCAGTCCATTCTCTGCAACAGCAGATGTGATTTATGGTTGGAAACTATTTAAAAGGTTTAACATTGTTGTGAACTGAACATCAATATTTACTTTTTTTTCCCCCTACATGGATAAGGGGAGCATATGGATACTCAATAATAGAATAAGTTACCTATGAATGCAAGCTATCAGCTTTGCTCTCTCTATTTGGCTGTCGTGAGTTTGGCTGCAGTTCTATTTTAGATGTAGATCATTTCAATAAATCTTACGTATAACAAGAGAATTTCTGTCCCAAGTTCAAAAGTCTAAACACACACTGTATTTCACTAAGGGTATCCGGCAATGCAGAAGGACCCTTCAATTAGCTCCTTGCAAAAGAAAGGTTTGATTCAAAGGGCTGCCTTGGCCTGATTGTGGCTTTGTGCCTTCCCTACTGAAACTACCTTACAGCCTCCAAAATGGATCCGCGTGTGTACATTAAGCACAAATCCAAAGGATGCCATCTGGGATAAATTAATATCCCTTCTGTGATAAAGCTTTATGACATCCTAACTCATAGCAGCTTACAGCATCTCAGCCATAGTGTTCCAAAGAAAGTAGCCCCAAGTTCCCCGAACCCATGCTGAAATAAATGCCAATCTACTGTGTTTGTGCATTTTGTGCAGACAGTGGTAAAGTATTTGATGTGCTGTAATATAAAAAGGAGAAGGGTCACATTATAGTCCACATTCTCCTGTATTATGGACACATAAAATATAATCTAACACAATAAATACAGACTGGAAAGAAGCAATGCCTACAATAGAAACACAAATCCTGGAGGGAGGGCTGTATAACATAGCCAGCATTCCATACTAATGTAAACCACTCAGAAAGAAGACAGACACAATAAATCTGATTTTAAATGAAGGGGGAAAAGCTGACATAGGATTACTGGTTCTTAATGTTTTTGTTACCCAACCTGTCATACCATCTTTGTTTCTTTGGAATAAAGTTTACTGGCCAAATAGTGGAAGTGAACACACCTGTACGTTTACAATTCCTTGTTTAAATAAAACTTACAGATATTTAGGGAAAAGGTGAATGCAACTAAACACAAAGGAGGGTTCGTAGTACACATTAAAATGAATTATTTCAAGCCTCATTTCTAAGTGAAACAGAAGTAATTGACAGTATCATTAAATACTATTATCAACTCACCATTTTAGGAGAAGAAAAAAGGAGGACCAGGAGAACAATTTTCCCTTAAAAAAGGGCAGAATTTGTAATAAAGACAAAACCAAACTACTTTAGCTAATATATAACTACAGGAAACACACTATTAAATGTATCATAATGCATTTAATTCCAGTAATGATTAAATAAATAGCACTCTTGTTTTATATTAAAAAAAAAAGGTGTAGTTATTACAACTGGAAGTTATATCCAATAAAATGCGATTCTTTTATTAAGCAAGGCATTAGTCTTTATAGCTTTGTCATACCAACTATGAAGCATCTTTTTATGCAAAGTCTTTGGATTTCTCTAAATTCTCCAAGCTGATTCCCATTCTCTTAGTGGGGCAAAGTCTTCTTTGAATTCAGGGACTTTTCCCAGATGTATGTTACCGAAAACGAAACAAGAAATTGGCTCCATCTAATTTCTCTCACAACCCATTTGTCATTCATACTCTCATTTATTGTGTTCCTAGGGCACCCAAGAATTAAATAAGTAAAGATGGCAATTAATAATTAAAACATCCAGGTAATTAGGAAATTAACTTCTTTTTTATTTCAGAGCTTTCTACCTCACTTCCACAGTTTTGTAGGGCTTTTTCCCATTGTTGTTTTTGCTTATAAAAGTCAAGAATCCTGACAAAATGTTGGAGCCAGTGATATGCTTGCTAAAGCAGTTCACTGGAAAGTATGCCATGCCAATTTATTTGTAGGTGACCAACCACCAGAAATATACTCATTTATTTTAGAAATTTAGGAATAAATTAAATGTTTGCAAGAGTAGCCTAAGTAGATACGATGGAAACAAGAAAGTCTGCACACTTGTTAAAAGTGTTTGAGAGGGAAGATTCACTTTTCACTAAAATACCACATTTTATGTTCTTGAGATTAATCCTATTACTCTTTGGCTAGAATCCTGATGCTGTTCCCATTTAGCAGACAGCACATTTAATCATTTTTCAATGGCTCGTAAAGCATCTGAAGTCTCTTCTATGTATGTCACAAAGTCTGTCGTATGTTTGTCACGGCTCCCTGTACAGGAGATGGAAGCTGCTGGTTTGGAGTAAAAGTATTTTCCAAGTGGCAAAAAGTTGCAGGCTGCAGTATGTGGCGAGCCTTCCCCTTGTATGGGGTTACTAGTAGGAATAATTACAGTGCTGTAATAGATTAGCTCGTTTGGTTTACATTATTACACTTGATGAGCACTGTATAAATCCTTTATACAAGTTATTGCTTTAATCTTTGATATTTCAGGTGGCATGATTAATCTCCATCAGAGAAAACAAAAAACGGTTGCAGTTCTGCTCCCTTCCTTTCTTGCTTCTACAAGCTGGGCTGTCATTATGGTTTAGCAGTACTGTCATTCAGGGGATCATGTACTTTGTTTTTCAGATCTTTCTCTGCTGAAGATGGAAAGCATAATGGATATTTACAAAATGAAGAAACTCTGAGAAGTTTATTATTTACTATTACTTAAATATATTTTCTATTCTTTACAGTTAGCTTTGCTTCTAGCTGTATTTCTCTGCACTAAAAGTAGATGACCTCTTATTTATTCTCTTCTTGCCCTTCTACTTTAAATTCTGCATTATCCTCCATTCTGGGCTGTAAACAATTCCACCTCTGTTTCTGTGGTGTCCAGAAGATCTCGTCATCTCACCTGAGAGTCCTCAAGTAATTGCAAGCTTCCCCTTAGTACCACATTACATAATGCCACTAAGCATTCTTTACTTAAAAAAAAAAAAAAAAAAAAGCTCCTAAAAATATTTTGGTACTCTTGAAAAGCAAGTTTCCTGGAATTTTATCTTCCTTACTGATTAAGGAATATCGCTGCATCTTATCACATAAGGTTCTGTCATTTCCATTTTGAAAATGGAAACTCTCCAACATAGATACAGAGATCTATTGGATTTGCTATTACTGCCTGGTACCTTGTACCATACATGAGACACTGTTATTTATTGCTAGCGTAAGGGGATATATTTGAAACACTTACTGCGTTCAGAACAATGACAAAGAGAAGTTCCCCAACCTGAATGCTTTCCTCTAGTTCTTCTGAGCAGCAGGATGACCTTCGGGGAATACAGCACATGGGAGACGGCCATGGGTTCGTCAGGGGAGCACCCGTGAGGGCAGCAGTAATAAAACTTCACCAACATGTAAATATAGCCCCAGCTGACTCTATAGACATAGTTTCTAATGTCTTAATTTCTTTTTTACATTACTTAACAGCATGTTGGTAGTAGTACAAAATTAGACCACTGCTTGCCTGTTGGAATGGGACATAGTGTTATCTTTGAAGTATGATTTTTATTTGTGTCCTGAATCATTAAGCAAAGTGCTGCTGTTATAAAACATCAACAAGGAAGAGCTCTGATACACAAAGGATCACACCTATGCAGAAGAAAATGTCATCGTTCCCCACAAAACACTTTCTTGTTTTCAAAATATTCATTTTCTGCAGGGATTTCCACTGAAACTGATATGATGCCACACATTAAGAAAACAAGATAATGTCCATACAAATGATCAAACTCTTCCCAACTAAAAAATAATTAGCAAGAAACTCTGCCCAGCTGTGAGATTAACATACACCTACAAACACTCTGGATAAGCCCAGCCTTCCCCTGCAATTCTAATACCAGACTCAGAAGATGTCCTTTTTTAATCTTCTGAGTTTGCGCTAATGCTCAAAAGCATGACACAGTCAGATAGATGCATTGTTCCCAAATGCTCATTTGCAAAGGTCAAATAAGGACTGGAAAGCCATAAAAACATTCGCTATGTTGTCGCTAGAACCATGAAAATGATACCATTATTTCAGATGACAGTAATAGGAAAAAGTACTGCAGGATTTAAAAATAGTAATAAAGTCTCTAATTATGAAAAGAATCATGTGCACATATGATACTATCGGCCAAAAAAATATACTAAAATCAAGGAGCATTTTCTAAAACTCTGTCACACTCTGAGGTTTAAGTACCAAGCCCACTTGGGAAGCATGTCTGGAGCTCTGAAAGTAAAGGTTTATGACATTTCTTTCCAAGAACCGAAGTGGACTTGTTTATTAGAAGTTTATTGTGACAATGATCTCATGCTGGTGACAGTGGTGCCGTGTTTTCATGAAGCTCTGTATACTAAGCAACAACAACAACAACAATGTAATTTACTTATATAAATAATAGTAGTCCTGAGCTCACAAAGTTCAAATCAGAGGAGTTTATAGTCTTAAGTACCTTCTGCAGACTTGCCAGATGCCAAATGTGACATAGCTTTCAGGTCAGATGTCTGGACTGGAGTGCAATATTTGACACTGGAAATCCAGCTCTACCGAACAACATAGCGCACAAGCCCCACAGGTCTCCCTGCAAAGAATAAGAGAAAGAGCTAGTCAAACACTGATCCGTTCGGAGTTCAGGAAGACCCAGAAAGTCCAGCTCTCAGGAAAACATTCAGACCATAGGTATGGCTGGCCTGCATGAGAGTCACTGTCTACCTTGTTGAAGTGATACCAGTGTGAAGAAAATGATTTAAGATTCATAGAACCATGAAAAGTCCCAAGAGGCAGGAGAAAAACTGTTGCCTGGCTGTGAAATTCTTGGATTTCAGTCTGTGACAGAAAGGCTGTATGTTTTATTTAAGACTATTTAACGTAAAGCATTGCCATCTGTTTGGTGTTTTTTCGAGGGTTTTTTTGTGTGTGGTTTTTTTAAGAAACAATTGCCACAGTTGCTTTTTGTGAAGACCCAAAGGAGTTTTGCCTAGCTCCTTTATTCACTTCCTTCAACGATCTTCTTATCATCCCCGTCTTTCGTTCTTTAGCTAAATTATTGTAACCTCAACTTACCTAAATTAGAAATCAACATATGTATACCATCATTCGGCAGCTATGACAATATCAATCTCCTTACATATGACGTCCCTTGTATGAACAGGTTGGATTGCCTGTTTGAGTTTATACAGTACCTACTTCCACATCAAGACACTGGTAACAGAAAATCCTAATGCAGTAATGTTTACCAGAACAGGCAGAAGCGCACATTTCAATATCAAAAGGTTTTGTTGGAAGGTGACTTTCTCTCAAAATCAGCTGCAGAGGATTCCAAAGCAATGAGAGAAGGAAATGAGTATGAACTACATACTAAGGACAGGTCACATCCTTATGGTATTGTAAATCTGGATGCAATGTTTATAACAAACCTATTACATCAGCAGAGCACTAAAAATTTAAATAAGCACTAAAAAAGTTGTGAGACGCATTACTGACAATGGCGTCAACTAAAAGGAAAGGAAATGAAATGCAAGTGCAATCTGCATTTTGCAGTGACTTCCAAAGAATTTCTTGTTTTCAACTGGTTCTTCCATTCACAAGGCCACCCAATGAAGGAGAATACATAATCCCTGGAATTATTTCATGCAAGTGCTACCTATCTAGCATCACTCAGTAAGCCCAGCATTTTGGCATTAGGCAAGATGGCACAAGTCAAATTTATTTTTCTTCGAGGTGCTTTTAAAATCAAACTTTTCTTTTGATCAAATCAATACAGATGGCTATTTGTGAACTACAAAATGATATCCCAAAAAGCTTAGCTTCTGATAACCACCTAATAACCTGGTTTGACTTGAGGAAAAAAAAAGAAAAAAAAAAAAGAGAGAGTACTTTCACAGTATTAAGCGTTTTTGCACAAATTGTTGAAATATTTAACTTGAGTAATGTGGCCATTAGTAACACAAGTTTGAATGGGAAGGATTATATTAATGTCTATCAAACACAAATACTAATCATTCACTACAAGAATTAGAGTAAGCTGTATTACAGTCCCAGTTCTTGCCAGGTAAGCAATCCCTGTTACTAAGATATGCAAAACATTCTTTGCACTCATTTGATAGGTGCTTTAACATACTTTCCAGCATCTGGAAGCTGAGCCCACTTTCATCCACATCATGTTTTTACTGTTACAGTCATTAAAGTCAAGGGACTTATTCTTTTTTTAATTGGTAAAAGGAGAACAACTGATCCACTTGTGTTCTAGAAAGTAGTTCTCGATAACTAAAATAGCATGAAATCTTTATTATTCCCTTGATATCTTTAGCACTTATATAAAAATGTTAGCATTCATGATCAAAATAAGAGGATTGTCTTCATATTCTTGTACCTATGTAAAGAGAATAGGTTAAATCTTTCAAGCTGTCCTGTATTTTTTATCTTTTCTGTATAAATTTCATTCTACTGATGAAGGAAGGTAAGAAAACTCTCTCAGAGATGCTATTCCATTTTATCGGGATCATCACCAAGGTACATGACAAACAGAACAACCAGGTTTCAGGATTCTCTGCAGCTACAGGTAAAAATATATTTCCACTTACTGCCTCAGTTAAATTCAAACAAATGCTAGATTCTTTACTAGAATATCTCACTGATGGTTTTCACACCACAGTGACAGCTAAGGCCCACCTTCAATATGTGCCCTTTCCCAAAATGAACTGGGTTTTATGAATTGTAGGAAAAAGAAAAATAATATAAACAAGGACCTGGCAAAAATCTGCACTGCAATCAACAGACATGCACTGAAGGGGAAGGCATGAAAGTTTATCGGCTGTTTTGAAACATCGATCACTCTGAGATTGTTTATTTTTTCACATGTTCTGTAATCTTTCCTGACTAACTCTCACTATTTATTGCCTTTAATAAAGAGGCATGATCTTCACTTAAGATCAGACATTATTGCAATTCCCAGAAAACTGTGACTGTGAAGGCAAAAAACCCTGCATTGATCCAACACACAGATTTTGGAGCATCTCATCACATACATGAATTTTATGTGCAAACTGCAGTATTGCTCTGAAATAAATAACACTATAACCATGCTCCAATATAAGCAATATTAAAACTGAGAGACTCACTATATCAAATTCTGGCCGTTGCCTTCATCTTCCTCCTCAGTGCATGCAAATCAGCAACAAAGTCAGCATGAATGGCACCAAAATTTCTACCAGGCAGAGAGGTCATTGCACATTTCAGTTAGAACCCTCTGTGACTTCTACCGAGGTAGGACCAGAAGAACACTTGGCTTTCCCAGCCAAACCACCACGCTGTCATTCACTTTAACTTTTATCCCTTCTTCCTCACAAATAGTAGGACATAGTAAAAACCTCACGATAGATGCTCTTTGCTTCGCCTGCTGTTACATTTTATTTCACAGAGGAGGGGGAAAGTGACAGGAATAAGAGTATTCTGAGATTAAAAAACTTTTTTTTTTCTTTTAATATTAACAAGGAAATTTAGAGGAATAAATTTTTGACCAGAATTAGGAAGGATTAAATTTCCAAAATATTTTCCAAAAGGTGATGTGTTGTTAGTGCTTATTGTTCTGTAGTTTTGAAAACTCTTCCAAAAGATGTCCTATAATTCCCAAAGTCAACATGCTTACCTTTGTATTGATACATGGGTTTAAGCTGTCACTGCTTTTTCTTTTTAAACTCCTGGGCTGTCTTTTAGCTGTTTCTAACTTATTTCATCAACTTTATCTAAATAATCATAATTGCCGTGTTTAACTAAGGGTCTAACAAATATCATTCTGCTCCTTGGATGAGGATCTGAAAACCCAGCTACAAGTGTCTAACTGGGATTCATTTTTAAGAATATCAACCAAATACTCTCACTGAGGCAAAAGAACTCTCTGCTGAGTTAATGGGATTTACTCATGTCTAACTGGGACGACAACACGGGCGCTTGTTTTTCTATTAGTCTCCCACTGCACTATTTTTTTGTGCAATTCACCCAGGGACAGCGGAGATGAGGAGGATGCTGGCAATCCTAACTATATTCTAGCCAAAAAGTGCAGAAAACGGACTACATATATACTGGTGCTACAGATCACCTTCCTCTTAGTGCAGGAAGCTGTGACACATCTGACTTCTCTGTGATAACCTTCACCTCAAAAGAGCAATTCAGCTCTGCATTACTGTCAAAGCCAAGTCTGTAAAAAATGCTCATTTGACTGAAGTGACTCACTTGGATCTATACAGAAACTGATCTCCGAATGCAGGTGAGACATGCAACTGTCATGGCTCCGCTGGTGGCACTGAGCCACCATGAAGAGACTGAAATATTTTAATAGATTTAACAACAAAACAAGAAGAAAAACAAAAGGGGGGGGGGGGGGGGAACATGCAAATTTAAGATCTGTTGAAAGTAATGGTATGATTGTTCATGAGATTTAGTACAGTGATTGTTTGATCTATTCATGAATAATTTGAAAGACATTCTCAGTAATGACTCAGTAAATGCTCCAGAGACATTACTCAGGCTAGTAAAAACTTTAGGGCTCTGCAAAATTTAAGAAAAAAAAGATTTTAAAAAAACCAACAAACCACCTAGGAAGAAAACCACCTGGAAAAGACACTAATAGATTTCATGTAATGGTAGTTGCACCAAATGAATTCATAATGGAAGAGAAAAATAGGGTGAACTTTTCCTACACATAAAACAGACATTAAAACCAACCGAATCATCAATGGCTAAAGATCACTTGCTCAGAGCTTTGGTCGTGAGCTAAGAGCATGTCTGTTCATATCAATAACAAAAAAAGAAGTTATAAATTAATTGTGGCTGCTTATGATCGTAACTGAAGCCAGTTTTGTCCATACATCAGGACCATAATTTTATTTTCCATGTCTGTCTGAGCTTTATGTACTTCAGTTACACTACAGTAGGCTATGGGCATAGAGTTGCCAAAACAGAAAAGATACAGAGATAGGGAATAAATTGATTAGGACAGACCTGCAAGAGACTGGCATAGGAAGAACCAACTGGGAGAGGATAGGGACATTTCAAATGAAGTAATGCAAATTTAACAGAATGTTTATTTTCCACAGTGTTTTGTGTCTTCAGGCAATTATTAGCAACGCTTAGCAACACTTCCAAAAGCAGCAGACATTTAGGGAATGAAAATACCAGCTAGTGCTCCAGTGGGCAAGACAGACAGTTACAAGCAACCTCAATCTTTATGTGTCGAGGCGCTAACTCATTATTTGCTGGGGTGGGAAGGAAATTCCAGCCTCTTTTCCTCGCACTCTGCAGTATTTTGCCTAACAGATCAGGGACTAGAGGAATTCTATTTTTTTTCCTTTCTTCTGAAATGTTAGACACGGATGACTGTCCTGAACTGGATTAAATGCATTTCTCATGCATTTCTTAGAGGGAATGGATACTGGTCTGGCTTTGGCAGAGCTGGGGAGGCCAGTTCTTTGCCCCCCACCTCCCTTGATGGCAGAGGAGGCACTGCTGGCACAGGGGAGGACGAAAGCAGCTACCCAGCTGGCAGGGCTGCCCTGGTTTCTGGCAGGCTTTGCCACGCTTATTTGCACTGCAGAAAGTTACCTTTAACCAGCTGAGCTTTTTCTTCGCGGGGCAGAGGCCAGATGTTTCCGAACCAGCCTGAACCACAGCGTTTGCTGTGAACTCGACGGGGGTGGAAGCAGCAGCCTCACTGAAAGGCAAATGACTCTAGTTCACCTCCCGGAGAAACGATTGATCCTTCTGAACTCAACTCTGTGCTCAGAATACAGTGCTCACCTCAGAAAGCAGCACTGCTACGGCATTCAGCAGAAAACACCGGCTGTTTAGCATAGAGCTGGCATACAGCTCTTCGAGCGGTGCTTTTGCACGCTAACCCCCTCTCTTCTCCTAACACAATTAAGACATCACCATTTTTCGCAAGCACCAGCCAGCCAGCTAACTTCTACTTCATGTTTTCACCTTCTGAAACATCCTCGCCAATTCAGAAGAAAGTCTTTGGAAATTCTTCTTATTATGGCCAGTTGTTCTACATGACTCACAAGTGGAACAGATTTAGATTATCACCGAAATTAAAATGAGGCCAAGAGAAAAGCACAGTCTCTGAGGTGGCAGAGAAAACTGAAGACATTGGTTTACAGCATCATTTTTAGGCAGTTCTCCACATATATGGAAGGCTTCACAACAGCTTCTTTGCGTTATCCCATAAGAAATGCTTATTTCTTAGCAAGCTGAAAGTTTCCTATATGAAGAGTGAATAAAAAGATAGAAATAATCCCTAATACTAAGAATACTGAGGTACTTTATACAAGTTAACATGTCTTGTCAATCTGATTTATGTGACTATTTTTTGAATCATTTACATGTGATACTAAAAAAATAAATAAATAGGAGATATACCATGAAAGGTCATGGCCTATACCTGTTTTTGCAAGAATATCCACTTTGGTTCCTTCATGAGGAACCATTTAAAAGCAACACACCAAGCTAAACTGCATACCATTCTTCCAGAATCCTCATTTTTTCATCTTTGCTAAAGATTGATCTGGAATTAATTCAGTACTTTTCATAGCCATACAACAGAAGCATATTTTTCTTAATAAATATATGAATTAATAAAGAAATAGAAAAAAATAAGTCTTTGAATTACAACTTAGGTAGGATTTTCAATTAAAAAGTAGCTATAAAAATAAAGACAAGATTTGCCCCACTACATTGCAATCTCTCAAACCATTCTGATCCATAAATTTTATAATCAAGATTAATATACCAGAGCTTTTTTCCACTAGCTAATTCCATCATTGATCCAATACATGAAGTAATTTACATTAATAACCATAATATTACACAGTTTATTTATTTTATAATGAAAGCAGAAAGATATTAAAACCTCAGCAGAAATTGAAATTAAAGGGTTTCTAAAGCACCAAATTTAAATAGCTGTAAAATAGTTTAACTGTACATATTTGGTAATACAAATCTAATGGCTTCAGAGGCATTCTCCTATTCTGTAAGGCAATATATTTCTGTAGGAAATATAATCATAAAATGTTCCTTTCAACCCCTACATGATTAGGAACTGTGAGGACACTTAACTGGTAGGGAAAAAATAAAAAAAAAGATGCCACCACTTTCTTCTGCTGACTTTTTATGTCATAACACTGTAGAGCTGACAAGGAAATCCTATTTCAGGTGGGATGAGGGACTGCGGAAGCCCTTGCAACACACTGACTGAACTAGACACAATTTCTATGTGTTTCATTGCCATTAATTATTTAATGGCATGTTTTATTGCTAATTGTTACATTATTATTACTATTATTGTTTCATTTCTACTAGTTAAAACACTGAAACTATCACAATTCATTTTAAAATATGAAGACACCCTACCCAGACCGCACACATTACATTGTGGGATGTTGATGAGAAGGACTTCAGCTCTTTTGGTGTCACTCAGGATTGTACCTCTGGCTCCCAAGTTCAAAGGGGTTTGGCTCAGAGGAAAGCCAGAGACCATGTGGGTAAGTAAACAAGAAAGCAGACGGGTTTCAAAAATCTCACGAGGAGCAGATTTTCAATTAGAAGTTAACAAAACTGAAAGCTTTCGAGAAAATACTGCTATTTGTATCCTCAGTGGTTCCTGGCATATATGATTCAGCAGTTTTCCAGCCCACTCTAATCCTGAAGCCCTGTCTCATGTCCAGGCAGCCAGAACCCCTAATGAAGACAGACAGAAATAAGGAACAAATTCGGAGATTGCTGCTTCTTACTTACGTAGCCCTGCTCCTCTGTCTCCCTGCGGTATAGCACAGCCATACAGACGGTAATGCAGAGTTTGTCATACATACAGCAAACTAGAAAACGGATTTCGAAAGAACAGGCTGTTTGGGGTGGATGAAAGCACACAAATTTTAAGCGCAAAAAGCTTCATCTGATCATTTAGACTAACATTTGATGTCGCACAGCTATCCAGATAACGAACCCCATACATAATACTCCCCAAAAGCACACGTTTCCCCTGCCCTGTTTCCCCAGTGATGTTTATCTGCCACCGCAGTATTCCCTAATTCTCCATCTCCGTACACTCCCTGCATCTCCCCATAGTGAGGGAGAAACCTCCATGGCTCTTTCCCACCTCCAGTTACCTCCAGCAGCCTTCCAGATCCTTTACTGGTTTGAGGGACTAGAGGCAGCAGAGAAGCACTGGCTGATGGGGCTGGCAAGTGCCCCTTGGAATTAGATGGGCTTTGAATTGTACTGTGGTTCCTCTGAGCGAGACTGTTATTCTGGCTTTGCCCCCACTTCTTAGTCGCTGATGTTCACGACATGCACAGGATAGCTGTCTTCTCTTAACATGGTTAAAATTGTCTGGTAACTTAAAGGGAAGGAGGGAGAGAAAGGGTCTCTGGTACAAACAAACTAGCAAGAGCACAGTCTTATAAGCATCACCTCCTTGAGACAGGAGGACAGAAACATGTGTACCAGATGGCGATCAAAGTCTTTTGTAAGGAGCCTGGCTCTAACATACTAGAGGCACCAGTTCCCAAAGATCTTGGGAGAACCTGGGATTTCCTGGAGGTGCCCAACATCGGTATGTACTGCCATCATGTGGAGGACGTTTCTTCATCTTTTGATACTTGCTGAATATTTTTCCTGTGCACATCTTGTCTTACAGGGTCAGTCTGTCCCAAACCATGTGATTTCCCATTACTATCTCTCCCTTTAAACCATCGGCAATATTCATTACTCTGAATACGCCTGCTTCACGGACCACGTGCCTGGGCTCTGTTAAAATCTAATTGCTGGGTGCAAGTGAAAAAAAACCAGTGTAATGTGAAAACAGGGGATCCAGTAGTGAAAATCCATAAGATAAAGAAAACAAATGAAGCACAAGATATTTTAAAAAGTAAAAAGAGAATGAACTAATTAACATTCTAAGGACTAATTTAGTCAAAGAACATCTGTTTTCACATGTCCCTCTGATGAGATCTAATGTGAAGGCTTGTGTTGGTTAGCTTTAAAGTTGTATTTTATTATCTAAGAAGTTCTGTGCAGAGATATCCTAGTAACAGAGGGACCCCTGGGCCCCTTGTACCCACTACTCCTAGTTTCTTTATTTCCACTTGACTTGTATCTATCCATACAGCGTTCTCTATTCTTTGTTGAAAAATTCTCCGCTGGGCACACTTTTACTTTATATTCTATTTTAAGAACATTAAATGTTCCATCCCTCATCTGCTTTCTCCACAAAACAGACAGGACATTTTAATTCTTCTTTCCCGTATATTGTGCTACACAGCCAGTTAGTAACCTAAAAATCATACAAAGCCCTTACCCATTAATTTCCTCTGCATTTCCTGTTCCCCTAATTTAATAGCTCCTTTTCTAAGAACATCTTTCAAATCATGTTTATGCAGTACAAATATAATCCCATGGTTCTAAAAATTATGAACTCATCTGTAACACTTGTAAGGAGTATTCTTCTATCTGGAAAGTTTCTGAGTCACCTGCTTGCCCTCCTGATTATTAATATGAAATATAAACATTTTGAAAAATCCAGAAAAATGATCATGCAGGATGTCTCCGTGGATGTGGATCCTTGCTTCCTGTAGCCATAGTTTAAAAAGAGTCAGTAAAGCCAGGATTTCTACGCATACTTTTTCAGCTCTTCAGCTGTGGCTATTTCTGAATCCCTTCCCCACCTCCATCTCAGGTTTGCGAAAGTAATTTCTGCAAATTTCAGTTCTCCCCAATTCAAGCAAACGACGACAACAGAAGCACCTTGCAACAGGCAAATATTGCATTTTGGCCAGGTCTGAATAGCAGAGGATGGGTAAGAATGCAGCATGTTGCAGAGACAGGAGACGGAAGATGCAGAAGATGGGAGATGGCTCTGGACCGACGCCTCAGCAGCTCAGACACCGACCCCCTGAACAGCAAATTGTGCAGGGTCTGCCTGCCTGGTGCACAGCATCTGCCAAAGAGACTTATCGACTGGCCTGAAGATGATGGCAGGTGTTAAATAAAAAGCTGGATTCAGGATGGATGACCTGCAGACCAGTGCACACTCGCCTTTCTGAGACGGGCAAAGCAGAACAGGAAAGTAGCTTTGGCAGCAGCCTTGCTGCTTTCCTCCTGTGCTAAGCAGAGACAGGCAGGCTTCTGCATAATAATGCAGCACCCCTTAACACAACGTATTTGAAAACGCTTAGCTGAAAATACCAATGAACTACTGAATTTCAGAGTCGCCAGCCAAACTGTGGATTGCTGTATGCTGGTGACTCTGAGCTGAGCTGGCGACAAGAGTGACAAGGCTTATGGTTTTCTCTTGAAGAATACCCATGTAGAAATTTCAAATTTTTTAACACAGTAAATCTGAGGATTTTACAAGGAATCTGAATCAACTGCTATTTACTGGTTTGGTCAGCCAAAGATGGTGCATCCAGACATTAACCTAAAGGCAACCAGATCGCTTTTGGCAAGCAAATACGTAATATATCCACTGCCACACTCTAAGCACATCTGAAACACCCTACGATCGTGGCTACACAAACAAGTTACAAATTATAGACTTCTAGCGCATGCGCTGTTCACCGTGCCACAGCCATCCCCTTTCTCTACAGTACGTGAAAAGCAGTTTATTTATCTACAAAGATAGACTGTGCTATCTTACTGGAGGCAATAGTGTGACCACAAGCCGTCACAAAAGGTTAGCTAGTCTGCTCTAGAACCACAGCCACCCAAAATAACTTCTCTGCATAGCCATATAGCAAGAAGCAAGTCCTTCGAAAAAGTATCAAAGTGTTTTGCAAAGTGCATCTTTTAGTGTTCCCAGCACAGAAAACCTGATATGGAAGTGTGCTACAGATTTTTATGGGCATATAATGTCGTGTATATAATTGACCATCCTTGTGTGTAATGTATGATTGATTATAAAAGTCAAGATTCTTCAGTAAATTTGTACTAACTCTCTTCATTATTTAGAGAGAGCGTCATCACAACCGGAACTTGGCCTTCATGCTGACCACAGTAATAAAAAAAATTCGGACTCTGACCAATGGAAATGATCGATGCAGGTGCACGCACACACACAAATGTCTTTGTCAGTTAGGAACCAGGCAAATTGGTGGGTTCCTAGCAATGCTGGCACTGATATTTGTTTAACTGTCCCCATTATATGTGTAACACATTTCTCTGGCCTTCTGCTCTGGCCTACCTAGACCTCCTTATGAATACAAAATTATTTTCACTAATGAACTGAAAAAAACCCCACCACAATTAAGAAGTATCTTCTTTTCCTACCTGCCATAACACAAACTTGCAGGTCATTAACTCTTCCTCCCACTAGAGCTGACAATGTCATTAACACATGCAATGGTGCTAACACAGAAGCACTGAAGAATGATGTTTTCCATCATTCTATGTTGTTTCACTAAGCCTCACAGCTAAAAAATAGAGCATCGAATTCACAGCAAAATCACTTCAATTCACCTACCCTCAGCTAAACATTAATCAGCCTCTAACTTGGTCATCATACTAAAATAATTTCCCAGAACAAATTCTAAACTTGCTGACTGCTCAACAAATTGAGCAAGGAAATAGCTTTTTGTATTTTTAAACATCTAATTGATTCTGTGGCTCTGTGGTTCTAGTCAATACAACAGTAATTGGAATCATCATGACTAATGCGCAGATCATTTTACGGGCCTTTCTTATTTGCATAAACATCTCCTCATCTCCGTTCTCACCCTCTCCAGCTTTTCACAATATTTATTCTACTGCTGTCCAAACTACCTCTGATGTGCTAGACAGGCCCCGTAGCCACTATGTTTCCCCAAATGTAGTATTCTCCTTTAGCCATTCCTCTACTACCGCTGCTGTGGTACTGAGACTGTTTTTTCACCATACTGCATCTAAGCAGCGATGGTTAGTTATTGCCATTTACAGCTTTACTCTTAGGATGAAGCATCACCTTACGGAAGCATAATGCTGTTTATTATTATTAATAGTAATAATTAGTTGTTAAGCTACCTCTGCAGTTCTTGTTAGGCAGAGCAAAAAATCATTTTTATGCTTTAGTTTATTAAAAACATTACTTAACTTGCTATTAAAGTATTATTTTGAGGATGTCTGTCTGATTATGTGGGCCCTTATAGTCAAAGACCTTCCTTTTTCACCTTCTGCATATTATTGGTCTTGCTTGCCACTTTTATATCGGAGAGCAAGATTTCCAACATACTTTCCACCTTCTTTGTTATCGGATGGTGGGCCTTGGTTCTCTCAGGGAGCCAGCCCTTTTCGGAAGCGTCAGTTTGGACTTCTGGCATCTCACTGCTCACTTTTGGAAAACCTGAGAAGAAAGCCCAGTGTACTCTGTCCTTGTCAGAAAGAGACATTATTCCACCTAATGCATAAATCATGTGTTCCTCCTGTGTCTTCTGATACTCTCATATTTATTAGTGGACAAATAATCTGTTCCTCAAAGACTTTTATACATTCCCTTGCCCTCAACTTGTACCTGCAAAGCAATTGTGATTCCAGTTGTGTCACTGTTAAATACGCCATTAATTACTTCAGTAAGACATTATACCATACTCAGAACAGACTGTAAACATTTTATGTCATTAGGTAATGCACTGAGGCTTTTTTTAATGCCATAACAGCTCTATTTATATACTGTGTTCTGCATAATTAGCTACTAATGAGGCTCTAACTTTCACTGCTGTAAGGCCTAGATATCTGTTCCTCTTTCAATGAATTCATTTTTGCTGTCTCATTAACACACTAAAAAACCTGAAAATTGTATTTTAATTAAAAGCTAAACTACCTCTGTCTGGAGACACTAATGAACAGATACACTCCAAGGGAAACACAAGAACTTTGTCAGTCAAGAGGACAACATGCACACATTGCAAAAAGAATAGAACAAAAAGATAACATAGCTTGCTTGCTTATTTTCAAGGGCAGGGTCTTCTCTACTTTCCTTTTTTTTTCCCTCTTAACTTTCTCCACTTTCTCCTTTTCTTTTTTCTGCCTCATTACCAACTAATCTTTAAAAAAATAGCCACGAGTGGTTTGTTTTCCAAAAGTTTTACAACTGCTACTTTCACTGTATCATTTAAGACACTAGCACTCCGTTAGATAAAAGTAATTTGTAACACTAACCCTAATGCATGTGAAGAATCAAACCACCTCCTGTGTCAGACTTGGGTTTGTATCTCCAGCACCAGTGCCTACCCTCAGACTGACAAATTACAAGCTATACCCTAAGAAATGGTAAGACTGTCTTAAAATCATGAGGGGGGGTGTGTATTTTGAGTCTTCCTCATGCCTTCCATTCCTGTCAGTCTTCTGAATCACATTTCCTGCCTTTTCTCCATAGCTGCAAGGGCTAAAACCAGAAATTCATCTAATTACATGACTTCACAACCATTACAATAAAATCATAAGCACTGACCACGATGCTTCATTTCCTGACTTCTGCAAACACTTTAAGCAATTAATCAAGTAACATACTAAAATGCATCAAGTTGTCAGGTAGAAACAGTGAGTAATTTTGAAATATACTGCAGAAGGAACAGCATCCCAATAATCTTACCAACACACATACAAAGGCAATTGATTTTACAGTGTTGCAGTGGTAGAAGCAGAGACTCAGTTTTTGAAAGAGACCTCATAAGAGAATATATCAATAAAATGTTATTAGCTCCAAATCTAAAATAAATGTGATGAAAAAAACTGTTTGGAATTATTCAGTGGTTGGATGTTCAGTACACAGTCTGATCCAAAATGTGCCAAATCCCCAACAGGCTCTCAGCTCATGCTACATGATTTACTGTTTCTTGTCACCTTTGGCAAGATAAGGAAGTCTGAAACATATAAATCAGCTGGAAATGCCATTCAGATGGATGAAGCAAGGTGTCTCTTGGATCCACCTCACCATTTCCTAGTTCTTGATAGGAATAGGGAGATAACACTACTCCTTAAGAGCCTCAGTTTTTTGTTTATTTAAGGCTTGCTATTCTACTTCAATTACACAGCCTTATTAGGTTCAGCAGTCACAGAAAGATCCATCAGTAGCCAGAAATTAGCAAGATCATTACCCACTCTTTTAACTTCAACCCATCGCTATTTCTAACTGCTAGTTATTACACATCAGAGCAGTAAGTCTTCAGGATTGGTAAATCCTCATACCACTTAAATAAGGATGCACTGGCACACTTCTGCTTAAACCTAATTAGAAGTTTAGTATTACAGAAAAATCACATGGGCTCGATCTGAGTGAGCCAAACACAAATGTCCCAAATGTGGAACAACTGCATATCCCAAATAAACATTGTTTGCGACGTTTGCACGCACCTGCCAAACTAGTTATCTGTATACTTCTGGTCTGGTTTCTTCTAAGTCACAGCTCATGTAGTAGGAAAGATTATACAATACACTGTAAGAATTCACAAAAAAACCAGAATTTAGGCCTTATAAAAGGTGAGATTCACGTCAGATTTATTATCCTTTGAAATTAATTGCATTGTAAATTCTTTCCACTGAAACTGAGCTGCTGCTATCCAGCAATTTACCATCTTATATTACCTACTTTGAATTAATTTGAAACATTACTATTACCAAGGATGCCTTCCACATCCTTAGCCACGCAATCAATTTTGTCTTCCTCACTCAGTTCCTAGCAAATGCATTTTCATGCCAAAATACATGTGAGTTGTCACCAAGACACGTGTTGTGAGGTATTGATATCTAGTCTCTCCACCGACATTTCTACATTTGTGTTTCCCACTTAATTGTTTAATGCCATTTTCTACGCAATGTATCTTACATCTAGTAGTCCTACCCCAAACCCTTTAAAAGAATCCTGCAAAGGACTTCAAATGCATCGATGGCATGGATACAGGAAGCCAACGACAAATGTTGCCATAACATACATCTCCCTTTCTCTTTCTACCCCATTTTAAGCTGTTTCTAATCAGTGCCTAAGGCACTTTTAAAATCGCTAACAAATTTGTCCTGTCTCTTCAGAATCACAAAAGAGAGGAGCTTACAGTTCAGCACTCTAAAACACAGTGCTCCTTGATGATTTACTATGATATCCTTTTCATTTATAAAGAATAAACACTGGCAAACCACAACTTTTTAAATTGCTTTTCAGGACACCACCACCCCACCCCCACCCCATTTTTTAAAATTGAAAACATTGCTTTTAGCTTACAATCATCTCAATTTAAAAGTTAACTTGCTTTTAATAAAATGCAAGCAAAACTCAGTTTTTGTACCAATGAGAAATTAAGAGCCAGACTTCCAAACAGTGGAAGTTAAACACCTACACATTTTTGAAGAACCTATTTGGAAGCCATCTAAACATTTAGGTCTCTGAAAAACCTTAAAATAGCTTCTTCATAATGGTCTGTCACAATCTAAGTAACTCAGACAAAATATTTTGACTTGCATGATTCAAATAGGTTTTGGAATGTATGTTTACTACCTAAATGTATCTTTTCAGCACCTACTTTTTTTATACAGAATGACTATTATTAATGATTCAGTCTCTGGAAATAAATAATGAAGCTTCCTCTCATACTGATTGGCTAGACTAATGTAGTTTCCAAACTACATTAAAGCAATGTGAAAACACATATCCATTTGCAAACAAATAACATAGGAAAAGGACAGCATAAATAACAATTAACATAGGAGAGAAGGACCAGAAGATGTGAGGAAGCAGAACTTTTGAAACAATATATACAATTCTGGAAATACTCAGAAATAAGATTCAGTATTCTTATACATAAGCACCCATAAGATACTACAATTACTTGACAAAGAAGGGACTGTATTATTCTTACTGGAAATTCTTGATAGAAGCTGTATCAGAGAAATACACCGGAGGGAAGATCATCATGCAAAGACTTCTGGATTAACTGCCTGCTTCCTTTGCAAGCACAGGATTCTGAATTTGCCATTTTGCTCACTTCCTGGGATAATCTGAAGCTCACTTAGTAGATGACACCAGACCTGTATATACTGATACGAGTTCTGGTTCTTACACTTAAATTCAGGTACTTCATTCTGATCTCCTTAATGTGAAGAGTGCCTTAATCTCTTATGAAGACTTTCGCTAATATTAAACTAAGTGACGGTATTGTGAATGCTTAGCAGCCTATTCTCCCTAAAGATGAAAATCCGAAGTAAGCCAACTTAATTAAGAATTAATTCCCTTTAAATCACAGCCTGAATTGTTCATTTCTGCTTCAGTCTCTGATCAATTATTTGTGGCATGAAATGATTTACAAGACACAGGGGCAAATTAATTTAGGTGACAAAAGTGATTCCATCTCTCGCCAGAGATATTCCGTCCTGTTTTAAAAAAAAATCATGTATTAATAAAAAGTTTTGGCCTGCTTACGAGGGTCTGTGTTATGACTTTGATATTTCTTCACATAGACCCACAATGCCATTTTCATTTTATTACAGCCACCCCTCTTTTCCTGCTCGAAGGGATAATCGTCAAAACTGTGTTTTGAAGGAATGCATTAACTCCTTAAGAATTCTCTGAAAGTCTTGTGACTTCAGCTGCTGAAAAAGTGCTGGCTTCTTTCAAACTACTGCCCTTCAATGGAATAACTCAACCCAAATGTTGATTATTCTTTTATGGTGAATGAAAGATTGTGCTATTTAAGCAGCTGAATATACAAAGAAGGCTACACAACTATGCTAGAACATTCTAATTTCTGAATACTGCTTTTTAAATCTCTTGATATGAGCTTCTGGATCCAGCAGTCAGAGGTCGTAACAGCTGCCAATACTTTATTTTTTTTTTTAAAGCTTATTGCAAACAAAAGAAAAGGCTGGGGAGTACTAAGTAAAGTCCTTTTGACAAAAAGCAAATAATAAAAACAAAACAATTTTTTCCATGATCAGCTACGAAGACTGAGCAAATAGGATTAGTCAGCAAGCTGCTCTTAAAAAGAAAATAAAATTAACGTGTTCTGGATATCAGTATAGTAGGAGAGGAGATAGTAGTCTTCAATCCAGACTTATGGAGAAGAAACAGTCCTTTAAGAGGATCTGTGGCTTTACTCTTCAAAAATTCTTTTGAATTATGTATCATATTGAACAAATCTGATCTATTACAAAGGCAACAAGATTGCTTTAGGAAACATTTCCATCTCTCTTCTTGATGAGGATTATCTGTTTATAAATTACAGGATGAGTAGCTGACATATTTTAACGAGTGCTTCTTGTAAATCCCAAGGAATCCTTTTCAATATACTACTGGATGATGATTTTAAATGCTCAAGAGAATTTTCATTTCAAATATATGTATCTTTTAATAAGTCATAGAAAACAATGACACAGGTAGGATACTACTATGCATGATGAAGAGAGTTCAAAGAGCCACAGCTGCATGAAAGGATGGCTAGAAAAAACAGAAAATATTAGAAATCTGTAATAAAAGCTAGGGCTGTGTACCCATATTTAGGTCATCAATAAGGTTATCAAAATGTTGCCACTGATTTAGGAATATGAGTTGTACTGAAATTAACTGCGTAACACATCAGTTGAACCAGTATTTTTCAGTCTGTGGTCCACAGACTCTTTGATGTCCATGCTTTGATTTTTGGAGTCCCACGAAAGATTTTGCTTACAGAAAGCAAGCATAATTGTCAAGAGAGTAAAACTTGCTACACAGAACTCTGCAAGCAAACTAGATGTTTTTAGGGATCTGCAATGAAAATAGGTTACAAATTACTAAATTGGCCAATTGCTTAGTTATCTCAGGTACTGATGACCTGCGTTTTTCCAGAACTAACATCCTGACAGCACCTACACCATAAAACTGAATTTTAGGCCAACCATTTAGACAGACATCTACTCTTGAGTTTCCACTGTTGTCCTGAGTCGAGGCTAAAAAAGCACATACAAACACATACTGTTCAGAAAGGATGTTAATATCAGAAAGCAAACAGAAAAAATGTATATTAAAGTTTCATATTATTAATCATGTTTTGCCCTCATCACTGAATTAATTTTCTTCACTTCAGCACGGGCATGTTTGCTACATTTCCCTCTCCACTGCAAAGATAAATATTAACTGTTTAAGACAATTTTGTAAGAATAAAAGTGGGGGGTGAAATCCCTAATTTACTTAAGTAAATTACAATCTTTCCACCGCCTGGGGGAGTTGGGGGGAGTGATCCTTATGCTCAGTGCCTATGGATTCAGCCTCTGGTGTACCTGACAACATCGCCTGGTTTCACCAGGAATGTTTTACCAGGAACTCTGCTAGCGTGGGAGGGGCAGTGCAGTAGCACTGGATTCAGCCAGTTCTGGATATTCACCCAGAAGCCCTATACATGCAGTCCACTGTCTTAGAGGGAATTTCCTCACAATTCGCTCTTAATAAGAGTTCTGATGGTTTTAGTACTTTAAGCTGGATCGGAGGAAAAAAAAAGGATCTGCAAAAAATGCTTTATAAAATTATTTCAAAGCTGACAAGTCTACTCACAACAATTCATGTAGAAGATAATACACAGAATCATAGAATCAGACAATGGCTTGGAAGGGATCTTCAAAGATCATCTAGTCCAAACCCCCTGTAATAGGCAGAGACATCTTTCACTATATTAGGTTGTTCAAAGCCCCATCCAACCTGACCTTGAATGTTTCCAGTGGTGGGGTGTCCACAACTTCTCTGGGCAACCTGTGTCAGTGTCTCATCACCCTCACCATAACAAATTTCTTCATCATATCCAAACGAAATCTATCATCTTCCAGTTTAAAACCACTGCCCTTTGTGGTGTCACTAAAGGCACTGGTAAAAAGTCTGTCTCCATCTTTCTTATGTATAAGTCCCCTTTGTATGTTGAAAAGCCACAATAAGGTATACCCAAGGACCTCTTCTCCAGGCTAAATAACCCCAAATCTCTCAGCCTTTCATCACAGGAGAGGTGTTCAAGACCTGCGATCATTGTTGTGGCCCTCCTCTGGACCTGCTCCAATAGGTCCATGTCTTTCTTGTACTGGGGACCCCAGAACTGAATGCACTACTTCCAGGCAGGGTCTCACAAGAGAGGAGTAGAGGGGCAGAATCAGCCCCCTCAACCCGCTGGCCACGCTTCTTTTGATGCAGCTCAGGATACAATTGGCCTTCTGGACTGCAAGGGCATACTGCCGTCTCATGTCCAATTTTTCATCCACCAGTATGCCCAAGTCCTTCTCTGCAGGGCTGCTCTCATAGCCCATTCTGTAATGATATTGGGGATTGCCCCGATCCAAGTGTAGAACCTTTCACGTATTATCTAACCTGGTTGAGATCTTAAAAATTATTGTAAACAGTCCTATACCCCCAAGAAAAATATCAAGGGATGTCTCCAAAGAACCCCCAACATGAAACTCTACCTTAACGGGCAAGGCTGGAACCTATCTGTGGCATTGCATGGCAACAATCAACTGATATTTTCCTTAAAATTAGCCACTTGCCCAAGAGCATATGCTTTAAAAAACCAATGTGGTTATAAGGTAGGAGAAGGCCTTTTGCTAGTCTGGACTCACAAATACACCTGATGCATGCTCTTAAAAGGATTACGTTGATTTATCTATGTAAAATAACTGTGTCCTACCCCTACCACCACCACACCTTCATGCTGTCTCTACAGAATTTTGTTTAATTCCTGTCATGTGTCAGGGAAGAAACTGATCGTCTACAGAGATCACAAAAGAATTTCCCTCTGTCCACTGTACAGCACTGAACATTGAAATAGCTAGTTGCATGAAAAGAACCATTACCAGCAAATATTTTAACAAAGAATGATGGAGTTGATATTTTTCACATGAGTAATTCTTATACTTGTCCCATTGTCATCTGATTATGCCTGAGAGATGCCATTAGTCAATGGGACTTCTTGTGTGAATAAGGATAACTCTCATGACAAGTTGAAGAATTAATTCCTGAACAGTTAATTTTAATATACAATGTGAGCATTTCAAATGGCCTATTTACACAGTTTTAATCTGAATAAAAGAGAAAATGTCACCTCAATGCTAATACAACTTTCCTGTAAATTATGCACATTTTTAAAGCTAATGAAGCTGTCATTATCTTATTAAAATTTGGCATAGCAGTTATTTTTAAGTTATCATCATGGCTTTTAAAATATTTTGCAATTAAACTACTTTAATTCATTTGTATTACTTGTAGGCTGTATGAAAACTATTTTTTTTTATCATGCCTGTTAGATGAATGATGGTATTATGTTTTATTACACATGTTCAATCACATTCAAAAATTTGGCTACCTTCATTTCCCACGTCAATACAGATTGTTTCAATCCTGGTCTCAATGAAATCAGAAACAAAATTTCAGTTGATTTCACTGGAAGCAGGTCTAAATAATGAATTTATGCTGCTGCTAATAAGGATAAAGAATTATATTTAACACTACATTTTTCAATAATTTACTAGTATATATGGAACAAAATAGAATCACAGAATGGCTTGGGTTGGAAGGGACCTTAAAGATCACCTAGTTCCAACCCCCTGCTATGGGCAGGGACACCTTCCACTCAACCAGGTTGCTCAAAGCCGCATCCAACCTGGCCTTGAACACTTCCAGGCATGGGGCATCCACAACCTCTCTGGGCAACCTGTGCCAGTGTCTCACCACCCTCACGATGAAGAATTTCTTCCTTTCACCTAATCTAAATATAACCTCTATCAGTTTTAAGCCGTTACACCTTGTCCTGTCACTATGTGTCCTTGTAAAAAGCCCCTCTCTGGCTTTCCTGTAAGGTTCTGGCAGGCTGCTCTAAGGTGTCCCCAGAGCCTTCTCTTCTCCAGGCTGAACAACCCCAGCTCTCTCAGCCTGTCTTCATAGGAGAGGTGCTCCAGCCCTCTCATCACCTGGACTCGCTCCAACAGGTCCACGTCCTTAATTATGTCCATGATCACAAAGAAATACACTTGTTTTCAAGTTTAGATTTAGCTTGGTAAACCTAGGTCAGGTTTTAATTAGTATAAAGAGACATATCTTCATTTGAAGACTTGATCTTTTCCCTTTATCTCAGTACACATTTGCTCCATTTATAATCAGGAGTTCATAAACACAATGACAAAGTATATTGTTGTTGGGCACCACAATGAATGCTGTAAAAAGTAATCGCCCTGGAAAACCCTGGTAATTAAAATTACACATGTTCACACAATTGCCCTCTTACCTGCACATCCCTGGCATTCATTCTTGTTCCCTTTGTCCCAACACAGATGTTACCTGTATCAACCGGAATGTACCTATCCAAGAACCAGGCGAACCTTTTCTGTGACAGAAAGGAGTTGGCATCTAGAAAGATTAGCTTGTGAAGCCAGAAGTTTTAATTGCTGCCAAACAAATAGTAGCATAGAAAATACTTTGAGAAGTTCCTTCTGGGAGCTGACTCAATGATTTTTTTCAAGCTAACAGGATTTATTCATGTATGGAATGATTGAATTGGAATATTGCCCAGTCTTTACCAGCCAGTGGTATCATTGCCATGTCAGAAGCTTTGGTTATATGAAGTAAAAGAGAATTGTGGTTAACACAACAATCCTTAAGACCTGAGCTGTTATACAGATGCAATGAAAATGTTTTTAACTGGCCGTTGAGCAAATTGTTCTCATTGGCCTTATGAAAATCAATCATACGAACACTGCGATCCAAGCAGTACCTGTTCAAAATGTTTCCATGCTGTGCACCTGTAGTTACATATTTTACAATATTTTCATAAATAATGAATGCATGTTTTCTCCTTCCTTTTTCAAAAAGACTTGGAACATCAACTTTGCCCACTGCAATCTCTATGTTTTACTGAAATTGACTTGTTCTGGGATTGCAATTACATCCTGCCCCAGCTGTGAATACCGCCTCTCCACTAACAGCAGGACAATAGCTTCAGTTCGAGGTACATCAACTGCTTTTCTGTTTTTTTCCTCAAGCAGATAAGAAAGTAAAAGCTCGATGTCTCGACATCCCATTCTGAGGACTGTCTTAGAAACTCCCATTTCTTGCTTATGCTCACCGAACAAACATTAAGCAGAAACAGCAGTACTTACCATACAGAATAAAGTCAAGACACCAACCACTCTTCAAAAATGTCTAGGAAACCTGACCTCAGAGTCCACAGTTCATGATTTTAAACTTTTATGTCTTGCCTTTTAGCTGTGTGTAAGCTGGGGAAAAAAAACCAACTTGTTTGGATGCAACCTCTCACAACATATGAAACCATTGCAATAAATAACCAATGACTGTTAAAGTGAATTGTATATGTTGTACATACATGACAATTTTCAGTAAGTTATATGTTAACTGTGCGTGGAACAGTTAATCTGTAAACTCAATTGTGATGTTCCAATTCCTTTATCCATTATAGTTTCCTGTAAATATCACATACGATCAAAGAAGTTTCCCAACTTCCAATGGCAATGCCTGAAAAGAAGGAAAAAGAACCAACTGCATTTACTTCTCAATTGATATTAAAATGAAATTATAATTTTGCTTGCATACTGAAATCAAAGAATATGCGCCGAGAATACAAAATAGCCAAAAGGAAGATGCCATAAGTAATGTTCATTTCCATTAAGATACCAAGACCAGATGATTTTTGATAGATGGCCCCATTCCGCACACTGCAGACAACAGGAGTCTTTCTCTCTGCAGTAGATAGAGTTCGGATCAGGCAGTAATGGGCACTGAGAATGAAAAGCTGGCAAGGGTAAGGGGAGGCCAGCCACCATGTTTTCCATTCAGAAGTTATGGGGAAGAAATACAACATCGCTGAAGAATGGCAGAGCAATAAAGGCAAATGAGCTTTCATTACCACTATAGCACCAATAGCACCAACTCTCTATTCCTTTCTAAGAGAGGAAGGCAGGCTGCACACATAGCCAGGCTTCATGCTGCCTGGACACAACCTCCAAGACACTTCAGGGAGGAACAGAGGAACACGAAGTTCCAGCTGCATCATTTGGCCAGCCCCCTGTCCAAATGCTTTGTAACAAAGTAAGAACCAAAAAACTCAGCACTGTCAGTGGTCAAGACCAAAACCCACATCTAAACTTAGGAAGATTTGTCAGGAATTTTTAATTTACTTAAGACATGCCTCTGCCACAGCCTTCCCAGGGGCTGTGCTTAGACCTTTCCACTGTAGACCACACTGAGGCAGCTCAACAGTCACAGAGGTTTCCTGCCTCAAGCAAATCCTCAGGATCCGCATCTGCTTTCCCCACCAGGGTCTCTTCCCAGTGCTCCTAGCAGTGCCAGGACCTGTTCCTTGCCTGACTCCCCGCTGCCTGCATCCCTCCATACTTGTGCCAGGCACCGTGTGGGGAAGCCCAGAAAGGGAGAGGGAAAGTGCTCCAGAGATTGGCGCCCAACTTCATGTGCCCTCCTCTGTGCTCCAGCAGGTACGGAGCTTCACCAACCCCAGGCGTGCTACCAAGGACCCGTCAGGTGTCTGCAGGGCATTTACCACTTCCTAAGCCCATCTCTGCCTGGATTCATGGTCCCAAGGGTTGAGCTCTTCTCCTCATAATCAGTGGATGCCCGAGCAGCTGCAGGGCCACCTTGCAACATTTTCCAAAATGGGACCCCCAGCTGCACCGCAGCTTTCTGGCCCTTCCCCAGCAACTCCCACCAGGGCAATGTCCTTCCCTCCTCCAGCCTGGACTAAAAAAGTAATACTTTGTCTCTGACTCTGTGCTCTAGCAACTGCACCCTGCCTGGCTTAATCCAACCCTGCCTGGAGCCTGTTAAAAAGACTCAAGCGGCAGGAATGACTCACAGCTCTCTTACTCCACACAGTTTGCAATGCAGCTTCTCCCCCTGCCCCAACGATTACAACTGGGCACACACTGATGGGGAAACACCAACTCTGCTGTATAGCACCTGCCCCATACTGGGGGCGTGGGGGGTTATTTCCCTCCCCTCTTGTGTACCTTCAGGCTTCTTGCTCTCTTTCTGTATCTATATGTGGCTCAGGCAAAGACAGCTGACTCATGCAAATCATATCGATGTAAGTCTTGAGAGTATGGAAAAGCACTAATTAAAAAGAAAGTGAGACAAACCTAGCTCCCCTTTCTACAACGTGAACCTTATAAAGACTTGGGCATGCATCATGTGCTTATAATTCTGTGCCTGTTGCAGGATAGTTAGAAAAAAAGCACCGTTAGTTTAATATAAATTAGATTACTGGGGAAAGAGGAAGACGGAGGGAATTCCTTTTAGATGATCACCATTTAATCTATGGCTGAAGATAATACAGATAATGTTAGGCTCCGCTATATCAAGACACTAAGTCATGTTCCCATCCTATTTACAACAGGGTAAATCAGCAGTAACTGTAAAGTCGAGTTCTACCAGTATTGTGAGTTATAACAGAATTTCTCCCAGTGGGATTTTACACACAAATTCATTTTGCTGGAGACAAATTTGGGAAAGTATTGTATTCCTCTCACAGTCAAGTGATGGATTAGACATCCCCAAAGGATGTTCTGACTCCGTCATAGTGCTGCTGCGCTGTTTGCTTTCAGATTTAGGCAGCTTCTTAGCAGAGACCTATGAGTGTCATTTGCTGCTACCAACACAGACAGCTGCAAATGTCCCCTGAATAATGGAGAGCTTTCAGTCACCAGGAAGAGTGAAGTTGCAATTCAAGATTAATGCGCCACTAAGTGAGAAAAAGGCCTGCCATTAATCAGATGCTTCAGTAATTCCTAAACAGTTTTTCTTTGATTCTCCTTTCCTCAAGAACACATAAATGAAACTTTTAAAATACTCTTAAATTTTTTTTCTTTGGAATGAAGATAAAAATTCTGCTGCTAAAACGGGAGACAGACTTGTAAGAAAAATTAAAATGCAGCTTTAAGGTGTGGTGATATTAGCTGTCTGCTATGTCACCACCTATTTATTAGCACGATACGTGCCACTGATTAAATGGAAGAAGAAAACAGAGTAAAAACATTTGTTGATTTCATCAGTCATTTAATATTTTGATAAGAACTCAACTAAATCACTGTCCAGTAAGTGTGTCTATAGCAGGACTACACAGAGTCTTATGGGGATAATACTAGATTAGAAAACTGGTAGAAGTACTTTGCAGGCTTCATTAAGCTTAAGCAAGATACAGGTTAGTGTACTGCAAAGACAGCATATTATTTCACAAGAAGAGGCTGAAGAATTGGAAATTGTCTGCTAGATGGTAGAAAAACTTAACTGAAAATATTACCTTGCAGAATTAGTAAGTGGAACATGCTAAAGTGACAGAAATCAATTCAAACATTCACATGGGTATCACAGTAAAAATGGTGTCGGGTTATCCAACTAACCACTAGCAAAGAGACGTAACTGAGAAAATCCCTGAGACAAAAACCATAAAGTGACAACTGCCAATTGCTTATTTGCCTTTGAGGATTTCAGTACGACCTTCCACAACTTCTAACAACCGGCATGGTTTTCTGTGATTGCCCCTGGAACAGCAATGAAACCCCAAACTCTAAAACGGTCTTGTCAAGAGATGCTTATCTGAAATAGCTGTTATTCTGGCTCCCAACTAAATTAAGTTTTGTTGTGGAAGACCATTTTAGTCAACAATGAGTCAACAGAAAATTAACCATGCTAAGGATTGCAAAGCAAAGTGTTTGATTCTCTGGCAGGTTTATTTTGCTATCCAAACGCTGTACCGTTGCCTGCGGCCAAGCAGAGAAGCTTCCTCATTGCTCTGGATGGAACAAAATGGTTCTAACAAGGAGCAATCTTTTGTGCTACCAATATTTTAAACACCTCCTACGCAGTTGCAGTGTGTCACCTGGTGAACACATGGTCTTAAATTAACCATCTAGACTGGACACTAACCAGCTCTCGTGAAGTGGGAATCCCTTCTCTAAATCCTTAAGAAGCTGATCAAACACCCACTCCCCATCAAGCAATTTTTTTGTTTGAAGATCTAGGATAAGAAGTGTATTTCTTCACTGTCTTGCAGGAACTTGGGTGGGGTGGTCTGAATGCTGCAGACTGCCCTTCCCCAAAAAAACCCTACCCCTCTGTGTGGTGTAAACTATTTTGATTCTCTTGGTGGGACACGTAAAATGTGTCTGTAGATAAACAAGCAAAAGAACTGCATGGATTAGGAAAAAAATGAAACTACTTTCTGCAGATGATATATACTCTTTAGACTGAGAAAGACAACAATTACTTTTTACTGGGTTTCTCTCTGTAGCTTCAGAAGTAGAACAGAAGGCATTTTCCGTTGGGGTATCTGGATGCTCTTTCTTCTTATCATATCATTATCTCAAGCCTATTTCCTCATTCAGGAAAGTTACTTTTCCATTACAGACTCTGGGAAAATGGAATTAAGATGACAAAATATGTATTCTGAAATCAATTACAGTCTTAATAGGGTTTTTCAATGCAGGCCAGAGAACAGCATAATTTTTTTAGTTTGTCTGTTATCCTTTGACAAATTTATTTGAACACATACTGCAAGAAATAAACAAGAAATAGAGAAAGTAAGAAAGAAACATAATAAGAATACAATTACGTAAGTTCCACATTTGATGTAAACTGATATGGCTCTAATAAAGTAAATGAAACTACAACAATTTTATGAGCTGAAGCTCTGTCAAGTCTTGACATTATTTCTGGCTAGGAGTTTTATACAGCCATCTATAACCAGGGTATCTTTGGACTTTCTAGGGAAAAACTGCTTAGGAGAGGGACATTCCTTTGTACTCCAGTGAACATACAGCTATAATTAATGTTATGCTGCAGCATTTCAGAGATACTCGTTATATGCAATGTGAAACAGTAACTGGCAACTGCATCTGGGTGGGCATAGACAGCGGGACCTCACATGACTTCAAGTCTATGATTTGCAGTTCTCTGAAGATGCCATGCCATATGTTCCAAACAAAAGAAAACACAAACAGCTTTTCCAGTTAGGAGAGCTTAGGTTCACTTCAAGCCATTGCGAAGAAAACATGTTTGAATTTCTGTTTTACTTCATTTTTAAGATCATTATGTACAGAATCTATCATCTATTTGAAAAGGGAATGAGAAGGGAAAAAAAATTATCATCTATTTGGAAAGGGAATGGGGCAATGACATAGTCAATTTTGACAGTGATAATTTTGAAAGGCAAAAATCAGTTTAACTGTATGATTTGCATGGCCGTCAACTACAAATTCCATATATCACTCTCAAGGCCCTTAGTCAGTCAGTTCAACGAAAAATTTTAACTATGGAGGTTTTGTTTGTATGTAGTACCTGTGGAACTGATTGCTGACAGTCTCTGTTCAGTCCTGAACTGGAGACATGGGTCTGTTACCCACAGATGCATGTGGTATCTCGTTTGGCTTCCTCCAGATTACGCTATGCAGTGAAATTACCCACATTTTTTGGTGAGGAAGTCACTGATGTTTTGAGTTAGTTTAGTAATACATTTCAAGCTCTTATTGGACAGATAGAATGCTTGTTTACTATATTATTTTGGTGATGTGTTAGATGGTTTCTCTTTCTCTAATTTCAAAGGCAAGGGATGGTAGGCAGACAATAAAGTTAAAATAAAGGGAAAAGCAGCATCCTTTCACATCCTCCTTTCAAGATATAACATTTTGGTTTCCCACCACCACAGTTTATTTGGAAATTGGGAAAAAGATGATTATATAGTAAAGATGCTTAATAAAGCAATCGTGGAAGCTAAGCCAATCTCACACATGGTGAACAGTAAGCCAACAACAACTAGATTAACAACACAACTACAGCTATCACACATGTTGTCTAACATGGCATTTTGCAGATCTATGGAGATATAGGTTTATCCTGTCATTACTTAGAGCAAGTGTCATGATGACAAGCCAAACCTACCATATCCTCTATCTCGGTATGTCAGGCTGAGCACTGCACTAGTTCAGATGGAAAAACACACATGCAGCTTGTGTAGAACATAACGTAGTGCAATACAAAGCAAACCTGGAAGTGTGCCAGTGTTCTGTGCTCTTCCCTTCTGCCAACACAGAGACTTCACTTCAGGATGCGACAGAATTCAGGGCTAGGTACCGCAAAAGGCAGCGGGCATCACTTTCACGGCTTCCTGGGTGCTTTTTGCTTGAACTTGTACTGTTGCTGATTTGCTGAAACCAAGCAGCTGTTCAGAAGGAAAGGGCTGATTTTGATAGTTTTTTCATTTAAATGGAAAAGAAGTTTCACAGTTGTCACAAAATCCCATGTTGACATTTTCTAAATGACAGGTTCCAAATTTTGGCTTGATATTACTTTTTGCTTAGAGATGTAAATCAATAATGGTATTTTTGGAATAGTATTTTCAGAAAGGTCAGCATCAAAATGAAATTTCATAGTTGACGTAACACCAAAGACTTTCTCAATTATTAGCTTACAAACACTTCCATAATTTTGGCTTTTCAACCCAACTTGAGCCAGGAAAAAAAAAACCAAACCACTCTGGGTACATATACGGTGATACGTAAGTGTGGGCAATGAAGCAAACAAAAGGACTAGACCCCCTTGACTGTCCACAGATATTCAGCTGTAATAGAAATGTTGGAGCTGATATGAGTGGAGAATGAATATGAATGTCTTGAGTGTGGAAGCATCAACAGGCAGGGCAAAAGAAAGGCTTGGGTTATGGCATATATTGATGACTTCTACAGTTGCAGGTTATCAAAATTCCAGCGTATCTATATGCAGCTTCTCCCAACACAGAGATTCAGAGAAAAAGGACAATGAGTAAATCCTGAAGATTCCCAGAGGTGGTACAGAGCAGAGACACTGATTGCTGCCAGCTCTTCTATGGCTCCAAAAGAGCCAACCAGCAATCCGAGCAGCAGTCCAGGAGATGTGATGAGGACTTCAGTACGAGCCGGTGTCCCCATCCTCTGCAGCACTGCAAAGAATCTTGGCCAGGCTGCCTGGATATGTGCATCTTGGTGTGTGAATGCAGGAGAAGACCACTGGGGCACACCTATCTTGGTGCCTGAGAGTACGTGGGTATGAAAGTCCGACTACAGGTAAATTAAATTGGTTTTAAAATAATTAGCACCTCCTCCTCCTATAAGACGCACAGTGAGCTCTGATTCCTGTTTTTAAAATGTTGCATGACTTTTTCCTGCATTAAGTAATGGCACATGCAAGGGGAACACATGTCTGTTGGGCCACTCCAACTAGCTCTAAAACAAAATCTGGTACCTCTTTGGGGTCATTCCAGGAAGAATTCCCAAACAGGTGTATGAAAGAGGCTTCACAAAGCTTGGTTCCCTCTACCTCTTACAACACTGTTCCAATAGGCAACATGCTATCAAATCCTCCCACATTTCCTTATGGCACAATCCAGGGCATGCAACACATAACAGGCATTTTTTGACACTGTTTTCCTTTTGGGTTTTGTTATTACATAATCTGAAGATCTATGAACAGTTTTTTATTTACCTAGATTTTCAGACATGCAGTTACAGAGAAGATTATTCCAGAAGAATTTGTAGATGGATCTGAAAGAGTTAGGAGTGGTGAGAAAGGGGTAGAAGGCAGTGACACATTTTGCTTGTTCCCTTAATAAAAACTGTAGATGTCCTAGTAAGTATAACCTCTGTTTTGCCACAGACTTTTTTTGTGTGATTTTTACTGCTAGTCCATTTAGGATGAAATCCACAGTAAGTTTTACATACATAAACTGATTTGTAGCTGACATTTAGGCATCCAGAACCAAAATTACAATCCTCAAAATGCCCAAACTCAGTTATTTATAACCCCATAGACTCCTACATGTCTGATTTTACGTCTGTGCAAATGCTCCTCAGTCTTCAAAAACAAAGGCATTTCTCCACCTGTTTTTTGTGTGCAGAATACACATTAAGAACAACCCTGGGCCGGGCTTCCAGACTAACACAGGCACATCCAACATCTTTATTTTTTTGAAAAACATGAGAGGAATCTAGCAAATAAAGTCATGGTGCTCCCTTTTTATACGGCTGCTTTTGAATCTAGCATTCACAAGGAAAAGCATGCTGTGGGTTCAGTTGTCTATAGATTTCATTCAATGCATGCTTAATCTAAAGAACATATCTTAATTGTCCTTGGAAAAGGAACTGACCCCATATCTCTTCTGTCCCATGTAGTGTACTGTGCAAGTTATACTGTTATTCTTCCTCTGGCTCAGGAAATCTTTAATGATCTATTTGAACGGCACAGATTCACAGGGTGAAGTAGGGGTTTTTTACAGCCCAAGCTAATCTGTAGTAATACAGCCAGGGCGCTCTTCTGGCATGCTGTTAGCTGTGCACAAGATTCAAGTTTTGGAAACTTGCGTTGGGAAAGGACAGAAACCTTGGACTCCCCAAACCATGCAAGTATTACATGATGAAGCTAAGGAAGAAAAAAAGGAAGGACCTTTCTATCTCCCTTACTTTGTTTCTGTGTAAAACACACAGTGCTTTGTACAGAACGTACCAGTTCAGATGGCAGAAGGCCACACGATTCCTACCCTAAAAGTCCATGCAAGTCACACTGTACATTAGTCTCTCGGTGGGAAGCAGAAGAGCAAAAGTGAGAAAACTCATGGGTTGAGATAAAGACAGTTTAATTGATAAAGCAAAAGCCGTGCATGCAAACAAAGCAAAGCAAGGAATTCATTTACCACTTCCCATCGGCAGGTCTCATGTTCAGCCATCCCCAGGAAAGCAGGGCTCCATCACACATAACCATTACTTGGGAAGACAAACTCCATCACTCCAAACGTCCCCCTGCCTCCTTCTTCTTCCCCCAGCTTTATATACTGAGCATGATGTCATATGGTATGGAATATCCCTTTGGCCAGTTTGGGTCAGCTGTCCCGGCTGTGTCCCCTCCCAACTTCTTGTGCACCCCCAGCCTCCTTGCTGGCAGGGCAGTATGAGAAGCTGAAAAGTCCTTGACTTAGCATAAGCACTGCTCAGCAACAACTAAAACATCAGTGTTATCAACATTATTCTCACCTTAGATCCAAAACACAGCACTATACCAGCTATTAGGAAGAAAATTAACTCTATCCCATCCAAAACCAGCACACCACCCTACTATATTGGACTGTTCTACATAATTACTCCAAATAACCTTTATTTTAAATGCATCAGCTAATTTATGAAAAGTCCTCCTGTATATCCTTAAAGGTATTCAGGTGCTGCTGAGAGGGGCTTCACTTCTTAAATGATGGGAGTATAAATCTTTTTTTTTCTGTCTTCTCGGAGGATCCTTCTCATTACATTAAACCAGACATAAATCTACAATGCTGACTCATCTCTATGGCTTCTACTAATTCAAATTTTATATGCATGCATGAATGGTCATATATTGTAATAAAGTCTTTTGCAGCAAATACCATCCATGTCAGAATCTTATTAAAAATAAAAAAATAATTAGAACTGGGCTTATATCTATGATTGGGAGAAAAACATTAATTTGTCAGGTTAATAACCATTTACTCAGGAGGCTTAAACTAGTTTCATAACCACTGTTCTGTGTTTTGTGGTGTCATACATACATCTAGACATTGTTTGATAGAGTACTGTAGAATGTTCACTTAACAGATGAGTTAACCTATGCTAGGACCTAGAAATACTGATCAACCTAATTACATATACAATAGTTTGTCTCTTAGTGACTTGTGGTCTTATATCAAACCTCACCTTCTAACTCAACAGTGCTTTTGGAAAGAGTCCAACCAGCTTCCATTTATCAGAGAAAACAGTTCATAGTAAGCTAGTTGACAGAACAGATAATGCTTTGCCACTAACAGCACATCATCATCTGCAGGAAAAAAAAAAAAAAAAAGTGCTAATTTTCCCATCAGAAACACAATGATAGAGTCTCAGTCTGAAATACCACTGTCTGTCATCCTAAAAGGCAAAACCAAAACCACCATAGCAAATTATTAAATAAAGTGCAAAGAGAGAAACATCTATTTAGGCAGACGCTAGCTATTTTCCACAATGCCAGACATTTTTCTTACCCTTTGTTCAATGGCTTTAATGGACATTATTAGCTGAATTGGACTTCCACACTATTCTGGATTTGTGGTTTCATTGAAAGAGTGGAGTCTTGGGAGGATGACTGCATTTACTGAATAGAAAGGCAAGTTGTGATCTTAACTGAACTGACGTTAAATCAGCTCATGATATCCTGATCCTCAAAATAAAGACAAAATTGATACAATACTGGTGGAGGCAGGTTTTCATGAAAACCTTTTTGTAATAAAGTCTTTGTCACAGTCAAGGTTTACACAATTTGTAGATCTGATCTTCTATAAATTAAGCCTTTAGCACTTGTTCTGAAATATGCTTGAACTAGGTTTTAAAATTCATTCTTCCCCTCAGTTCCCCCTGGTACTTATGAGATGCTTCCATCTTCCATTCTCCCAACTAATGAATAACTCTAGCTTCCAAAAGATTTATCATTTCTTTGAGCCTATCATTCAAGACTACTCAAGTTCAGACTTCTGCAACTAATCTTAACAAGCTTCCACTTTGCTTTTAAACCATAAAAAAAGTTACTATTATTTTCGGGGAGTTACATATTTGATCAGACAACCAAAACCGACCAGGTCACTCAAGTAACCTGAGTTACTGCCACACTTATTTCACTTACTTCTACTCTGAAGGTGTGCTTTGGGAGTAGGGTTAATGCTCTAAGCTTTGCTGTATTAATTTCAAAATACATATAGTCATAGAAATTTTCATTTGTCTCATTTCTACTGCTATTTCTGAATTCTGTTTTCAGAAAGATGGGTATGAAAACTATGAATCTGTAAATGCAAATTGACTTCAACATGTGATACCATCTAATTTACCAGTGTGTGTGGGGGGGAAAGTCTTATTTTAAAATAGCATTTATATATTCCTTAATTCTACTATATTATAAATTATTACATAAACTAGGTACATGACAAACATATTTGTAGAAACATGAAAAATAAATAGGTGACATATTTAAGGACTGACAACAAACATTTTGTTTCCTCCCAGTACATTTCCCACTTACAGAAGGAACACCAGTAGAATATAGACATGACAGTTAATATCTATGTATGTCTTAAATAGACATAAGCACCTGGAAGGTTGTGGATTGTGTCTAGTGAAGTAATGGGTTCCTACTAGCTTCTGCTTCTAGTCAAATTTTCAGTACTCTCAGCAATACTCAGCTGGATCACATCAAGAAAACATTAGAAAATGATGAGAAGGTTACCTGGGATGGCTTTTGAAAAGAAGGGAGAATAAAGAAAGAAAGAAAAAAAGATTCTGCACAGAAAATTTACTTTTATCTTTCACCTCCCTCTACTGAGCATGGTCCTACTGAATTGCTTCATAGCACATGCATTTCGTTAGGACCAGGATCAGCCTAGCAGTAACAGGGACAGTTGCTGAAATTCTGCTTTAAAAGTAAGAGTAAAAATGGAAACACTAGCAAATACTATTGAAAAACGTGTATTCTTTGCTTTAAAAAAGGTTCAATAGAATGTTACAAATACATAATCGTTATTTTCAAAGGATCTGAAGTATTATGCCAGTATCCAGGCAAAAGACATGGTAACTTATTTCCAAGGAGCATATATAATAATTCCATTCCTTTTGCATTTTTAAATAATCTGAAAACAGATAGGGACACCAATATTCATAGATAAAGAGATGGAGAAAGCTAGATATAAAATACACATATACACCTACTACTATATTGGGCGGAAGAAGAGGAAAAACCATCAAAGTTTTATTTGCCTTCCTCTATTCTGGATGAGTACATTAAAAACATCACTGATTTTTACAAGAAATTAAAAATAATTTGGAAAATCCCAAGCTATTTCTTCAAGTGTCTCAAGGTTGAAGAATTATTCATTGTTTGGAAATTTCTAAATTAGCTAGATAATGGGTTTATGAAATTTTACACTGTCAAATATTTAAAAGAATAGATGCATTTGCAGTGATTCAATGCAAATATATGTGGAGTTATTCACTGAAAGTAACTCATGGCAAAAAAAAAGAAGAAATATTCAGAAACTGGAAAACATGCAAATCTGAAACAAAAGCAAATACGGAAACTAATTTTGCCTCTTGCATGACACATTGTGAAATCTTCCAAGAAATTATAAACAGACTATCACTCAGCAAATTAGTGATAACAAATCTGACCTGACTGAAAACCTAGGGACAGGTTGCCATGGCCAACTCTACAGAGATGCAAAAAAGAGGCAGAAGCAATGGAGGCATAAAGAAGGAGGTTTTCCTCTCCTAGAAAAATCGCTTATAACAGGAGGAGTAGCATCCTGCAGAAAGCAATCTGCAGTATATTGAAGACATACCTGTGGTTTAGCATCCCTATTTCAAAGGTCTTTTTTGATCTCAAGCTGATGTGTGTATCTCAAGGAAGCATATATTTAGCTGTTGCCTTTTCAACAGGAGGGATTGATGCTGCTGTCACGACACCTTCCGAGGAGCAGATGCTGTTCAGCAGCAGCTCCATACAAAAAGAGATTCTCAGAGTTTGGGGAGCGTTTGGGGCACGACTGGCTTGGAAGGGTTACCTTTCCCTGTGGCTAGATTTCCATGTAGGAAAACCAGAGAAGATAATTCACTTAAGAATAGCTGTTGCTTGGAGAGTCTCCCTTGGAGGCATACTCAGCAAAGCAGAAGCTGTGAGTATAAATTAGCTCCTGGGTCTCTGTGAGCACTCAGCCTCCAGTGTTTACAATCCATTTGTCCCTTCCAGAAACGAGGACAATTTTAGGAAGTCTGTGTGACAAAAGCCTGCAAGGGAGCTCCTGTCTTCTCTCATTTCTCAGTTTCTTCTTCCAGCCCTGCTAGTTTTTCCCCATCTAATGTAATAGGGGAAAAAAGAGGGCAATATGTCCCCTGCACAGCGTTTCAGCTTCTCTATTATACTATTCAATAATCTTTGCATTTCTGAACAGAGAAAAATCAGCAGCAGACTAGGCAAGCTTCAAATCATCTTCTCTCCATCTGCATCGGCAAACACTTTACTTGTCAGGTTAGGAAAACAGCTTGTGCTCTAGCAGCTTGCTCACCAAGGCTGCTATGTTGTTGCCAGAACTCATGACACTGGAGCTGAACACAGCCCCAGACACCAAACTGTCAGCTCTCAGCCAGTTCTGGGTTCTGCTCTCACGTAGAGCCACCTCGTTTGAGCTCCTGGAGCCTGAGTGGGTCAGCAAAGAATTAATTTGGAAAGAGACTCAAGGCATGCACAAGGCAGAAGACATTACGGAGCAATTTTGTTTGTTGCTTTATTTAACTGCAGAGAGGCATTCAAGAACTGGCACGATACTGTCATTTTCAGAGAAGTCTCTTCAGCATTTATTGCCCTTTGATCCAATTCTTTTTATTTTCATTCCCTTGAAGCTCGACTTGAAACAAATGGCTTTTTTTTTGTTGTTGTTCCCCAGAGAAGTTAGTTCTCAGCCACTGAGAGTGGCAGTCAGTCTCAAAACCTGCCTTCTGTTGTCTGAGAAAAGGCCAGTCTGATACAGAACCTACCTGCCCAGGCCTTCGCCTGTGAAGAGGATCTGGTTGGAGCAGACAGGAAAGAGCCTCCGTACCTCTTTACTTTGTAATGAACTTTAGGCTGGGCAGGACGAACTGACCCAAGCGTAACACAAGAGTAGCCCTATTGTTGCTCCTAATCTCAGGCAGCTACGGAAAATGGCCACGTGGTGGTCTAGATTTTCATAAATAAATAAATAAATAAAGGAAACATAAAATGCTTTACACACAGAAATTAACTAATGGTCTCAGGACTTACCAGGTAATTAATACTGGCATGGATTTCTATGTAGCAGCAACGGCAGGTTATAGATTTCTATTTAACATTTCTTAGTTTTGAAGTAAATGTTTGCACTGTTTTCTCCCCAAATCTGATTTCGCAAGCCGAAACTGCCTCACTTGTTTCCCACTTCGTATGTTAAGTCAGGCAGCCCACACTGTCAGTAGGAAATGCTCTGAGGACTCAAGTTTTGCTCTCCTGTATACGAAGAAACTACAACCGTCTTTTCATTATGCCTTTCACAATACTGTAACCACACCACTGAAGATTAATGGGGTTGCACAGGTGTCACTGATGGCATAATCTGAAGACAACCACACAGAGATGTGTTGGAGGCATAATAAAGCCTGCAGAGACTCTATTACCAGCAATGAGACATGAAATGGAAAGAACCCAGGTTGACTGTCAAGAGCCTGAGGTGAATGTGCAGAGCAGGCTGCCAAAAAAAAGAAGAAAAAAAGGAAAGGAAACAAAGAAAGAAAACCGTATTTGTACTTGTAAGCTAAGCAAGTTTGAAGTGGAAATCAGTGAGCTGTATCAAAGAAGGAACCCTCCCGAGTCCCCTTCCCCTCTGCCTCCTCCAGGAGAGTGCTGCACTTCTGCCTTTCCCAAGACTGTAAATTTCTAACCGAGGCTACATAGCTCATTTGAAACCAGAGCCTACATTTGGGATGACGTTCTGCATATTCAATACGGTGTAACGTTCAATCCTTCTGACTGGAGGATTCCAATTCATAAGCCTGAATAGCAAGCTTGGATGTTTTGTGTATATATAGTTTACAAGCTGCCATACTTTTTTTCATGCGATACTTAAATAAAAATACTGTAGAATATTTTTGAGTGATGAACATTTTGCAACTAATGGGTCTGGCTCATGTGTCCTTGACAAAGCCAAATTTCAAATCACTGAATATTAACTGATTTTCCATAAAACTTCATTTGTTTAGTGTTCAATTCTGCATAGCAGGAGCAGTTTTAAACCTATTGTAACCACTTCTCTACTTCCTTGCCCTTCATTTTCTCCACAATTAAATACAGCAGTGCATCTTTAATGTTTATTATGAAGAAATTTAACTTATTCAGACATAAAAATATTTTGAGCCCTGCTGTTATATGTGTAATGGTATAATAGATAATCCAAATTCAGGCAGTAAATGTTATGCCATAAAACATAAAAATATATATTTTATTGTGAGAAACATGTACTCTTCAGATATAAGTTTGATTTAATATCTGTTTTGGCATTGTATGTTACTGAGTTGGATTTTCATACAGTTACCAATAGCTGTGATATGTGAATACTTAAACTACTGACACTTTCTCCGTGTAACAGCACACGTAAGAACACACTGGCTCTTGTTTATTAATTTAGGTAGATACAGACAGATTCAGCAAGTATAGTAACACTACGTACAGCAGCAGTGTGGCTCCAAAAGGGATCCTAATGTACCTGGACAGAGGTATCAATTTAAGATGACCGCAACATGACTTCTATTTTATAATAATGCTGGAACCTCCTCTTATGTCACTGTAATGACACAGTGAATTTGCTCTTGTTATTTATGTGAAAAACAAGTGCAATACAGGCAATAATGAACATTCACTTGCATAAAAACGGACTGTAATTTTACCCAGACAGCCTGCTGACACAGTAGCTCTAAATGAGCTACGCTTGTACGCGTACACTCTGACACTGGTTCTTGAGGACGTGTTCTCCTTCCACCTCCCTAAACCAGATGGCCTGAGGAGATACCATTCCTTTTTCAAGGACGAGGTCAAAACAAAGCATGGGGATTCACTCCGCCAAGGCATGTGGATATCAGAGCTCTGTGTAACAGCGTGCTTTCAAGCACCCTTCCGCTAAACAGAATCTGAAGAACTGAATTGGCACGGTGGTTCCCTGTACGGTGCAACAGGAAAACTAGCGATGCTCTCAGATGGTCTGTGTCACTAGGCCCTGCAGTGAATAACACAGAGCTGGAGTCTCTAACCGTGAACGTGGACTGTACTTGAGCACGAGGCAGATACTGACGGACCCAGTGTGCTGAGCACCAAAATATATCTTGTGAAACTTTTACTCCAGAGTCTCCGTAGCGGCAAAGACATTTTGAGAGGTCTGGAATTAAACACTACTGAGTATTTTGACAGATCTCACTATAACATTTTTCAATTACCTTTCCCTTGTGGATCTTGCCTGAATTCTTGCGTCTTTGTGTCTTGTAGCATGTCTTCCTCAGGTTCCCCGTCTGTAAAATGAAAGGCATTGTCAATTGATGGTGCTGTCGCTGCCTTAAAAAGCGCGGTATGTTAGGTACGTGTGCATGCCAGGTAAGAATGGGTTGGATCCAAGCCTTGCTTCCCTGTGATGGACCTAGACAAAACTCATCAGTGTGCTGAACGGAAGCAAAATTCTGCTTTACCCAAGGAGCTAAAATCGGGAACCCCTCAGGCTAGAAATTTCAAGTGGATTTTAACCTAATCTAAAGGATTATTTAGCAATTGTTTGAGTGAAGTCCAGAAGGTTTGGATCTGGAACATCATTCCAAATGTATTTATGGGGCTAAGCACGGGTGTTCAATATCATCTGGAGTTAACAGTTTACATGTTGCCAACCCAATAATTTCTCAGAGCAGGCTGACACGCTGGTCCACCCCACGGGGAACGTGCCCCTTCTGCCAGGGTTGCACAAAGCCCCCTGCTTTGCTTTTCCTTTCCAGCCTCAGCCAGTGAGTGGCCAAGAGCACTAAGGATCCTAGACACTGTTGCCCCTTTTCCATCCCCTGCAGGGACAAGCTCAGAGGAACGTAACACTATTCAGATAAGCAGAAGTAAGATGTTTCCCTCCTCCTCCTTCCAACTTTCACACTAGGGAGATGCTAGCTGGCACAGGAGACTGAAGGCCCCTCCAGCACAGCCAGAGGGACCGGCTGCCTGTCTTTGAACCTGTTTGCCACCAAGCAATCTGCCTTCCCTCACACTGCCTCTTCTGTTTATTTTTTAAAACACTGTCCCTTTGCTAGTTTTAAAAGCATACCCCGTATTTGCCAGAAGAACAAGGGACCTGACATCAAACAAATTCGTCTGCAGCTACAGAGTTAGTACATTAAAATATCAATGGAGTATCACTCTAGCAGTACTCGAATTTCAACAACAGAATTGCAGAATAATCTGATATCTGACTCCCAGAAGAGTTAACAGATACATCTCTGGTAAAAATTGTATCTCTGTTAGTTATTAAAATTTTCACCAGCTCAAGATGCATCTTCAATACATTCACACTTACTCTAATTTACCTGACTTAACTTTAATACAGCAGATGAGTAGTAAGGATTTAAACTATATGGCTTTCAACCTGGAAAAAATAATTAACTTAGTTATCTGACTAGTTTTCACTTTGAACTATATAACAGTATTGCAATATTTAATTTATTACTATAGCAATCAGTACTTTGTACTGCAAATAAAGTAAGAGTGTGGACAACCCATTTAAATGCCTTTATATTTTCTTTTCATTCTTTCAGTAGATTAACAGAACTGTATAAATTCATACAGTTCATACTTCTTTGACTGATCTTTTAAGATTGGGGGAAGGGAGGTGCCTATTTATAATGTAAATGAGGGGAAAAAAAACACCTTTTGGAAATTAGGATCTCTTCACAGATCCTGACCTGACTTGTACAGTTGCTGAAATTAGGCCTTTATAGACTAAGAATATTGTGATCATAAGATCAACTTTTGAGAAGATACCAAATTTCAAGTATGCATATCCAAAAGAACGAAACACAGATTTATTTCAGAATAGAATTCATTAGCCTGTTGTATTGAAATGCAAACTGGTAATATACATACAGGACAGGGAGATAATGGATGACACCTACACTAATCATTGAAAAACCTCACTGAAATAAGAATAGTTTAATATTGGAGCAGCACATTTCTAATTTAATATTACTTTCTTAATATCCTTGACTAAATATTACAGACTGTAATTTAGACAACCTCAAATATTTGCTTGTAACATGAACAACAGACTATGTACACTGAAGAAACTGAATTAGTTCAAGATATTTTTTATTAAAACCACAATTGTTAATCTCGTGTTTCCCATGGCTGGAAAGCAGATGTTTTAAATAAGGTAATTTAAGTAAGCACGAGAAGAAACATTCTGGCAACAGGAACTTTGCAAATACTGCTGGTAGGTACCACTATGCAAGCATTTCCAAGTTAAGCAACAATCAATGCATTGCCAAAGGCTGTATCATAGGAAGTGAAGGAGCCCCATGGTCCATCTTGTCTCTATGATGAATGTATGGATGTATGTATAGAAACAGAAGTAAGAGCCAACAACCCCAGAGTAGCAGTCATTCAACATTAAAGCACAATTCTACTCCAAATGGAATGCCTTTTTATTTAACTGAGCTACTACCTGTGTAAATTCATAGACATGGTTGATTTCCCTGCTTACTAAAATAAATGATTATTCATTTTAAGTTCTGCTAGCACTGCAAAGCTAATAGAGTCCTAGAAAAGTGAGCTGGTTTCAATTTTGGCTTACCAGCACTGGCATAAACTGAGCTCTCACTGCGAAATCTTCATGACTGATGAGGCATAAGCCAGAAAAGGCATAGCTTTGCCTTTCAGACTACAGACAAAGCTTCCAAAGATTTGCTAACATCTTTTCTTCTCTTTTGTTTCTGACAATGAAATATATTTAACACAAAGTCACTGTGAGCAACATATATGCAAGCACATACCATTTTTATACCATATAAAGGCAGAATCATGGTTTGAGATGAAGCACTGAAACATAAAAATAGCAAGCAATTCCAGAATTAAGACTACTCTCACCGCTGATATAGTCCCTTCTCATAATCCATGTATTTTAGCAAGTGCTCTCCACCCCCTGATTACTGATGGCATTTCTGACATGACATGAACTACCAAAGCCTGGTTTCCGAATTCTGCTCTCTCCCTGCTATCTCTGATAGCATTTTAGGATTTAGCTGACCTAAAAATGGCTAGGATCCATACCTTCTGCGTGTTACTGAAAACATAAAAAAAGGTTCCACTAAAAATAGAACTCACGGAGAAACTAGGATTAAAGAGATACGAGGCAAAATAGGGAAATTCTGCCTCCACTGAACTCAGAAGCATAATTCTGAACAACTTTATGAAGCCAGGATTTCATCCCTTTTCTTAATGCCACTGTGGCAATTTCTTAGCTGGTTTATGAGTGTGGAAACCTAACATTTCCTTCACATTTCACAGCTAGGACTGCTAGCACTTGGCATTCTTTGGACATTGGATATTATCTTACATTATCCAGTCTGAAGAGTTGAAGAAAACATAACAGCACTCCTTTATTTGTTCATTTCTCTTAGTTGTGTTAGCTTGCTAATATTGCGTTGCACTGGATTTACACAACAGATTGAGGAGATATTTTCAGTCCGAAAGAAAATGAACAATTTTCAAGTTGGTGACAAGCTGAAGAACTCTGAGAAACTTGACCTCAAATGTTATATATTACACGTTAAATCAGCTGCAACAACATCATCTGTTAGGAAACCAGTATATACTTCAAGAAAAGACACATTAACAGTCATTGCTGATGTACCATACACGTGAAGCGATCCAGTGTTCATAAGAATCACCTGTTGAACAAAAGTGGCAGGCAACAGAAGCCCTGCCTAGCATGCTGCACTGTAACAGCAGAGGATAATTCAACAGCAAGAAAAGCCAGACCACAACTTCCTCTATGAGACTTAAAAATAAATAAAATAGCTCTAGCAGTCTGAGTTTTCCAAGTCAGTAAATGAGAATATTTCAGACTGTATGAGAAGCACTAAGGTTAAATTATTGAATAATGCATACATAATCTGCTCTATCTTCTCCATTATGACCACAGCAGGACCCTTTCTCCTGCAGAGCCCTGCTCTTTGCATGCTGGCTTATCTGTGGATGGCAAGGTTAGAGACAATGTCCCAGCCATGCCAGGGACTAGCTGCAGCTGCCACTGTAGCTACTAGCTTCTACTACCGTTTGATTCAAGACAAAGCATCAGAAGAGAAGACTTTGACTTCAGTACACTTAAGGTAGAAAGTAGATCTAAGTAGCACGTGTTGGCGTATTCATGGTAGGAGGATCCTGCCGGCTTATGTAAGAGCTCCTAGGACGCTGCAGGATTTCTGCTCTTGTACGTAGCGTGTCAAGTCAGGCTGTACTCACATCTGCTTTTTTCTGGGTGGGCTTATCCAGCATCACAGCAACTCTTCTAACTTCTTGTCCTCTATCAAGTAGTAGAAAAAGCATCCTTATCACCGTTGGCGTAACTTTCACCTACATGAAGCCTACACACCTGTGCCAGATAGTGTTGAAATGACCTTTTTTTTGTTTTTTTTTCCTACAAGGACATGCCCCCAGGAACATTTCCTAATGTAAATACAATAGCCATGCTGTAATAATTAGGTATGGTACGCAGCTAGTGGTTAAAACATGTAAAACTGAGTGATGCAAACTTGACTGCAATGACATAGTTCAAGATAAATCTAATAGATGCTTTCTGCAGTTTGAGGTGAAGACTGTAAACATTTTAATATAAAGTTGTTTAAAATATGTATTCTATGCTACTTTAACTCAAGTTACAGTAGTGGTTTGATAAATTTCCTGTTTCTAATTGGCACGTAGCAGAAGATCTCCTACACCTGTGTTAACTCCTGTATATTTAACAGGATTTTATTCCATGTATCCTGCAACATCTTTGTGTTGGAAAACCTGGACTTACAAAATCAGTATCTTCAAAATTTTTGAGGTACCCTGCAGCCAGACCATACCATGTGGCATATTTGAAGTCCTAAAATTTGCAGCTTTAAAATTTCTCTGAATGGAATAACCAGATACCATCTTGTATGCCTGCTACAATGTTTTGCACATGAATTACTTTTAAACCACTGTGAGATTCAAACAGGAATTTGACAGACAAAAAAAAGGTAGTAACTCTCAAAAGTAATTTAGGCATGTCAAAAATATAAATTGTTGCCTTACCTTTTTCTTTTTATGATTTGTGACATAAGAAGGAATTACATCTGCACTATTTTCTACTTTGGTGATGATTTTTGTCATTCGAATGAAGACAGAGCAAGAAAGAATGAAAATCAATTCTTGTTGTTCAATGTAAACTTTTTGTGTGATAGTCTTAAAAAGGAAATTAACAGAAAAAATATATTTTAAAAGTGCAATTCTAATTATAAGAATTGGAACCTTAATGAAAAAAAATCACATAAAATTAACTAATGTATATGTAGTTCTGGTACAATTATTTAATTCTCCATGCTGCAACATTTGAGAGCAACTAAAATATGTTGACCTTGAAGTTCTCAAAATAATGACTAGGATTTCTACTTTTCTTCTCCATTGTTCAAGTCAGTGTCATTACAATTAATTTACCTGGTGCCATTTTCCAGTCTAGTTATAATTCTTGTCTGTTCTAGTTATAATTCTTGTCACAGAAATGAAGAATTTGAAACCTTTTATGGATCATTTTTAACATTTTGCATTTGGTTTTGTTGGTAATTCCACCTCCACATTCATCTACAGGCACAGTCTCATGAATACACATGTAAAGGTTCACTGAGCCAACCAAATGAAATCTGGAATATTAACAAGATGAAATTTCTCTCTTCTTGCTGAATGCCATGTTACTACATATCACTAGTAGACATACCAATTCTTATAAATCATGCTGTGACATGCATAAGAAAGAAGAGGGAAATCAGTAGAAAATGAAAAAAATCATCGGTGTGCTTTGAAAGTAATGTTGGAGTCATTCTTAGATGCCTACAAGTGTGATTAGACCGTGACATTTATGTATATGTCACTAGCCATGTAAGAGATTATCTTGATGCACTATAACAGTAGAATGAGGTACTCCAGATAACTTTGCATCCCAAAATGGCACAGGCTCTGAAGTCCATGAATTCTAGAGATAATTGTGATCTCTGCGTATTGATATATATACCCCAAATTTTAGGTTTGAGCCTCACAAGGAGCAGAGTTACCCGGGAGCACCAAGAAAAGCCTGAAGCCGTGACTTACGGATGATCTGCCAACATCTCAGCCATGGTGCCAGGTAGTTATTACAGAATCAGGTCTTGTATTCTTACAGCATTTGAGAAGCCTTCCATCTGAAAATGACAGGTATCAGCATCATCATTTTCTTGTTATGTTTGTCAACATATTTGAGAATTTCAGATCCTTGAGGAAAATCAGTAACAATATCAATAAATTAAGGACTTGTCTACCCTATACAGTGCAGAGATCCTAGATACTGTTCCCATTCTGCTATCTACCCCACTGGTACTACGCAGAGCAGAAAGAATACATCACATTTCTCGTATCAGACTAGAAGGCATTTATTATCTTAGGTGCAAGGATGTACTGCTGTGAAAATATCATTTCCAGCTCTGGAAGGAATTGAGATGATGATGGATCAAAACTATGACTCCCATTTCATCGTATAGTATGGCTTTACTCATAATTCCATCATAAAACCATCATTCCGTGAATTCTGCCATACAGACAAAGGTCAGCAAACTCACCATGTTAGTCACAGAGACCGTTAAGATTTCTTGAAGTAACTTTTTCCTTCAAGTATTATGAAGTTTCAAAACCACATGGAGCACGAAGGAGGTGCTCAAAAGCATGAGGATTTTGTATGCTTCATTCAGCAGCAAAAGCCATACAGTCCTGGCAGAGACCCCCAAAGGGGGACTGGACTGCTCCCCCTCGTACCACCCTGCAGCCTTGGCTCCTGCTCTCAGCGCTCCGCACAAGCACGCACGGTGGCAGCACCCACAACCCAGCAGGCACGAGGGAGCACCCTGTGCACCCTCACCCCATCGCAGAGCTTTGACATGGCAGGTGCTAGCAGGAGAAGGCTCAGAGTCTTTATCGTTGCCAGTAAATTTGCACTAGCACTATATCCTTCAGCTAAACCTCTCCTTGCAAAGAAGTCTCTTGCAAGACAAGAGGCACCCTGTGTCCCTTTTTTTCTTGTAACGTGTAAGGTCTAATTCCCTTGAAGTACAGAATTAGTAATAGACTGCAATGAAATATCACAGGCAAGTTCCCACACCTTTTCCCTCTAGCATGCATTAATTAGGTACAAAACACAAAGCAAACATAAGCACTAAAACACTGGGAAATGCAAAACGTAGGCAGACCATGCTACCCATGTGCATCTGCTCTAAATACAAATTCAACTGCCTGAGGACAAACTCTCTTAAGAGGACTTCTGCTTAGCTCTCCGCACAGAGTGGACAACGCTCAGATAAATGGGCAGCCAGTCAGCATTTAGTTTTCTTTCCTTTGTGTAATGTGTGGCCGCAGGCTTCCTTTACTAAGCACTATTCTGCTCTGAATACAGATTCTAAATGTCAGAGTGATTCATGTCCATTTATTCATTTAAACAAACAAGGAATTGCATATTGACAACTGGGAAAAAACCCACACAAGTGTCCCTCGTAATTTTAGCTTGTGATTTTTAAAATGGAAATCTTCACTGAGAACTCAGTTGCTTCAAAAGATTTTCTCCTATTTCAGTTTAAGAAAGATGTTAACTATGCCTTTTGTCTGTAACACAGGGACTTTTTTAACCTCGCTCATTTTTTGCTTCATTGGTAAATCTAGTATAAGGGATCTATGCAACTGCGTAATACTTGCCAACATGCACAGGGGTCCTAAAACCCACATAATTCTGCTGTTCCAAAATTTCATACACTCATTTTAGTGTTTTCCCACCATCCCTTTTCACAGTGGTGCAAAATGAAATGACATAGAGCATGTAAGAATTTGATCAAACAAAAAGGCGCAATTTGTATCACAAACTAGATTTAATAGATGTTTGTGAATGTTTCAATATTTTTATTCTTCTACTTAAAATGCTCTTGGTTTTATGTCCAATTTGAGACATAGCTTCAGTGCCATCAATGAGTCAGAGAAGCATTTGCAGTACCTCTGCTGTATTATGAACTTTTATTTTCTATGTATGCAGATCCATCCATCCAGTCATCTACACAACTAACGTAACTAATGTTTGTCATTTTTCATTCTATCAGAGGTTCATGACTTATTCAAAGCTATTTTACAAAAATATTTTCTACTTCTACTAGACTGATAACTGCAGAAGGTAAAAAAAACAACAATATTTAACTTTTTTTCTAACAGAAATAACCTATATTGTCGGACTACTACTTAGAAAAAAATAGATTTACTGATACATGAGATTCATACGTTATTCTATTTTTCTTCTTAGCAAGGATAGAACAGAGAATCTTAGGCTGGGAAGTTTACCTTCCTTTTCCATTCCTAGATATTATCTTTGTAGTTTAAACAACAGTGTAGCATTTTAAAAAATCCAGCAGAGTAGCTGTGGTATATAGTATTGCATCTGGACACTATGCATTTTCAAGAAGTGCCATCTACATGACTGAATTTGGATCTAGTTTGGGGAGAAGCCAGGATATTTCCAACACTATCCATTTAAAACTTGGTTATTTTTCTCTTCCTTTGTTTATAAAAGCATGTAGATTTATGAAAAGAAAAAGCTGTTCTGAATGTGATGTGTTTATAACGAACAAGATGGTCTATAGTGACTTGGACTTTCAGACATTTGGATTGAATTTCAGCTGTGTCTCAGCACAACAACTGACTATCACAAAAATAATTCTACCTTCATCTGAAGTCTATAAGACCAGACAATTCAAAATGTTTTTAAAGGCTAGGCTATTTTAACCACTTTGTAAAATGTCAATCTACCAGATGGAGGAAGCAAACCCTAGCAAGACAATAATGGGATTATTATGTAACTTTAAAGTATGAAGGTTTCTTCACAGAGAAAAAATCTGTTGTGTGTATGTGTGAGTCTGTGTTTCACAGATGAAAATTGCCCATCTGTGTGCACATGTGTACATGTCTGTGTATAGCATAACAGTTGAAGGTTTTTCATTTGAGAAAGCTATTTCAGCAAAACTGAATTTTTTTCACATTCATATAGGTTTTGCTGAAGTTCCTATGGAAAAAACATAAAAGAGCAAAAGAAGCAGTTCTGCTAACACATGAATTAATGGAGTCTACTTTCTTAGGAGTTTAGTCTGGTGGTTGCTTATGTCAGTGTCAAAGAAGGTCTGGCTAACATCTTTCCAACTGTTAAAGAATAAAAAGGTATCTCTCTTAGAAGCGTGTGGTGGTGTTTGTTTAATCCCAAAAGGCATGAGCTGCAACTTCTCTTTTAGCTAGGGCATTTCTGTACGGGAACAATGACTCTCCTCTCCTCAACAGCCATTGCATCCTTTATCAAACCTGCCTGAAAGCGGCTAACAGTTTCCAAAGCTATCAGCCGACGGAGGGGGGAAGAACAGCCTGTGGCACAACAACGGGTTCATACAGACAGACAGACTCCTTCCCTCCCTCCATCTCCCCTGCCCTCCCTTCCTCTCCTCCAGCCCTTCTGCCGTTGCAGACCGATTGCATAGGTCTCGTTTCTCTAGGAAACCATGCTAAAAAGTCTGTCAAAACATAAACATCAAGATTTATCCTTCCCTTGTGAAAAGTGCTTAGTTGTATGGCTTAACGTAACTGCTAGAAGGCAGCTGGGTGGTGTTATTTTCTGTTTCACAGAAGAAAGAATAAACATCACAAGCACCTTTTTTTTTTTTTTTTTTGACCCACCAACAGCTCCGGAGTGAGAAAACTCATGAAAAAAAGTTCATTTAATGGTGAGAGACATCATTATGATCCAGGGAAAATAAAGCTTTAGAGTTACAATCCAAGGAGGAACATTTTCCCTTCTTCTTAATGCTGTAGCTGTGCCTGTGCTGGAAACTAAACACTGCCAGGGCAGGGGCTTGGGCAGAGACCCTGGCACACAATCACCTCTTCCCTTCCACCGGGACAATGTCCACAGCCTGATTTTGACCCCTACTAATTAGCGCTTTCCAAAACAGTTCCTGAGCACAATGTCAGGCATTAGCACAGTCCAGGGACCGTACCCAGTAGGCAGCCTCAACGCAACCATCTTGTTTGAGAGGTTGAGTTCAGCTCCACGAACCTGTGTGATACCTTGCCTTTTGGCTTCTGGGTATGGCGCGGTTGCAAACCATGTGACAGGGTGCAAAATAGCCTGGATTATTTTTTTGTTTAGAAGTACAGATGCAGACCAGCAAGTTCAGCTCCTAAGGCTGCAGAGATGCCCTAACTAACCCACTGTTAGAAAAGCCTCTTCTACTACAGGTCAAGTAAAGCAATTTGTGCTCTCTTGACTTTGTTTTCAGGCAGCTATTTTAAGCAATAGATGCATTACTGACATTTCAAGCTCTTCTTCTGATACAGAGGAAGAAAACCAACCTGTGTCAATCAGGCACATGTAACAAAACTAGTTGGTTTGAAACTCCTATTTATTTGAAACACTTGAATCTTACGTAGCTTCTTAAATCTTGGCTTCAGCCAGAATTTAAAATGGTAGTTTCTCTTCATCAAGGTTCTTTGTATTTGTTTATCATGAAATGTGCTTAACTTTATACGCTTTCAAAGTCAGAATCAGCACATTTCAGAGTTTTTAAGTAACTGCATGTAAGATTTGTAATTTCTGGAGTAGCACAGCTATGTCAGTTCCCCCTGGACACTTACACAGTTTATTTCAACTGAGTTGGCATCTATTTTGGGTAGGCTTGCAGATTAGTTGGAGGGTCTTAATTTCAAACAGAATCTAACAATACCAGCTCGCACTCTAAAATGTAGCTGGTGGGGATTACTTCACACAGACTTAAAGATGATATAGTGAGTATGTTATTAATCAATTCCTGACCATCTCAATCCCGGATAAAGCAGGTGATTATAAAAAACCCCCACTGGCAACACATGCAGCTCGACACGATTCTAGTACAAATTTCATCTCAATAAAGAAGACTGAGCCAAAAGTCAAATTCTGCAAAGTAGACAGAGTTTGTTGTTAGCACCTAGACAGTACTTCAGAACTTGATTCCAGTCTAGGAGATTTTACATAGATCAGATCGTGAAATAATGAACATCAGAGAGGAATGAATAGAATTATGGATTCTGAATTTAATTTTTTTGTTTGTTTGTGGTTGTTGTTGCAGTTTTTTTGTGGGTTTGCTGTTTGGCTTTGGGGGGTTTCTTTTTGTTGTGGTTTTTGTTTGGGTTTTGGGGTTTTTTTTTAATGTATTTGAAAGCTCACAGATGCCAACATGGGGGGGGAATAAACAAGAGTGCTATGGAAACCCTGCTAGCACAGTCATTATCAATGAGACTTAGTACAAATGCAGTCCTCAGAATCAGGTATAGATGCAAAGTGCCCTACAGAGTGAATAATACACGAAATATAGCAATTGAAATTAGTTCTCCAGATTTCCATTTTTAGCTGCATAATACAGCAATTTACGATCAGTGGACATCACCAATAGTATTTTGCCTATTATTTCTGAAAACAAGGGAAAGGGATGGGAAACAATCAGATACATACATCCTGATCTATTCCCTGCAGTTCAAATAGGCACAGTTAATTAGTTGTGTGTATGTCTACAATCATTCTTAAACAATTTACAGAAAGGATCTCTGTGGGACATTGTAAAACATTTCTCCTAACCAATATTATTAGGATTATATAGCTATTAAAATTAAATTTTACAAGAAGCTTTGTATGCGTGGTCTCCAGGGAAATTTCAAGAAAACGTCTGGCCACAGTCAACTCAGATAAGCCCAATTAAGGGATAGCTTAAAATGCACTTCTCTCGCACATCAAAAACCCAAACCAAAATTGTCCTACCCAAACTCCTGGATCTAAGTACCTTTGGCCTACTGTGGTCAGTAATTAAAAAGACTAGGTTCTAAAAGGAAGCTGTAGTACTATGAGACTTCACAATGTCTTGCCTCACAGAAACTGCGATTCCTCCAAATGTTGAAAATGAGACCATTCAAGAGGAACATGCATGGCTTTTGGCAACGAAGAATCAATTCTGAGTGGAGACAGTATCCAAGACAACTTAGCACATTACATTTTTTCCAGAGTTCTTTGAACTGCACATACTACAATCATCACAATCATCAATATATCATTTCTGCGACCACACTTTTACAGATCTGTGAGATAACATGCTGCATTATGACATAGCTTTAATGAAAATACTAATGCAGACATAGATTAATCTGATGTTAGGCATGCTCTATACACTTGAAAAGCATTAAAAACAAGCAGTGGGGGTTCATATATCCCATAGACAAGTTCAAATAGCTAGCACTTTACTGCATGCACTAAGTCAAAGCTGTTTTGAAATACAGAGAAGGGAAGAGGACTTTTTTTTCCCTAAATAATGCAGTATAAAAGTCATAAACAAAATAAAAAATGAGAATAAATTCATTTTTAAGGACTGCTATTTCTAATGTTTTGCCATGAGCATTCAAATCCTGAAAATAAGAAATAGTAGATGTTTGGATGCAGGATCTAAAAATAGAGTACCATTTTATTTCAATAGTAGGATTGAAACGGTATAGATTAGTGCTGAAATAAGAGAAAAAATTTCAGGAAGTTTTTTACTTGACATGATTTAGCAGGAACATTACAGAAATTCAGATTAGGTGTCAGGAATTTAGTGGAAATGCACCTCTTTAATCTACACCCACATATGCCCTCTTGGTTTCCCAAACCAGTTGTTCAGATATAAGAGACTTAAATACATATTCCAATGTCTTTGTCATTTCTCACATAGACTTGCCAAAAATTTGCATGCATATAGACCCTGCTAATGCAACAATATACAATAGCAAATGTAGCAAATGACCCTTCTGGCATCAGGAAGGTCCACTGGTTTCAAATAGAATCACATCAGTTTAAGCATCCCCTTTTGCAAATAGAAGTATCAAAAGATATGGGAGAATCCTTTTAACTAAGAGCTCTAAAATTAACTACCGAACAGAACTTCACCACACCCAAATCTTAGACTGATCAGGAAATTATGCTTGGATCTCTATTTACAGCAGTTCTTCCTTTAACTTCTGCCTCTCTTGTTCTTGTCCTGTACTCAACTACAACTTTCTTCTGCCAAATAGCATGCTGAAGTCTGCAGAAAGGTCAAATTTGTTTCAATGTAATTCAATAAAAAAGCCGTTACTACGTATTAAGCGACCAATATTAAACCTTTTTTAATTCTTTTAATGTACAGTTCTTTGATTAAGGATTTTTTTTATTGTACTTTAACATTAAATCCTACCCATCTGTTCAAAAAAGTAGTGCCATTCTTCAATGGCATGAATAAACTGAGAAGGTTTTGCTCTGGAGGTGTCTCTTGGGGGTTTGCAGTTGTTACCTAATGCTTTCATCACAACAACTGTATATGGCAATTTGCAACAGATAAAGGAATGACACTGATTGAACTCTAATGGATAATGCCTGAATTTGCTGGAATGAGACAGACAGTCTGGTCTGTTTCCCAGAAAAATTCTTCCATTAGTGATATTGTGATAATTTCCATGACTATAAGGAATTCATTTTGCTAGGGCAGTAAAAGGGTACCCCCAGAATTTTATTTATTGTCCACTCTAGTTTTGTTATTTCAGTCTAACACATTTATGTTCCGAGTGTAATAGTGTTTTTGAATTCATGCCCAGCTTACATTATAAAAATTCATTTAACAGGAGGGCTTTCTTTTAATATCTAGTATCTTCTAAAAGGACAAATATAGCTCTGGCATTTTATTTCTCTAATCACATGTTACTAAATTATATAAAGAAAACCTGAGAGATTAATGAAAAGAAAATTATTGTGCAGATATGATAGAGTGTCCTTACCACCTACTACCTTAATTGAAAAGTCAAGATAATGAAGGAGAATAATGACAGTTCTCTGTAAGTCTAGTTGTGTATCTAAGAACTCTACAAGAAAAAAATAAATCTATCACTAAGAAACAAGAGCACAGAAGAAACTAATTTCAGAGTTTTGACAACAGGTGTATCATGATCAATTTTGAGGATACTACTTTGCCAGCTCCTTAACTACTTACACCAAATACTGCTCAACTCGCGTGTATGTATGGATAAACCGAACAACAGAGCATTTATATTCTTAGCTCCAGGTCACACAGTACTTCAGTGGGAATTTTTCTTTTTTACTTTCAGACCCCCAATGGAAATGGAAACTTTCAATAGCATAACATGAAAACATCAAAATCAATCATCAACACACTTTACTTTTAGTACCATTTTAATAGCTAGCATGTATGACTAAGTAGAAACATCAGACTGGTTACAGAGAGTTTTTAAACAAAAAAAAAATTGTTTTCACAGTAGCTCAGAAATTAATTTGAAAGATACAAACATATTTCATACAGTAATATTGGCATGTTACCCTAGCCATTCCTTTAGAGTCAAAGTATTTTAGTCATTAAATGTATTTTATATATTCGTAACACTTACAGAAACTGTATGTCCATGGATTACAGGACTCAACCATTTCAGCCTCAAACTCCTCCTTTGAAATAAGCAAGTTCTATGCATCCTCTTCCCTTCCGTACTGTACTGGAGTGAAGTTGGTAACGTGGAGGTCTCATGAACGCTACAGCAAACTGGTGAATGCACTCCGCCTCTATACTCCTCCAACCATATTTTGTAACCTTGCTATAAACTGCTTACTATGTTTGGGCTAAAATGCAATTTGAAGATGAACCAGTACACTAGAATTAGCTTTTCTCCTAAAACCTGAGCCTCCTTGCTGACAGTGTATGATTTAGCTGGCCTTTTTGGATGGAAATACTAATGCCCCAACCTCAACCCTGCTTCATGGACTAAATATCACTCTTCTCCCTCTCACCTCTAAGCTCATTGTTTACAGAAACTGCCTGCAGTCTCTTTCCCTCAACACCAGCCAAAATCCAGCTGTTAATAGAAACTCCTCTTGACAGCCTGCAATGACCTTCTCCTTTCCAGTCTCTGATCCATTACTTGATTTTCATACCCTCTGACCTGTCAGTCACCCTTAACATTTTTCTACCTTATTTATACCTCTTTTCATTCTTTCTTTTACTAGCCTGACTTTTCTCACCCCACCTTTTACTTGTTTTCTGTCTATGGCCTTGACTGCTCTTTTAACTCATCCTTTGCAGAACCCGTCTCATTGCCCCTCTAGCTTTCAATAAAGCATCTCATTAGGCTCAATCTTCGATGGAGCACTTTTTTTCTTCTTCACACCTTATGTTTGGGTACTCTCAGCTGCCAACCTAAATTGAACTGACATCTCTACATCAAGACTTCCAGATCTACTTCTGAACCACAGATGTCTCCAAATAATTTTCTCTATCTTTGGCTTCTGCACATAGATGACTTGCTGTCATCGCAAAATCAGCAGAGATCTTATTTCTCAATTATTTTAAAGCGTCACAGACTAAGTAATACTGCTAAGATGCCACCTTCGCTAAAACCGTCAAAACTCTTATGATCTTTGTTCCTGATTTCCATACCATCATTAAACTTTTTTTTTTTTTTTCCATTGAAATCCCTTCAGAATTCTGCCATTTTCTTTTAGATATTAGAATCACAGAATGGTTTGGGTTGGCAGGGACCGTCAAAGGTCACCTAGTCCAACCCCCCTGCAATGAGCAGGGACATCTTCCACTAAATGTGGTTGCTCAGAGCCCCCTCCAACCTGACCTTGAGTGTCTCCAGGGACGGGGCATCGACCACCTCTCTGGGCAACCTGTGCCAGTGTTTCACCACCCTCAGATCCTCCACCTCTTTCACATGAGATGTATATCTGATGATTTATAAATGCGCTCAATTTGGATAGATCTACACAGAGGCATCAAAAATATATTCTTGATTCCAGAACACTGATTTAAAGTTTCAGTACATCAGTGTAAGCTGCAATTCATTGTCTGTGTATTTGTGTATACACACGTGTGAACATCTGTAAACTTAGCTATATCCTTCCAGGAAGATCATGTTGGCAGCTCTTCTTTTGTATGTAAAAAAATGAATAGAAATACAAGGAATATCCTGATACTACACATCTTTACAATTTTCTAATATGCCAGCTACTTATTTAAGACTTCTGAAGATTGTTTAATAGATAAACCTTAAAGATTGTTATAAATAAATCCATTAACAGCATCCAGAGACAAGCGAAAACCAGGAAAAGTTCTCCTACTGCTCTGTATCAAAACAGATTAAAAAAACCCAAACCAACCACACAAAAAAGTGAATAATTACATGGATGGGATTTTGAAAAACAGTATCTACACCAGTACAATATAAATGATTTGGCTGCATAGCAGCCAGCTCAGATACTGAAAGCAAAGCAACAGTAGTAACGTGCATGTGCTAAACTTCATGTACTTACAGAGGTCAAGGGGGAATTTTGTCGACCGAATCCTATGCTGTATATTTTATTAGGAGCAACCTGTATAAGGAATAAAGTTTCAGTTTAGTGGGTTGGTTTTTGTGTGCCTGCAAAGCTGTGAACACCGTTTAAGACCTCATTTCTGTTACACTTAGAGGAACTTACCTGGTAAGGATATTTCATGTCCTTTTAGGTGCATGTTGAAAATCCCAATCTAACCTTCAGCCCAGCAAGATTGGGTGGTCACTGGAAGAACAAGGGGAGAAGGAACACATGCTCTTGAATTAATCAACATAAGATAAACCTCAGAACAGAGGCAGCTTGTGTTTTTCACACGAGTCAGCATGTCAAAGATGCACCGCAAACTGCTCTTTCCTGTGCAAACTACAAACTGCTTTGCCTTCACAATGTCCATAGCACAACTCCAGAAAGTAAGTCCTCCAAACACACAGATAGAATACATTTTACCCTACTTTGCCAGATGTAAATTTTGGTGCTCGTAGTCAGTTGTTTTCAAAGTAGTCCTGTAAAACAGTTGTGTTAATGAACTACAGGGGGGTTTTGTGGGTTTGGGGTTTTTTCTTCAGTTTAACCCTTGAGTTAATAACAGAAAAAAAGGTATGTACCTGGAGCCAAATCATTCCAGTTAAATTTGCTTTAGATGAGCAGATAAATAAAGGAACTACTTTTCAGCCTATGAAGAATTTTTTCCTAAGTGTGTCATCTGCTAGAAGTACTATTACTCTGTGCAGTTCTGTCTCATCAGGGGCATTCCTTCAAGAAAGGTAACAGGCCAGCTGGAGAGAAACCAGAGATCGCTGAGAACAGGAAGTCTAGAAAGTATTATCTACTTTGAAAAAAGCCTTGAAAGTATTCTTATTTTACATCCTGCATTATTTTATCATCTTTTTGAGCTTTAAACAAACTCCAGAAAAAAATTCTGAAGCAATTTCACCATTTCTCTTATTTGCTAACAGAAACATCTCATTAAGAGCAATCTGTGAGACGCTTGTTAAAACACCAGAAAGCAGTTGCATTTTAAATATCACATCTTAAAATGTAGGACTGTTTTCTGGACCTTTGCTTGTCTAAACTGTAACTATTACCTATTTTGCAACTGATCATCTTAAATACCATTTTACACTTTTTGCAGTTTGAAAACCACTATGTTGCAAACATTATTTTTTTCACCTTGAGAAACTAATTACTATTTGAATTAATTACCATATAAAACCTTCCATCTACACCAACAATACTGACCTACTCTGTGTTCCAAACAAGCGTGGTGATTTATTCACTGATTAATTCAAAATATTACTTAAGGTGATCACATCTAGCTGCATGTATGTCAAACTATAAATAAAACAAGTACAATTATATTTAATATATTATATAAAATTATTATTCTATTTATAATAACTTGACATATGCAATATATATAGTTTAAAACATATGTAAAACAAACCCAGAAAAAATTACAAAAATGCAGTAGGGCTAGCAGAAACTTGGGAAAACTAACTAAATATAATAATTTAATATTGTAATATTTTACTACTTAAGAGGATAATTGAAGTTTGGGTCAGAATTCACTGATTATTCAGAAGTATTTGAAATTTTGACAATGTATTTTCTCTCTGATGTATACATCTAAGACACCAAAGAAAATGTCAAGCATGACTACAATTCAAACAGGCACAAAAAAAAAAAAATCTTCTGAAGTATTGTTCTGACAATTTCTCTTTTTATTTTTGGATAAAGGATAGAACTGGGGTTTGGCTCAGCAGCATTTTTTTAAAGTAATCGAAGACTGCAGAAGAGGACTAACCATGAACAAAAAGTACAAAATGCTTTTAACAACTAAAGGCATTCATTTTATTCAACAGAGAAACAAAAGAAACATCACAGAAAAAATGAATACCAAAGAAACGTTCAGTCACATTTATGAAAAAATTTTGTAACCTCTACTTTTATTTGGATGATGAAACGGCTAATCGGAAGCGGTAACTGCTTAGAAGGGGTAGCAGGCTCCTACGCCTGCTTTTTTTCATGCTCCCTAATCAGAAGACCAAGATAACTGCCTCAGCTGTGGAAGGCTCATGTTCAAGTCCCTGCTTCATGGGATTCAGGGCAATCAGAAATAAAAAAAATCTGGTCCGAGGTCAGACTTCAATGGCACTCCCACAGCATGAAAGAATATCCTACCTAGACATCTTCCCAAATGGAAACACACATTTAGATCTGAATGTAAACACGGCAGCATAAAAATATTCATGAAAGCTTTTGTGTCACTTCAGCGAAATCAAATGTAAAAATCTCAACAAAAATTGGCTGTGACACAGATCTTTCTCCAGCAGCCATCCTTATCTGGCCTGTTTCTGGGGCCCAACAGAATTCAGTGGCAACCTGTCAACCATCCTTTATGTAAATATACTTCCTTTTTCATATAACAAGGGAACTCCTGTATGACCCTTATGCTTTCATCAAAATGATGAAATACTTCTATGAAACAATAGTCATTTCACAAAGAACATTTTTACATGCTTATGCAAGTATTCAACACAAGCAGAATTTTGTGACCGGACTTGAACAAGTTTATACCCTCAGACTGAGGAAACACTGTAGGAAGCTAAACCGACCTCCCTACCAAGCACCAATTGACTCAACCTGTGAATGAGGCCAGCTGGCAAACTGATTGCTGTCAGCATGGACATCCAGGGATCAGCAAGTGACAGGAGGGCTTTTTTCAGTGCCGAAAGAGCCAACCAATGGCACCTGTAATCAGTTTGTCCAAAGGTTTGCACAGGGATGTCAATTCTGTTTTAATTCAAGGGGTTTGGGTTTGATGTGCTAAATGAATCATCAAAGTTGAAATCCAGAAACCAAGCTGTTGGTTCCGAGGAAATGCGTTACTGACTCCGAGCAGAGAAAACAACAAACTTCATACAAAGTCCAGATTTTTCTCACACAGCTGACGCTACCTGTGATCCCAAGGAAGATCTTTTGAAACATTAATAAACTATATGAGGTGGAGGTGTCTCAAAGACACCAGTGTCCTCATTAATCCCTGCAGTAGACACCGAAGTTGAAACAACTTCTGTAATAAAACCAACGACCTCAGAGTTTTCTGTTCCTTGAACCCAGCTGCCCAAATGGGAACTTGGTGCATATTTTTGACCATTCTATGTATTTTGTATACAAACACTGTGTTGTCCTCTACATACTACAGTCTCTGGTCTGTAGCTGTGACCCAACCTCCAAGGAAGCACAGCCGGGGTCACCAGGGGATGGATGTTACTTCTTGTGGGTGAGGAGGGACTCCTACGAGTCTGGTTTCTCAGATAAGCCCTATAGAACAAAAGACATCAGATTTAGCCAAACTGAGAAACTATGCGCCTCCAAGTGTACAACTAAAAATCGTGGGCTCAGTTTTTAAGACTGCCTTACACCCAGTAGCAGGGAAATGACACTATGAATGAAGACGCCGAGGGAAGGCCAGCTTCAAAGATAGCAGAGATGAGGTAAAGAGATGCTGATTTAAAAGGGAAGCTGAAACATTTAGCTTATCTAAAGCATTATTTTTATAATAGCAGAACCATATTTAGCTAATACATTCATACATGGAATTAATTAAGCTGTATTTAAAGCATTCTATTTATAATTGTTAGTTCTCCATTTCCTGCAAATCAGACTAATGAGGCATGTACTTAATTTTGAAATTATTTTTTAAGAGTTTGCATAAATTGGCATGGCTACGTAAAATTTATACTCAGCTGGAAGATCTAGGCTGCTATGTGTTGAAAATAATTTAGCATGGTGATATGGTAGGTGAGGGGGGCAAGCAAGCTTTTACCACAACATTGCTAATAATACATGCAGATAAAAGTAAGTTTTATTTTCACAGTTACATGGTTACAATCTATCAAAAGTCTGCCCAGACAAAAAGTTATGTAAACTTTCAGACAGAAACCAAGAACCATTTTTTTCTTTTACATTACTGCTCTTCATCTCTTGAATCTGTTTTTTTTAATCACAGCATGTGTGCCATTGCTTACTTAGAGGTACTAAACCAAACTCTAACCTGAAGTTTTAATATTACAAATAGAACAAAAAAATCTATCTGAAATTAATTACTTTGGAGCATTTCTTGATAAAAATTGATATAGAGAAGACATAGAAAATCTTAAAGACACTGGACCCTAGATCACCAAAGTTTGAGGCTCACATCTGCACAGAATATGAAGTTGAATCAGTTCTGCTGCATGGAGCAGTTGTAGGAGGTGCCACATTCTGCTCCCACACTTTTGGGGCAAGAACATGTGATTAGCGCCTGCAGTTCTGTGAATGAGCCAACTGAGTTACAAGGAGCAGAAAGTAGGCAACAATGGGAAAAAAAACCCTTTTTGCCCATTTCCTACATCCCCAGCATTGGGAAGGAAGTGGGCTGCTTCTTTTTCAAAACTATATGCTTTCTCTCTATAAGCACAGAAGAAGCAGGAAAGGCTCAGAAGAGGAATTTGAGCAATTATCATTTCCTGTCATTTTCAAAGCTGTAGCTAGCCCATAGCAACCGTTCATATACCTATGTGCAGAAACACCTATTTTCTGGTCTGGTTGTTAAAGTCTGTTAAAGCCTAAAAGGAAGATTAACATTATGCGAAAAGATAGATGAAGGTCAATTAAGTTAAATTCGACTAAAGTAACCTGAAGAGTCCAGTTTGCACTTAAGATGTCTGGCTGGTAGGTGTCTTTGTAAATTACCCACACAATTTTTTAGTAATATAATCTTCCTTCCCAGTGACTACTTCAGGGAACTCCACTTCTATTTTAATTAAAATTCAGTAAAACCAAACAGCCCAATTTAAAGCTTGTCAATACCGTTCATCCTTTCAGGTAGTGTGGTTTTAGATAACACAGATACATGAGGTGTCGTTGTCAGCCAGAAACCTCGAATTAAGGTAAATTGTTTAAAGATCACAAACGTTTATTTAATTTTAGAGGCCCATATTTACTCACAGAGCAGTGTTTTAGCAGATATAAAGTACTTGGCAAGTTCTAAATTGAGGTAAAACACCTTTAAAGGAAACATGGATTTCTTGGAGCTTAGACTGCTTTGCAAAATGACATGAGGTAGTGGAAGCTGATATAGTTAATGGAAAAAAGCAGAAAAAGCAGAATTTAAAGTTGAGTCCCCAAAATGTGGCATTGCAGTGTTTTCTTATTCAGAATGAAAGTTATAGAAATGGCAATGCTCAGAATATATGAGTGTTTAGGTACTTCACTGACTTTATTCCTATATACTACTGCTCCCAGATTACTGGCTAGCACTACTGAGAATGCTTTCCAAAATAGCTTAATATAAGGGGTGCAAATCAAAACCCAAAGTCAGAGAGTACTTTTCCATTCAATTCAGGGGCTGTTAGATCAAAAGTAGAATGCTGCTTCCGCAGTCTATAAGAAAAATGAAGAGACAACCCACATGAAAGAGGAACCTAGAAGGAAAAGATCTACTAAAAAGTGATTTTGGGACCTTTATTCAGCTTCTATCATACTATGAGAACAATGGGATATCCACAGAAAGAGAGCTGGTGCACATCATTTCTTTTCCCAAATTTAAGCTGCGAAGCCCATTGTGATAATTATTTCACTGTCTAGCAGTTGGGCTAGATTCCAAAAGGGACTCAAGAATAATATTACCTGTTATGTTTCAGTTCTTTCTTTCAAAGTCGTAAAACACATCTGAGAATTACTCTCCTGTAGAAAGAAGGTAGTCAGTCTAGAGGGGCTGTCTCTTACAGAAACATCTCCTAAGGACAGCAGCATCCAGGGTCTATCCGGAGTGCTTCCCTCTATTACTCGTCTCACACTGATCCAATAATGCTTGTGTAAAGGTACCTATCTGAATTACAGTGCGGGGTACTTCACAACTAGGAGCAAATCAAAATCAGAAGAGTGCAAAGATATCTTCAAAACACCCGAGTCAGCTCACTCTTGTGAGCTGCAGGTTCTGTGCCACAGCGCTTAATAAAATTAACAGTTTCACCCAAATACACTTATACTAGAAAGCAAACACAAACAGTCCATTTGGTGAGACAGAATTCTATTTTTTTTAATCATTCAAAATGCTGGTTAATTGAAATCAGGAGTAATCTTTCCCTAAAACCAATGATTCCCACATTGCCCACTACAGAGATTCTGGAAATTCTCCTGGATGTTTAATTGTGGCTACTGCTTTAAGTTGATACCAGTGCACATTCATCACTGAGCTTCTGCTGGTAAGAAGCTTATCTAGATAAAGCCATTTTGAGGCAAAACCAATTATCACTCATCCAATCATACAGCTTGCTACACTTGCAGACATTTTTACAAACCTTTATGGTTCATATTAAGAGCAAACATTTGGATTAATTTTGACTAGTGCTTGTAAATAATCCTAATGCTACTTTTGGAATGTTTTAAAAGTTTTCTATTTTAAATGTACTTCTCTAAGACTGTCACAGAAAATGCAAGTTCACAACTAACAAGAATCTCATGAAAGTTGGTATGCCCAGACCTTAAACGTAGGGAGTTTTTTAATTTTATAACTATTCTATCATTTCATTGTGTTATTAACTCCCCAGTAAATCTTTCCTAAAACTTCTTGTTTCAGAAAAAAAACCCAAACCAAAACAAAAACCCACAAGCTTCCTAAGAAAGAACTTTAATCTATTTGAATGCCTGATAATCTGCCAGAATTCTACTGCTAAAGTTACCATTCAGAGTCACATTGAAACAAGTGGCTGAGTGAAAGAGAATAAAACTGTGAGTGCTTTGAGACACTTTCCCAGTCTTCCTATGTCTTTGTCCACAACTTGTATGAGACTTAAATCCCTGGTAAAAGAGTAACTATCTAGAGCTATTGTAGAAATGACCATACTCTTAAGTTCTGATATTACAGGCAAGAAATCTTTCTCACATCCTTTTCTATTTTGTTGCTAAAACAATTTCCAAGGAGTCATTATAACTTGTAAGGCTGGCAAGGTATTACAAGAGGACAGAGAAAACACGCTGTGCACAGCACAGTCTGTTTCTCACAGGCAGAAATGAGGGTCAGATGGAGTGAAAAGTATTGTAAGCTCCAAGGAAAGATTTAGGTGAAAGTAAGTAAGCCTTTTTATCATTTTCACCCTTTTCTCTACATGCTTTGAGCCTTTGGGGGAAGGGGAAAAAAAAAAGTGTTTGAAGATGCTCTTTCTGAGTCAATTTAATCAACTGCACAGTTCCTGGGAGTTAAAGAACTTACAGGTACCAACTTCAGCTGGATTGATCACATGAGCACAAATTGAAAAAAGACCCAGTGCTAGAACAAGCAGGTCACATCATTTCGCCCTCAATGAGATGTCAAATGTCAGGCCCATCACTGGAGACAAGCAGAAATATGTGAACACATAGTACACGTGCAATTCACCTTTTCTGGTCTCCAACAATTAGTTCAGTCCCAATGGTTCCAACCTCAAACACCACATGCAGAGATGATCTGCACTGTCCCCAGGTTTCACAGCCACTGCTGCTTTAAGCTGAGACACTGTGCTCTTTCTGAGCCTCACCATACCCTTCCCTACACTTTTCCTAACCCCCACCCAGCACCAGCATCTATTATTCTCCCCATGAGGTGGAGATTTCTTGCAGCCTTCCCTTGCAAGGGAGGGCACCTTCCACGTTCAGACTATCCTCAACTGCAGCCTAACATTCACCCATCTTAAGTAAAGGAAAAGAAACTCTCTTCTCCCTCATCTTTCTTGCTTAGACATTTCCTTAGGTCAAAGAGAAGCCGAAATTCTTTGTATAAAGCAGTATTTGCACTGATGAGTGACAGTTGTTTGGGTAGCTTATTTAACTGTAGATATATTTCAGTCATTCTTCTAACACAAATAAATCACCTACAGCTAGACAAATGCCTGAAGCAACAGGAGTAATTACAAAAACACTAATCAGGGACTACAGCCCAGATCTTATCCGCTAGAGGTGTGTGGTACACCTGCTGCTCCAAGGGTGCGGACCTGAGAAGCTGTCTGTCCTGAAAAACCAATCTAGGAGCCAGCAGCATGCACTGGGTCCAGCAGGAGCACACGGCAAACCACTTCATGCTACATACGTTTTTGAAAACAGCAGCAGTACACACATGGGAAACACATAAGGGCTTTTTAATAACTCTACTTTATAGACAAAAGAAATAATAATGCTAGTTTCTTCCAGCTGTCCACTAAGCTGAGTTCATAAACAAAAAATTCATAATCTAAGTGTAATAGATTTTGCTTCCTCGGGCAACACAATGCTATGAAAGTGTTTAAAATGGACTTTATGTAATCAATAAAGCTTTCACAGAAAGATTGGTTCTGTTCCAAACACTTTTTTAGCTGCTTGCACAGGACTTCCAAACACCGAATAAGTCTTTTATCAATTTCTATCTTATAACTCTCTCCCATTTCTTTATAACCCCTCCTCAAAGTACTCCGAATTTAATGGTGAAAGATTTATTTAAATCACAACTGAAAAAAAAAAAAATTCAACTCATAGTTTGTAACCCAAATTGACACTATACGCAACTCAAGTTTTAATGACAGAAAAAATGTATATATTTTAGAGTGTATTTCATGATATCCTCATTTTAAAATGTGTGCAGGGAGTATTCTGCAAGCAAAGACTTATAATAATGTCTAATATAAGTATAACTTAAAATACATCCCATAACAACACATGCATTTTCAAAAAGTACACATGAAAGTATCAGCTTTTCCCTCTGAGAGCAAAATGCAGGTTAGCCTCAGTTTCCAGCTTGCATTGGGTAGTTAAAGCACATTTAGCCTGTACCCGACTAAAACAGAAATTCACAGTGGCAGAATACAACTAAGTCACTTTATTCTTATTCTTGAATAATATGAAGCAATAGTACAGCAACTGGACAGTATGTCCAGGTCCAGCATGATTTTTAACCTAACCACCATTGAGGTGTTTGGGTTTTTTTAACTTTACATAGATTTGCATTAAAAAACTGGAGGTTTAAATGGGTAACACAACCAAAATTGGAATATTTGCATTCTTATCAAAATAGATAGATTTATATAGATTTCTTACTTTTCTTTATCGTAAAATTTCATCTTTCACCGTAATCACAAGGCAGAATTGTGATTGGGCATATAAAACCTAAAATTATAAAAAACTTAATTTGAGCTTTTGTATACAGTAAAATTGTAATAAATTCCGATGGAAATTTATTACTCCTTCACTCACAACAGTGTTTACCCACTCATTACTGACCATAGACATTGCCATGTGTGATCCAGTGGTTGGACATACAGTACAGATTCGCTTGTATTTTTCATAAATTACACTGATAATTTTTTCTGCATATATGTCAGAATAATTCACCTGACTTTACGTGATTTCCCCAGGTTTCTCTTGCCATAGCAGAGTGCTTGACTGTTCTCCTGGCACCTTTTTATGAAATGGACCCCTTCATATGCAAATCCCTTGTTCGCAGCATGGGAGGTGGAGGAGCTTTGATTCACTGTTAGCCTTTCCTCAGACAGATTTTCCACAGGGCAAAGGCTTAAAAGATGAGACAGAAATAGATATTTTGATTAGAGGTATGGGACAAACTTGCTTTTGTCTGGTTCTGCGAATAATTCAAAAGAGGCAAACTGCACTACTTTTGCATGGTTGTTAGCACATGGAAGCATTGCCTCGGAGAAAGGCATCGACAGCACACCTTGGCAAACGCCATGTACCACAACATACAATGCCAATCTAAAGAACGGCACCTCAATATGCTCTGTAGTAAAATGAGAAGCTTAGTGTAGATAGAAGGGTAAAGAGTGGGGGTCCATCTGCTCTCCTTTGGTCTTCTTCAGGGTAAAGGATTCAAAAAAAGATTCTGGAGGAAAAAAAAACAACTGTCCCAGCCCCATGGGTAGGCTTTTTCACCATGGAGGTACCAGCTAGTCATGAAATAAGCATTTTTATAATTCAGTACTTTCACTGCTTTTACTCTTGTCCATACCATTGCAGTGAAGGCCCCCTCAGGGATCAAAACTCCACCGTGCTACACGTCAGTGTACAACAGAACAAAAGACAGCTCTCCGATCCCCTGTGCTTGCCCATTTTCCTAGTCCACATGCACTTTCTTCCCCACTAAAATCGAACTGAATACACTGCTCTGAGGAGTTTTTGCTCTCAAGCATTCCCTTCCTCTGCTGAAATCATTATGCTAAATTTCACCTAAAGAAAATGGTCCAATAGAGAATTTAGTAGATGTCTTCTCCCTCATTCCATGATGCTGATAACTGCCATAAAAAGCTGACTTCACTACTTTTATAATGAAAAGTAAGGGAGCTTGATAGTGCTAGGACTAGTTAATGTGTTAATGTAACATTTGGCTTTCCTCATACGGCAGCCACTTTCTCTAATAGAATTACAGCAACAGAAATACTGAGCTTTCATTTTTATATGGTATTCAGTCTCATTTCAGGAACTGAAAACTTGTCTGAATGTGAAGAAAAAGTAAGTGCCTATAGGCTCAGTCCTGCAAGGTGCCAAGTGCCCACAACTCTCAGAGAAATCATCTACATTCTGAGATTTTTACCTGTTCTTACTCAAGCAAACTTCTCTTGACTTCTCTTGCAGAAGGGGTTTGCACAAATGAGGAATAAGAAATGATAGGGGCTTGTTTGCACATGGAAGCCAGTATGAGATAAATTAAGGAGTGAATTTCAAGTGTAATAGCTGTTCTCCACTAACCCCCAACATGGCCCCATTTAGTCCATACAAAAGTATTCCTGATGCGGAATTAGAGTGCCCACAGGGGAGCTACTGCAGAATTGCCATTCTGGATTATTCTGAAAAACAAGCATAAGAATTTTGCACACAACAGGAACTGGGGCTGCTCAGTGCATTTTACAGCTGTATCTCAAACACCATTCACTTTACCCACAAAGTGGTAAAAGGATGCCAAGGAAGCTATTCCAACAAGTAAAGATAATCTGGCTCAAATCCCAGTTGCCTAAAAGTAGGACTGTTTCAGGGAGTGAAGAATTCTTTTTTTATTTTTTTAAGATATGAGAATAATTAATTTCAGCATTTACAAGTAAATATTGCAGAGATGGTAGAAGTAGTTTAGATAGATAAAAGCAAACAAAATCAAGAAACATTATCCAAGGCTGAACGTATGGGTGCATCCATGCATTAATTGTATTCCAGATAATGTCTGTCTTTGAGATTAACCATGTTAAAGTATATACTAGGCAATTTTCATTAATAACAGTCAATTGGTTATCTCATATTTCTGATTTCTTGATATTTTTAACATCTGTGAGCTTTGGTTGTTTTATTACCTTCCCCTGCCTAGCGCATACTCTTGACCTCCCACTTTGAACTCAGAGGATCTCAGAAAAGTTTTTTTTTCTTTTCCTGCTGATCTGCAGAGGAACTACTAAAATGTATATAGTCTGCTCTGAGAGGCAACGGGAACTTGAAGAGCTGTACTTTTTTTTTTTTTTTTCTGGGAAGATGTGAAAGCTGGTCAGCCTGGTCACAGGAGAAAACAGAAAACAACTATCACATCCTTAGAACCTATATATTATGAAGGCAAAATACTTGGTATATTATAAAGGCGAAAAGATCACTGACTAGAAGATTTAGCAGGAACTAAAACATGGACTTTTATTTATTTACATAGGTTGAATCCAAGAGAATACTTGTATGTACAGTGTACACCACAGCAGGAGTGTGACCTGTCGGGTTAGCCAGATATTAACACGATGTAAGTTATAGTAGTGTCTTAAGTGGGTTTCCTAAGAATGCTTCTCCTGGCATAAAAAACAGAAACAACCATCAGGCAGGCATATAGCATTTAATATCCAAAATAAGTTAATTTAGCCTTTCCCCTCCCTCTGCAGTATCAATCTATCACATTACTGACATCTGCAGCAGAGTGCATGGCTACATGTCCATTTGGTAGTGAACAAGTAAAGTGATCTAGAGTAATAGTTTCAATTTATTTCAACTATTGATTTCAAAATCAATTTCAATACTCAGGAGGTGGTATCTGTAGCTAAGACATCTTAGTAGCAAATTTTTGCACTCCGCCATTAAGTGTCTACTGTCCCTTCTGTTTCAAATGTCACCATTAATGTGTTTATTTTTCCTGAATTAATAACAATAGCATTGCCTTTTACTGCAGTATGTCAGAACGAGTAAAATGCCAGCACTCACGGCCATCTGTATTCTCCATGACAATCAAGTTACTGCAGATTCATTAAGCAACAATGAAAAATTATCTTTGGGGTGCTGACCTGCCATAAAAAAAGACTGTAACTGATCTACATCAGGTATCTGATTGATGAACTGAGACTCACTAATTCGGTAGATATACAAGTGAACGAGTAAGCATTTACCTTCGTTATGCCAAAGGATTTAACATCCAGTTACTTGCATTCCAGGCCATAGCTTTCCCGGGCAGAGCTCTCTTTTCAGTCAAGAGCACTTACTAAGCTTATTTCTATGGAGGGTCTTTTCACCTAAACTTAACTATCTTGCAACTTGCCTACTACATGACCTAACCCAGTTGCACCTTTGTTCCTGGAGACTCTTATCTGATCCTCTACTCTTCAGTTTTCTGCATCAATTTACAGCTACCTCGTAATTCCAAACTGCTTCTGGTACTTTGGATAAACAGTTCTCTCTGGTGGGGACCTTTGAATCACACCTGAATGAAGCCATTCAGAGTATATTTCATTTATCATTTTTTAAAAACTTTTTCTTAATCTGTAACATATTCTCTGCATATTCCCTGCCACAAAGACCCATTTTGCCTTAGTTTTCCATTGACTAATGCATTTTATATGTAATTTTTTAAATACATTTTTTTACAGTCCAAAAAATTGCAGTGGTAGCGAATGTTGAACCAAAGGCAAATATTTACGAGAAATGTGGGCCAAAGAACATTCCTACAAAGACAGATACGGTTAGTATATGTTAAATCATAAATTGCTTGAGAATCAAATATAAGATGCTTATACTGAAAAAGGACAAATGCTACACTTGATTACATTAACAGTAACAGTGTGTGTCAAACCAGTACAATAATCCTTCTGCTCTGTTCAGCAATGCTCAAGCTTCAACAGCAGGACTGATTGGATTCAGTTTGGGACATGACATTTTAAAAAGACAAATTGAAAACGAAGCAGATGAGAACAACAAAGATGACAAAAATGGCTTAGAAAATATGATTCAGAGGGTTTATGTTTTGCATTCTTTTCACATAGATAAAGAAAATGGAGCTTGAGAAATATCCCTAAAAGAAAGATGGAGTGAAAAAAATGGCAGTTTCCTCCAACACCAAAATTGCTGTGTTTGTCACTTTCTATTTAATAATCTGAGTGAAGAAAAGAAAGATGAACGGGCAGAAAAGTGAGGTTGCCTTCCCATTTGTTATGACACAACATCACATAAAGATGTCATAATTATGGAATGTGAAGAGGTACGTACTAAAGGCAATCTGAATGCATGAGTATTTTCATGTGTATGCTGCAGTGAAACCTGTGTTCTATGGTTGGTAAATGAGCACCTATTCGCTATTTAATTACCTATCCTCACTATGTATCTAAACACAGTGCTGAGTAAAAGGCCTTTCATTTCCTGAAAGGGCACAATTTCTCTTCTAGTAATTCCAAGCCCTTGTATAATGTTCAATACTACGATTAAATGTTTACAGAAAATTAATTTCTTTTGAAAAAAATAAAAAATAATGCCAGAACACTTCCTTTTTTATCCTCCCTCCTTTCCCTAGAAACATTTTGCAGAATAAAATAAAAAATAAAATTTAAAAAAAAAAGTAATCCAATGTTAGTAAAATTAGACCTTGAATATTTCATCTTGCCAGCTACCCATTTGGACAGCCTTCTTAAATTCAGTTTTCATAAAGTCAGAAAAGTACTTCTGAGGACTTGAAATCTTGAATTTAATTAAACATTATATAGTGAACTAGTTCAGTGTGTCTCTGTTGCATTCAGGGTAGTCCATACTCAAGAGAACCCTTCAGTTTTCTGTATTAGTGCAGTGCCCTAAGCAGTCCATGTTTTACTGTCTCAGCATGTCCTGTAGTCAAGATAATGATAACAACCAAGGTCAGTCATTGTCCTGATTTCTGCTGGGATAGAGTTAATTTTCTTTCTAGTAGCTGGTATAGTGTTATGCTTTGGGTTCAGTATGAGAAGAATGTTGATAACACCCTGATGTTTTCAGTTGTTGCCAAGTAATGTTTATACTAAATGAAGGATTTTTCAGCTTCTCATGCCCAGCCAGCAAGAAGGCTGGAGGGGCACAAGAAGCTGGGAGGGGACACAGCCAGGACAGCTGACCCAAACTGGCCAAAGGGATATTCCATACCATGTGACGTCATGCCCAGTATATAAACTGGGGGGAGTTGGCCTGGGCAGTGGGTGGATCACTGCCTGGGAACTAACTGGGCATCAGTCAGCAAGTGGTGGGCAATTGCATTGTGCATCACTTGTTCTGTATTTTCCAATCCTTTTATTATTATTTTCATTTTATTATTGTTATTATTATCATTATTAGTTTCTTCCTTTCTGTTCTATTAAACTGTTCTTGTCTCAACCCACAGGTTTCACCTTTTTTTCAATTTTCTCCCCCATCCCACTGGGTGGGGGGGAAGCGAGTGAGCGGCTGCGTGGTGCTCAGTTGCTGGCTGGGGTTAAACCACGACAGTCATTCCGGTCATGATGGAATGGACTCTTCTCTTGTGGTACCATAGGTACCATTTGTAGATGCTATTTAGAGAACTAGCGAGGAATTCAGGCTGTAAGGTCTCCATGGTCTGAATTGCTGCAGGAAAATTAATTGCAGCAGGGAGGAGTGATAACAGCAACAGTTAACTCAAAAGCTGTATTTCTGGAGAAGGTTTAGTGCTGAGGGCATTTTCAGAGACTTCAGCTACCAAACTTCATATGTTTCTAGTAAACATCCGTAAAATGAGATTTTTCAGAGACTAGTGACTTGATAGGCAAATTTCATAAAGATGGAAAAACTCATGCCAGGCAAAAGATAGTTCCTCTGATCTCAAGCCTCTGCTCCAGCATACAGAGAATATGAGATCATTTGGATTAAATGGTTGTACGATTTTATTAGAATGAGTAGTAAGAATTTTTCCTTAATTCAGTTTCAGAAAATGGCTGAGCTATTTTAGTTGAAATAGCAGGGAAAAGATACCTAAAAGAGACACTCTGTAAGTGGTGGGGGGGAAGGACGGAAGGTCATGTGCATTTTCAAGCTACAAAAGTACCTGAAAATAAGGTCTTACAGTAAAAAGTGATGGAGGACTGTGACAATAAGAAGCACTATCAAGCCCACCTTTTGTATCTATGGAATACCAATTACCTGAGGTAAACATAACCACTTACAATCTTTTCAAACTTAAATGCTGAAGGAAAGTAGTCTAAACTGAGTGGAAATCTAACTTCAGGTTTAAAAACGTTGGCCCAAAGGTAGCAATATTCACTACTGGCATTGGGTTTTTTTTAGAAATATACTGATGCAAGACTAATATATCCATTTTGAAGTCCATTTTTTGATACTTGTCTATCATGTAAATTCTGATTTTCATACTATTTATGTGTGACCTACCACGGAAAAGTTGTTTTCATATCCGTCGAAAGAAACTCTGACCTAATGCTGTATGCACACATTGCCTTCTCCCCACCCAGGTCCCCACACACTGACACTTAAGTGACGCTCCCTTTTTTTCCTTCTACTGCCATAGGGGACAAGAACATTATGGAGTGAAAATGCTCAGATTAACAATAGTAACAGATGTTTATTGCTTCTGAGGAGTCTACTTCCCCAGCACTAAATTAAGTGTTTTAAAATAAGCAGATAATAAAACAGGAATGCCATGCCATAGATCTGTCATACCTAAACCAAAGTAACCACCTGGTAATTCATGTATGTCTATTCAGTGCTGACACTGTAAACAACTGGATCGTGAATGTTTGTATTCATAATATCCAAGAGCAGACAAGTAGCTCTAATGCATCATAGAGTCTAACAAATAAATGCCTGTCTGCAGGGCCTGAAGAGGAGTCTCAAAACATGAAAAGCTTAATTTTTAAGTCATTGCTCATAAAAGGTAAAATATATATAGTAAGAAAACCTAAAACAAGAAATTGATCACTTGGCAAAATATAAAATCTTTCAGGTGCTGTGTAACCTCACACTTGGATAACTTTTGCAATTACTTCACTGCTCTTTTTTGAAGACTGTTGCAAACTTTGCCATGTCTAATGGTTACAAATCTACTTCTAATTTTCAGAGCAGATTTACCTATGGCTACTTGAAACGTATTCGTACATGTCTTCTAGCTCTCTAGTATTCACACTTCTAATGCATTTTTAATATGTATATAATACCGTCTGTCAGTCTCCCTTGTGTCTAAGCCTGTCAAGCACTTTTCTTCTTCTACTACGTATTTCTCATTACTTTCTAGGCCTGCTGCATCTCTCCAGCCCCCATCTTTCTTGAATGGGTGACTCTGTATATGGCTTCCAAAGTGAGATCTCATCAATCTTGTGCCATAGTATGAATATTTTTCTGTTGGAAACACCTTGCTGGACACATTCTACAATCACATCTGCCTTTTCTTCACTCCTGTGTCTTGTTGGTCTCTCACAGCCATTCTGACGTTTATAGCAGGTCCTTCTCCTTCTCTATCATTTCCGCCAGATCACCTATCCAGTTTTTAATGTAAATTCTTGTTACCTGTCACCAAGAAAATATTGCATAGTTTTATAAATCACATTATTTTAGTTTTGAAGATAATCCAGTTCTCTCTGTATGATAACCTAATTTTCTATTTGATTGACAATGTTCCTGATTTTATTCTATTTTTATTAATATAGATTAAAATATACTTGAAAATTTGTTTTAGTAGTCTTTGTAAAATTTAACTTTAACTTTTGTCAAATCTGATTTTACCCCTGTATTTCTTGATCTCCAAAATATGACCATTTTCTTCATCTATCCATTTATTCTACTCTTTGGAGGCTCTTTTGTTAAATCCTACATTCTTCTGGAAATGATCTTTTTCTCATTATTTTTAGAGCTCTTTGAACATTGTCCCTCCACTTTCCCACACTTTATACAGGCACTTGTAATAGACTTTCCTCTTTTGACTCAAACAAATTCCAGTCTCTCCCCATTCATATTCACCCAACTGTCTTAACACTAAGAGCTCCTGTGAATCAAAATATGTCCTATTAAAATAGACAACTTCAGTCACAGCTATGCTTTTGCCTATAATTCTTCTCACGTAGAATGAATCAACTCATACCTAATCTATATTTTGCATACTTTTCTCTCTTCCGTTTTCCTTCCCTGAACTATGCAAAAACTTCAACACATCTGTTATGGATGTTATTCCACCATGTTGTTTTGTTCAGTAGTATAATACTATATATTCCTCAGGAATTCACTAAGTGCCTCCATTTTGTCCCATAGGATCCTTGAATTAAAAAGCAGACTCTAGTTCCTGATGACACTGTTGGGGCTAGCTCTAGCTGTTTTCCACTCACTCTGCTATTTATCTGACCACCGTTCTCATCGTTCATAGGAGGTGCTGTTTCCACATTGTTCTTTCTCCTATCCAGTAATATTTCATTATCTGTTGTCATAAAGTCATTCGCCAATTTTTCCTTTACATACAGATACAGAAGTTAATAAAAGTCCTTCCCAATCACCAGCCTTTACATCCTAAACACCCCCACCACTGACAAGCCTCCACGGTTTCTATAGGGTACCCTTGGAAAATCTGCCTCCAGAAAGAAAATCCTCCAAGAGGAAAGTCTCCGTCCATGAATGCATCTCAGTGGTTGAATAACCTAAATCCCTGGCTATTGCAACAGCTCTGTGCAACCTTACTTTGACAATTAAGGTTATACCTACAAGCAGGAAATGGATCAGGTAAGAGAAGTGTTTTATAAATAAGAGAATTGGTATCCTGATAATGACTTATCAGAAGGGGGCAATTTCTGAAGTTGCAAGATCTGTTTTGTTTTGTCTACAACTAAGCTAAGTCATTGCAAGCCATTAAAAGTTTTACTGTTATTTTTCCTCTTTGTAATATATGTCGGTTTTAAGACAACGCATACAGTAGAGCGAATTTGATGAAAGTCATCCCAAACGTGGCACATACCCCTCAGTCCATATGCTCGGACAGATCATTTCTCAAAGCTGACACCCAGTCACAGAAATAGTGACGTGGGGCCATGCACAAGAGCACGGAGGCCTGAGGCTCATGAATACACTGATTAAGCCAAAGTCACAGTTCAAAGTGACATTCACAAATAAACCAACAAACTCCAGGCTATTTTATCTAGAACAATCCTAAATTATTCTGCATTTTCAAACCATTTTGTCTAGGACTAAAGGATAGACACAGTTTCAGCTACCCTTAACAGCACAATAAATACATACCTACTATGAAATACCCACAAGATAGTATTTAGCCCTAGACCTGCAGTACTGACAACAGTATTTAAGCTAGATAGTGGTTCTTCAACAGCTAAATTAAGCTTTCTCCATGTGTTCATGCATTTGCACAAGCACTAGATGTTTCTTACTGAAATTACCAAAAATAATAATAATAATCAACAATATTGCTAGTTTTAAAAAGCTAATTCCACTTAGTTCTTGCAATAACACTTGCGCTATAAAGAGAAAACAGAAATAAAATTAATGCAAGACATGAAAGTAATTTTATTTCTTTTGGTTTAGTTTATAGTTGAAAAATAATTTTATCCATGAAAAACAGTGATTTGGTTTTCACTAAAATCTGGAAAGCCATTGAGAAGAGCAGAGAAAAAAATCATCAGCAACAAAGCAAAATTATACTACAATAAGATGACTCCAACAGCCTTTCCTCTAAATACGTTGATCTCTTTACATAATTATTCCATTATCAGAGAAAATAATGTTGCTAGGCTCCTTTACCACTAAATTGAACTTATGCTGATTTCTTCCTTAGGGATGTTGATAACAGAGTCTGGTCTGATTACTCATTAATACCTTACTCTTCAACATCAGAGAAAACAGAAATATAATTTTAAAAAATTCCTATAAGACAATCCAGCTAAAATATAGACTATTTTTACGCAAGTGTTTAACATAAGCAAGGAAAATTTCTGCTAGTGCTAGATACAGTATTTTCATATACACAGTGGGTGAAGAGAATCAAATGCTTCTCTGAAATTAGAACAGCAACAGCTGGAAAATGTCCAAAGATTTGTTTTCCTCCTTGATGTATCCACGGGTTTGAACTGTGTGTGCTAGTTCGGGAAAACATATTTTTCTCCATTATTATTTAGTTCTCTCATCATCATTACTCAGCTTCTTATTCATTCCTGTGTATTGTCTATAAGCTGTATTACAAACTGTCTGGTATAACAGCCATCTTTGCATTATTCATCTCTATTGATTATTTCCATCCTGAGATATTACTGCAACAAAATACACAAACTGACTGAAGAAGTAAATATGAAGGAACAAGCAACCTGCTAGAAACTCAGGCTTTTTAAGAATGTGCATGCTTTGATGAAATCCTGTTTTCACTGAGTTGCAGAAAGCTACAAAAGTTAGGTCACTTCTGGTTTAACCGTCTCTTGGGAGACATACGAATGACCTCGCCTAATGACATACTACCACCTCCCAGTTTCTGACCTTAGCATATTACTAGGCCTGTTCTAACGTTCCCATCTGACTGGCTCTCAACTTCTATTCTTTGCTCCCTTTCTCATCCTCTGTTCCCACTCCATATCAGTAAAATTATCTTTACATACGCACATACGTATGTCCTACATATATAGGAGAAGCCGTTCCATACTTCTGACGCACTTCTTGAGATAAAGAAACTAGAATTGCACACATAGTCCTAGATGTGGGCATGAATTTTCATACTCCCTATTCCTTTCCTAATGACCCCTACTGCTTGATTTGCATTTTTACTTTTAATCAGTGAAGGTGATATAAGGAAACAAAAATCAAAGTGCACTAAAGATGTTTGAAATGGAACATTTTAGAGAAAAAGTAAGCAGTAATTTCAAAATTCAATTCCTTAATCAAAAGGAGATGCCAGCAGTCACAAATGTTTTTGAAATGGATGACAAGATGGTATACTATCAACAGGTATTGTCCTATACTGCAAAAATGAGCATAATTTATTTCAGAATGGCACGGCCAGCAGAATGAGGAAAGTTATTATACACTCAAGACAAAATAAGCCAAGTGTGCTTTCCTTGCTTGTTTTCAATTTGGCAGATTTTAAATTCTTTTGACAACAGAAGATAAGCTGAGGATAGAACTCAATCTACAAAGTTGATTGTAGCATTATTTACAAGCAAAGGAATAAGTTTAACTGGTTATCTGTATGTTATCCCATACATTTTTCAAGCTAATTGGGATAATGACTTCTAGAAAAAATACTGAAAGAGGGCAGAGCTTGTTTGGTTTTAGCTTAAAAATCTCTGTCCTGCAGAAAACGACCGACCCTGTTGTCGTGGAGAATAGTCCAAAAGTTTCCTTTGTGGTACCTATAATTTCCCCTATCATGTACAAAGTTAAAGCCAGCGGTATACTTATAGGAATTTAAACCTAATGTCTCTCCATAGATTAAGCAAGAAAATGGTGTGACAATGTATTATTCAAATGAATGTGAGTAGGTAATATCTTTGTATAGGATCCAGGTAAATCTTCTGGCAGATCAAAATAATTTGACTGCAAAAGACCTTTAAAATTAACCTGCAGTTACTTCTGGATTAATGAAAGAGTTTCCTCTCTAAGGCAGTTATTTTCATTAAATTCTTAGCTCTCATAAATAAATACATTTTCCAATACAGAATGAGAGCTTCAGTGCCAAGAAGTCTAGCTCAATTTGACTGAAAAGAATATTTTCTAAAGGTTTTCACTTGATCCTTTCTACAACTATCTGGATTTTTCATTGACTCAAATGGTATCTTTTTTGCTACTTTGAGAATTGATGATGGTGTAAGGGTCAGAAGATTTTAAGCCATGGAAACTGAGCAGCTGAGCAGTCAAGGCTTAGTTTCTTATGAGAACTTTTGTCTGAGATAAGAAATATCCATAACTGATGAACTTTGCCTGCTGCTTCTCAACCCATTCTGTACAAAACCACAGTTAGAAACTTTAACTTCATTCCAGGCAATGGAAACTGTTCATCTATTTTAATAAGGCCAAGATTCTACCTACACATTTTCACTTAACAGACATTCTGCGGAGTCCTGCAAATAAACCTCATTACATTCTACACATGGAAAATGCAAGTACAGAATAGTTAAGAATTAGAATAGCCACTTCCATACTTGAAAAGTGCAATCAATTGGTTCAAAGCATTACTGATGCGAAAGTCATGTTCCCTGATGCAAAAGAACAGCTAATGCTTTGTTCTAAAGTCAGTTATAGGGCTTACTCATCACCAAAGAGCTCTACTGGATTCAGCTGAATGCACTTAGCTACAAATATTTTCCATAATACAGTTCCAAATATGGAACTTCAATGTAGCAAAGCAAGGGAATTTCAGGGTAAGTTTTAAAAAAGATTAAAAATTTGGCACACAAGGTATGGGCAACCATTTCAAATACAGAGGAAAAAATAGTACTGCTGACCACCTTTTTAAAAAAGCTAATTAGATATAGTACCAAAAACCGCACTAAACTTCTATCAGTACAGAGCTGCGACGATTGTAAGGCAAGCACCAACATCGTGTGTTGTGGCAGAAAGGGGAATGCTTTAAGAGAGAGGTTGGGAAACATAGTTGGAATTGATTATGCTGGAGTTTGCTGGCTTAACTAGGGATAGGAAAATGGCCTATTTTTTCTGGAGTTCACCGACTGTGCAAACTATTTGCTTGATAACATTGCCCATTTTTCTTGCTTTATGCACATTGATTTCCAATCCACAAAGCTTTGGATGATCTCATTTGTCTTCCAAGGGTAAATCTATCAGAAACATTGTTGCCCTCTCCTTTGAGGAAAAGGAAGAAGCAACATCAACCAACACCTTTTTTTTTTTTCTTCTTCCCCCCCCAGCATGTTGTGCAAGAGCGAATTAGAGAAACACACATTCATTACTGTAAGGAAGATAAGTGTGACATGGCTGGAGCTGGTTGGTGGTGAGTTTTGGGTTTGTTTGGGTTTATTTTTGAGAAGAATGTAACAGTATCTTCAATTACATTGCAGAGTTCACTGATTTCAGTGGAAAATGTGACAATGGAAGAATGAAGGAAAAAAAAAGACAGAAACGTGGCAACAGCAAAAGAGACAGAAAAAATGAAACTGGAAGTGCAACAAAGGCTAAACATAAGGGATAAAAAGCTTCTTTTTCTCGTTAAGATGATTCTTTTGGCCTAGTTTTATGCTGATATAATCTCATTTGTTATGTAAATTTATACTTCCACATAACTGTAATCAGACAAATGACATACTATCATTTTCATTTATGTTTGTGTTTTCTTTGATCTTAATTGGGGTTTATTCTCCACTTCTTTAATACTACATAGCTGACATTGAAGAATAGTGAGCATAAGGCACACATTGCTTCCTAAATCCATAAATAGATAAGGGTAGAAATAATTTTATTCCCATAATTAAACAATGGATAGACAAAATAACCTTTAGGCTCTTGAATACTCATTAAAAACTCTGTTACTATTGACAAGCATGAGGGGCTTCATTACCCAAAACATCTTCGAAAATATTACACTGACTAGCGGGTAGCAATCCCAACAAACTTTTTGTAATACCTCTCCTTTTTAATAATCTCTTTAAAAACATTTCTTCTTACACTATTCATAAAGCAAATCACTCTCACACACATTTCAAGATGAAAATAATACTCCTTCAGAGTACCCCAAGCACACAGCTTGTAATGCTATGTTTTCTTAGGATACAAACTATATTTATGTAATTATGTGTATATATCGACAAAATGTTCTCTCTGAAAAAGCTTTATAGTAGAACTGCGTCAGTTTAAAGACAGAAGAAAATGAAGAGAGCTGCCTGTCCATAATGGTAGAAAACCTTATCTTTTGTTTACTTGGGCTCTAGCAGGTAACAAAATACTGAAAAATATTAATTTACAACTGGAGAATCACAGCTGTGAACAGACAGTTCACAGCAAGCAGAAGTACCAGATTGCAACGAGCACATTTTACATGTTCTAGGCAGAACTCATCCAGACATAAAAAGGAAAATCCAGAGGAGACCACTGGAGCATTCCTAGTCCTGTGCTCAGTAACAGCATGGATTTGTTTTAATTTCTGAATATAAGAATATAGATTTCTCCATCAAACAAGGACCAGAAATACAAAGGTTTGAAAAACAAAATGTAAACTGAAAGTAATAGCAATGGCTCTGTGATAAAACCCTAAAATAAGTAGTTATGACTACTGTCTCTTCCTGTTAGTAGACTAAGCGATAGCAGTGGCAAGAAGGGAAGATGCACCAGATTATTTAGCCAGACTGTGCAAACACAATATTGTCATTTTGGTTGTGTGTCCGTCCCACTCCCCCCCCCCCCCTTTTTTTAAATCACATTAAATAAAATGATCAACAGCAAGAGAGTGCAACCCAACAAAATCTTACACTTCTAAGCTCTAGAAAATATAATAGCATACAACATGAAGCTCAGGAAGAGACAAACTTGAGTAAACATCCAAATTATTGTAGTAGAACTTCCAAGCAATTGCTTCGTGAGTCTTTAAATGTATTTTAAAGGTGAAAATACAGTAAACTGTCTTAAAGCATGAAGAAGTTTTTCACAGCCATCTAAACTGTAATCTGATACTTAAAGCACAGTGAATAAACAGTTAGGATTCTTAAAGCTAAGAATCATGGCTCTACTGAAACCACTGGGGATATCACTGAGATCAGGGTTCGTAACAGTAATTTAGAAAATACTAAAATATATTAGTTTCCAAAACACTGCACAGTCTGGCTTAATTCTTTTCTTTCATACTTTAATCAAAGTCTTCTATCAAATACTTCACCAGATGATGCCACGAGGGCTAAAATACTCAACAGGAAGGACAAGAAAGTGAGGAAGGTTTGGACTAAACAAGCCACGATCAAAAAAACCATGGAGCTGTCAGTGACTGTTTTCCCAACAAAGCTTGGGTTCTCTTCTACCTCTATTCAAACCGGTTCTGTAAGTTACCATCACCTAATGCTTGAACCAAGTTACCTGGTTCTCAATCATCTGGCCTACAGTTCTTTCAATGCCATTTTGACAAAGAGTTTTAAGAAATTTCCAATTACTCTGAAACTCTTCAGTAAAGTATCTTCATTTAAATATAGCAAACATATTTTTGCTACCAGCCTACAGAACAAAATGATTAATTCTTTCAAGTTTTCTATGAGCACCATCTGGCCGTTGTGATTGTTGCTATTTTACTTATCAATATGTTTTAACAATTTGTCTTTTGACAATTTAGTCTTTGACAGTGTCTTTTTGCCTGAGAACCTGGGGTACTTTGTATTCTCACCACATTTGTGTTACCTACAGAGAGCACTGGAAACTGTCAAGCAACACGGAGAACATATCAACAAGCTTTGTGCAGGGAAATAATTTCAGATTGTACTTTCTTGGAAGGAGGGGAGATTTTTCCCAAGTTCAGCAGTGGAATGCTCTTTCTACAGATGCTGGGGTACCCCGTTGAATGATTCTGAGAAGGTATTTACTCCTTTAGTGAATAAACCTTCAACTGAATGCAAAAATCAAAAAGCTTTGGAATAGATGGGAACTCCCATGTCAAAGTAGTCATTTATGCTTAGGAGATCCCCATGTTTGAGAAATAATAGAAGAGGACTGTGGGAAATGAGTTTTTAGTAATGTAAGTGACCCATCTGAAATACAAGTAGGTGAGGAAGAAGTTAAGATAATGTGAAACTGCAGCAGAATGCCCTATTAAACAAGTTAAACTTGTGGCTGATGATAGGTATGAGCTAAAAAAACAAAAAAATTGTTCTAAGGTGATTTCATTTTTACTGGACAACACTAAATCAGGTCCTTTTCTGGTACACCTTTGGAAATCTTCAGCTCATTCAGAACACTGACATTTATGCACTCCTAATCATACCCACAGATTCACAAATATTAAACACAACCAATTACAAAAAGGATTGTCAATTGATAGCTACTGAGAGGGAACACTTCTCATCTATGACATGAAACACCTTTTCTGTGAAAGCTGACTTTATTATAGTATATCACATATTTTGGTCTTTACCTGAATGTTGACTATCAGGTATTTTAGAGAACTAAAGCCAAAAGTAGTTCATGCACTTGAAATTCATAGAGAAACATTTTGGACAAATGCCTTCAAATGTAACTGTTCAGAAAATATCATTGATTGGGTGAGAATCTGTATATCATTTACGTGAAAATGTATTTATACAAGAAATAATACATATGCACTTCATTTTCATATTTGCATTATGAATCATTAAGCAGAGGAGCATATAATCCTCAGTGTAATCAATGACAATTTACAGAAGGAATCATTGCATGCTGTTAATTATGATTAACTTTTTCTTGCACTTGGATCTCTACTTTGAACTAATATTTACCAGCAAGAGTCTGTGTCTACTAAAAGATAATGTTTAAATTATGCATTTCCAGCAAAATTTCCAGACTACCAATCATCTACTGTTACCAAGCAACTTTCCATCAACAGAGAGGATCAGAAAAACACGTGAAGAACAATCTAGAAAACAAGGAACTAGGCTTGGTTCAAGCCTCTCAAGCAATCTACTTTTTCACTATCATGAGGCTTTCGAGCAAGACTTCAGCGTTTCGGAAGCGAAAGTGCTATGAAATAAAAAACATTTAAACTTGTTCAACTTGTCACATGACTTCATTAATCTCTTCCCATTTGTATGATCAGCTAGGCAATAGAACAATTCTTCCATTATCTATAATCCCACATTATTAAAGGAGCATGTGCTCCTTGTGGAGGATAGATCATAAAGATGTATTGACAAAAAGCAGAGTTTGGATTTTCTTTTGTTTTTTTCTTTCTTTTAAAGTTATCAAAGCTTTGTCTTGAGACTGAATTTCATTAGATTCTAAGTGAACCAAGTCAAAGTGATTCAAAGCATGTAAAGGTACAGTAAAATTTCTAAGCTAATACCCACACAAAACACCTAGCTCTAAAACAAACTTAGCAAAAAGCCTCAGCAAAAGCATCTAGTATGGTTTCTAACATAAGCACATCTAACTTGAACAATATTTTTTTCCCATTTTAGTAAAACAAAATTTAAAAAAAAACAAACAACAAAACACATGGCTATGATGTAACCTACACATGCAATGGGAATCTCAGTGCACTCATTCAAATGCATTTGGGACCTCAGTGCTTCATAGCATTTGTGTGTGACCTGTATAAACAGAATATTTCTCTGCAACAAAACTGTAAAAATGATGCCTTTTTAAAATTCTGATTGGAAAAAAATTACATTTTAACTACATGAAAACAACTGGGTTAGATCTTCGACTGGAAAAACAAAAATGAAACTGAGTCAAAAAAAAATATTTACACCCATATTATTGTTTTAATATGTTCACAGTTTGTTAAGCCGATTAACCATAAATTGATTCTCTATTTCAGATATGGTTAATTCATGTTCTTCCTTTAAGTCTAGTCTCAAGATGATAAAAAAAATAATTTGTCCTTTTCTAACTCTCAGCACTGCTCAGAGGAATCCATGTGACAGCTAGCCTATAATACCCCCATGCAATAGCCACAGGTGTTTAATAAGTCACCTTACTGCCCACCACCAAGATGAAGAAAGATACATTCCCTTCAGATTGGGAGCTTTTGACGTAAGAACTTCCTAACTTATTGAATATATTTCTAACAGCCAGACTAGACAGTGTTTTGAAAAAAAAGTGCACTATTATTGATGGTCTTCTATTTTGTATAAAATCTTTAATAATTACTGGACAAATAATTCTCCACCTAGAAGCCAAACTGAAGAAAAGAACAAACAAACAAATTTGCACCTCTGTCATCAGAAAATCCTGTGAACTTAATTCTAATATCAATTCAGTAGTTCTTTCCTTCAGTCCTTACTCAAGCCATTTTTCTACTAATATGAACAGTTATACCTGATAAGGCCTGCAAGATTTTACCTCTTCTGTCTGCACACATTTTCTAGAAAACAAAGACAATAATTTTAAAATGTCAAATTACTGATTTTGATAACATATTCCTTGCACCAAATACATACCGTTACAAAAGAGCCTTCTTAAGAACATATGTTTTAAAGATAAAAGACTAAGGATTACAAAAATACATATACCACTTATTGAAAAATCACATATATTCAAAGGCCAATAAAACAAAGTTTTTAAAAAGCTTGAGGTAATCCCATGGTTTTAATATGCAAACACCTTCCAAGCCTTTTGTACTGTTACCAATTAGAATTCACAAGCTGCCTTTTTCCCAGGCTCTCTGTTTTGGATACAAGAGACCTGTACTTCCCCATCTCCCCACCATTCCACACACAGAATTTTCTGGATGGCAACACCTTCAAAATGTAATAAGAGGTGCAATGTGAGTTTCGTATGATACATAAGAGGCAAGAGTTTAGTCTACCCTAATGAAGAAAGAAGAAAACATTACTATAGCCACTATGCTTTCTTTCTGTGTCTTAGCTGCAAATCAGTTTGCTTTGCCAAGGTTCATTTTTAATCTTTGGGCTATACTAGAATCTGGTTTTAATGAATACCTGGGATAAGCAGTTGCATTTTCAGAGCTCAGAATTTTAACTACTTGACTTTTATTTGTTTTATAAGTCTGAAATCACACGCATCTCCTACTCCTAACTCACAGCATTCTGAGGATTAACATAAAAATTGACTTCAATAATTTCCATGCTGAATCTTTTCCAAAACACATATAGGAAACTAAAACCAGAACTGTGCTGATGATACAAATTATGCAGGACTCCAGTGCTGAGCACAAGCACTTCCTGTGGTTCATGTAAAGGAATTTAAATAATAATTGCTATCTTATTTCTCACTGTGCATTGAACTTTCAACTGCTTGAACATAATCAGCCTGATTATACTTGAGCATTCAGTCAGTTAGACAGTTAACTGCTTGAAAACAATCTGACCCAAACATTGGACACTGGTATAGGTGCAGAATAAAAATGCTAGCAAATAATGCAATTTTCCATCAATTTAATTTCTGTTCTGCAAAAACACTACAGACTGCTTAAAAAAACCCAGCAAAACAAAACAAAAAAACCCAAGCCCAAACACAACAAAAACCCAACAAAAACCACAAAACCTCAAACTGTTTGAAAGGCCCAGAATTTATGGTGAAGAGGGAAAGGGTTGAAGAATATTTTGTTGAATGGATGCCCTTAGAACATAGCAAAGTGTACACATATATTTTAGGCACTTGATCCTAGACCTCAAAACTCAGCTCCTTAGAGGCATGTCTGTGCACTCAAGATCCAGATTTTCACTGCTGTTAACCCAGCCTGAAATATTATGAAATATCATCTACAGTATTTTTTCTTTCTGGCTTCTCTGCTAAAGTCATAATTTAAGGAACCCAAAATGATCATATATTGTGATCCTTGTATTACAAATGAGGAGGGAAAAAAGACCTAGTAAATATATTGCGAGCTTAAGGAAGAATTGTGTATCTATCCATATATCCATAGTTTCCTATCCTTCATGCTATCCTTTAGTAATGAGTCAAGATGACAAAGCAGTTAAATATTCAATTTTATATATGAGGAATAAAGTTTTAGAGAGATTAACAGAACTGTCTGTTAAGGACACAGTAAACATTTTAGTAACATCACTACAATAATCCAGATCTTTTGCCTGCTGAAGCACACTGCTTTCTATTAACTTCATTTAACCTTTCTGAACACCATTTCCCCATCCACTTACCCTATCTATCTAATTCTGGTTGAATAAAGTCGACAGTACCGATAATAAAGTTGGTAGGCTTTCAGGTTTTGAGGAGGGTTCATATTATTTCCTTAATTTTTAAGTGGAAAGGTAACATTTCAGAAAGGTTAGATTAGAGATAAGGTTGGAAGGATTCTTAACAGAAGTTTGGCAGTGCTGACTTTGGACATGAAGAGCCAGAAATGAGAAAATCCAGCCTGTCCACATGAGGTTGCGTTTTGGCTACTTCCTCCTCTGCAAGTCTGGTGGAGAGGAAATTATCTGTTATCTGTTAATTATCTCCTATCAGCTCTTCAACAGAAACAGAATCCAGACGGGATGTTAACTGAAATAAGCAAAAAGGTATTCAGGAACACCTACAAGTTTGGAGTCAGGCTTATCTAGGGACTATATTGCACTGCAAAGTTGAACTGCTCACACAGTTGCATCCTCTAACCCCAATAAGTATGTTTGAGCACATTACAAGAGTTGTTGTAATATTCATTTGTACTTCAGCCGAACATAGATCGTTTGCAATATCAAAACATTATTCATCTAAACTACTTATGTTAGCATGGGGGCAGGGAATGGCATGGGAGATGAATGCTTGTAAGATGTAGCAGTAGGTCAAAAAACTACTCCTTTTTTTGCCTCCTGCTTTTAATAGAACCTTTACTGTTCCATCTAGTGAATAGCCATTCTGTTCAAAAGGGAAGCTTTTATTGTTACCTTCAAATGAGTGGTAGGCCAGTATTACGGAACTGAACACCTTCAGCAGTTATAAATAAACAATTAAATCTGCATGGTGCTCTGTCCTAAGAAAAGATTTCCTGCTGAAAGTATTTAAGGGCAAAATACAGCCCCTAGTTTTCCCCTTTGGAATTAAAACCCTTTCTTCATAGGAACTTTAATATGTAGATATCGAAGTGTGTGTTCCCTCCCCCCCCCCCCCCCCTTCAACATCAGGAAACCACTATGTTCTGAAATTTCTTTCTTTGTGCCAATCCAGCTTTATACACCAATTAGTTGGGGATCGTGGGCTGGAAGGGAAGATAATTAGATTTTCCTGGGCCTTTTTCTTTTATGCATTCAGATTTTACATTTTTTTCATCCATCAATCCTCCAATAAAACATATCTAAATTCATGCTAAATACAGTCTGGCTATAACAAAGAAACAGTAACAACACATTCTCAGAATATCCTGGTTTAGGGTTTTCAGGATTTTGTTTGGTTGGGGTTTGGGTTTGTGTTTTTTGGGGGCGGGGCGAGGGGGGTTGTTTGTTTTTAAAAGGCAATCTTTCCTAATGGACATCTTGACTTCCAATACATGCAGAGGAAAAAAAAAGATACTTGAAAATAAGGCTGGCAGCCAGCTGCACATGACTTCTTTATAAATCTCTTATGGTCTTGTTTTCCAGCTACCCAGCCATATTATAGTTGGAATGCCTCCTGATGTTTTAGAGCAACTAGATATAAATACATACAAAGCCATATGCCTAGGATGGCCGAAATTTTACAGGCAACCAGCTGGGAAACTGTTTGGAAAGCCAGGGAGGAGAAAAAAAAATGTATTAAGTTTTCTTAGAGCTAGATGCTAACTTTTCTGGCTCAGTCTAAGACAAGACCTTTTTCCATCTATGCTAATAGTCCTTTTCTTAGAGTTTGGAATGAGAACCATCTTTTGTGCCTCGAGTCTGGTATCTTTGGTCCTAAATGAAGAGGACTTCTCAACATGAAGCTGTCAGCAACTAATGGGAAATTGAAGTCGCTGTGTTAATTCAAGCAGGTCCACTGGGGACAGTACCATGTTAAGAAAGAATGAAGCATGCAGTGATCATCCCAGATCCATTTATGACTCAGACTAGCAATCTGAGAAGCTTTATCACTAAAATTCACAGAAAATCAATTAAGAGAGGCCTAAAGCAGACTGGAGTTGCCACAGCACCTCTTTACAGTTTCACAGAAGGTAACGAATGTAAAGGGACAGAAGATGTTAGTCTCAGTAAGCTAGCTCTGCTTGTCTGGTTAAAGTTCATTAAAGGAATTAAAGACTCATACTAAGAAGCGGAGGACCAAGGTAAAATGATTTTGTTAGCCTGTTGGTTCAATATTGAATCATACAAATAACTGACACAGTCAGTGTTATCTAATAATTTTGGCTATTTGGATTCTGAATCAGAGAAAAAAACCACAAATACACTGAAAACTTTATCCTAATAATAATTAGCTATACTCTGAGTGGATAAACTTAAAATAATTCTCTTAATCTACTGCAAAAGCAAGGCACCAGTTACAAGAATGGACTTTGGTAATTTTCTTAAATAAATAAATATACATGTATAAAAATTTTTAAGGGAATTCAAAATTAGAGCTGTGGTTTACTGCTACCTGTTACACAACATTAACAAGCCTGACTGCTTCGGTTTCTAATAGATATACAAGGGGGTTGAACAATAACTTTATGGTTGCTTTATGTTCTCAACAAAAAGCGAAACATTTGAGACTACTGAAATACATCATAAGAATTAGTTAAAGCTCACAGATGCTGCTAATAATCCTGGAAACGAGAAGACAGCCATTGAAGTGCTCTTTCTGTTCAATGGGGTAGAAAGAGTGACAGATAAACTGTAACTGGAGCATGATTTAGCAATGTTTTGCTAAACCAATGACGAAAAAGCAGATGCTGACCTTGATACTTACCAAGCATGGAAAAAAGAGGCTTTGTGTGGTCATCTATAGGACTTCAATAAAGAAAACATCTGCTGTTGTGATGAGACAAGGTTGTTTTGGGCTGCATTAGAAAATGGGATGCGAGCTATTAAAGTTTTTCCTGTGCCTGTATGGGGGACCATGACAAAACCAGTCATGGTTCTGTTCTGCTGTAACCTCTCCGATAGGGGTAAGTTGTGTTTCTGCTCCAGGAAAACCAAAGCCACCAGTATAATGCCAGGGTTCATAATCTACCTGAGGAATATAGAAACAATGAATTTCTCAGAATGAATGCTGTTGTGTTAAAGGACTAATTCAGACACCATGAAATTCTGCCAGAGAGAATCTCCTTGTGTGTGAGAGAAACATTAAAGCTTTCCCTTTTCAGTGTAAGAAATTCTCTCACATAAAAGATAGCTCATCATTAGATTTCATGAAAGCTTTCAACGTCGGATCCAGCAAAAGCAAGTGTTCTGAAAACCTTAACGACTCTGCTAATGATTTTTTTAAATAGATGTGCACTCGTGCCAAATTGACATCACCGTAACAACAGGTTGTAATAGGCACATCCATAAATGGAGAGTTAAATGTTGAACTGGTCATTTGTGCATGCCCCATCATGGCAACATGAAATTGCAGTAACTGCATGACCATATTAGACAGCCAAGTGTTCTTTCAAAGTTTTGGGGGAAAAAAAAAAAGAAAAAAAAAAGAAAAAACAAAACAAAACAGAGTTACTAAGCATTACAAACAACAGGTACCAATTAGCATAATCAGGCATATTGTTTCATGGGCTGAACTTAATCTTTTTCCATAGAAGTGTGGCAATGAATGTTCTTCTAAACATATTTACATTATGTTCAGTACAGCATTTCCATCTAGATTTACTACCTTAGATATATTCCAGCGCTAGTATTCAGCCTGAGATAAAAGTGTAAAGCAGATTTTTAAAATTGCCAAAACGTATTAATGCAGTAACCTACATAAGACCATCTTTTGCTGATGTTTTCCATTTCAGTGATTCCATCTAACAAGAAAGCAAAGGCGCTGAGCAGAAGATAGGTAACTTGATGTAGTCAGTGGTAAGGATCAGAATGAGGTGTGTTGGGTATGTATCCAGTATGGGAAAACAGGCAGAACAGGAAGAGCTGTGATTGCCAGAAAGCATGACCCTTGCTATAAATGCATGTCACCAGTGAACACAGCTGAAAAAGCTCTGAATATACTTGCCATGCAAGTTTCTGCTTTAATAGCTAGGCCTGATCTGGGAGTGCTACTAACATTGTAATTGGATCGTTAATAACAATAGTTGTTGTATTTAATAGATTGTTAAGACTTTAATTAGATTAGCAATCAATTCTTTCTTTGTATATACAGTGTTTGCCCATTCCCTTAACAAGGCCTTAAGTGTAATACAGTACTCTTGAATGAGCTTCTCTTTTTATCCTCAAAAGTTGTGAGAATAGCCCAAGAAGCTTCCATGGTTTACCCTATCCAGCAGTGTGCTTTACCGTTATTCTGGAGGAATCATCTCTGAAATGAAGACGGAAGTTTAGTTTCTTCCTTTTCCATTAAGATTGCTTATTGGGTTGTCTAAAAGGTTTTCAGCCAATTTTTTTTAATTTTTTTTTTTATTTATTTTTTTTTTTACAAACGTTACATAGATCCATACTAATCAGTTGAGTCTCTTCTGCCATCAAACTTGAGGGAAATAACTCCTTTTTAACACTGCCTAGAAACATAGGAGTGAGATAAAACTAAAATATGCAGTCCCAATGAGCAAAGGAATTATGTTCTACCCACCTTCCCTAAATCACAAAGACCAAAATCTTTTTAGAGCATGCCATTCACTTTCAGCCTTGCACAGTGAGCCCTCAGCTCAGGGATGATCATGGATCAAAAGATGCCTCACTAAATTACAAGAAAAATGGCTGTATTCTGTTTTGTTGCAATCCTATTAGTCATAGCAAATCTTGTGTGCATCAGCTGAGTTCCAGGAAAAATATATGCAACAGCAACACTCTTTTTCGGAGGCTATTCCAGTACCTTATCTAATAATGGCTCCATGACTTTAGAAGACTTCCCTCCCCCTGCAACAAATCTACTAATCTTCCAAATCCTTATTAAATTCCACATCCATCTACCTCTTAACACTCCTGCATAATACTATAGGACTGCCCACAGAACGAACGCCAAGTCTCACAAACTGCTTATCATCCACATAAACCTTTACACATCTTAGACTGGAGCTCTTCAACAGCAAAACTTTCTAAGAGTGCCATTATACTTAGAATTAGGGATAAATTTGTTTCTAATGTTAAGCTCCATGGTATGTTAGATTTGAAACAGGTCAAGTTATATAAATTATTCATTATTCATCCTCCTGCAATGTCCCTGCACTTCAGAGCTCCAGCCCTACTGTGTTAAGCATTTCATGAAGCCAAACAGAAATGAAAATAAAAGAGTCTATGAGGAGTTCCCAGTGTCCTTCATGCCTTTAGAAAAATAAGGAACTTTCTCTGTTGAGCTCTAGGATACAAATTCAGCTCAGATGAGAAATATTCCAGAATAATCCCCTTCCTATTAATGTTCTAACAAAACCACAAACAAGCTAAAAAGATAGACTTTATAAGGAACAGGAGTTGTTTAAAAGCAAATCTCTACACCAAGCCAGTGATACTCACCCAGCACTTAAACATAGGAAAGCAGGCAGTCTTAACTACCTATTTCACATTAAGAGATTTCTAAACTCTACAAAATTAAATTAATTAAGAAATGGAACAGAGAGCAATATAACCATATTTTAATTAATTTAAGTGTAAGTAAGAACACAAAATGTTTTCCTTGAAACTGTTTGGGGTTTTTTTTTTCCTAATTTAGGGCCTGAATAGGATTAGCAATAGGAAAAAACCCCACTGAAACTGTAAAACTGTTTCTCCACAGGATGGAAACAAAAGGTAATTATTTAAAAACTAGAACAAAAAAACAATCAGAAACAGAAAACATTATGTACCATTTATTATTTTTATGACCAAGAATTCCCCATATAAAAGGCATGGAGAAAACCATTAATTCAGAAGTGGGAAAACAGAGGGACTGTAAAAGTGAAATGCACTTCTGAAAAATTATACTGTATAGAATATGAGTTCACGGACTGACAAAACAGCACACTCCAGCACTAGTAAACTAGAATAGCATATATTCCAGCTGAAACAATAGATGTTTCGGTATTAGTCTTTCAGACATCTAAACACTTACTTGCCAAGTCTACTGTACTTTGAATTTTTGAGTTGGGTGTGGTGGTTGTGGTTTTGGGGGTTTGTTTGTTTGTTTGTTTTAATATAGTGTGAGGATGGTTTGGAAGGTATGACCTTCCATTTTTAAATTCATAGGCTACCCGAATTACAAGGTTTCTTTGTGTACTCACATCTTTATCCTAAACAGCTCAATAACATTGAACCTTTATGTAAGCATTGCTTGATTCAAACTCCATATCTTGCATATTCTCAGAATCTTTGAATATTGGGATGCCTATAATCTTTATAAAAGATGTACATGAGTTAAAGTAATCCAGACTACATAGAACAGAATTAAGATGAACAAATTTGTGGAATTAATAGTTTTGTTTTCTGTTTATATCAGACTATTATTTGTAATAACTTGCTCAAAACCCTTCCTACACTATTATCTCCGTACAGCTGTAGAAATTATGGAGACTTACAAATTGAGATAGAGCGGGGAAACATGTAGATTTCATGACTGACTGACATACTCTTCCTAGACTGTTTCTTATAAGCACCTCTGCAAACCATAAGCCATTCTTCCAGGGACACACTAGCAACAGCAAGAAATACCAATCTGCCCTCCCTTTTCTCTTCCTCTGATTACAGACTATGCAGTAACGAGCCCTACTCTTCCATACAGGAAGCATTTGGATGTTCTTTTCTGCCCAATAATGTCCAAGACTTCACCCTTTTTTTCTGTAGCTGTTCCAGTTTTCACTTGCTTCTGTTTCCTTCTCCTCTAACTGTTTATGGAAGCCAGCTTTTCTGATCAGATGGCAATAGCTTGCTTAGTATCAAGCATGCAGACATACTCATGCTGGCTTTAAATTTCACACAAAAATTGACTTTGTGACTCACCCCATCCTCCTGTACTCCAACAGTGATTTAGATCTGAGAGAACGTCATTTAACATGCTCAACTTTACATATGGAACCTGTCTTCTTGGAGGAAAATAATTTACCTCTACATTAGAAAGCTGAAATAAGAATAAGAGATAAAAACCCTAGCACCTATATAGCTCTTTAAAATCTCTTCATTCTGATAGCCATGCATGCAGAAAACTTTCAAAGGAAGACGAGATTTGCTATACCCTATCAGATCACTGGTGCACAAAGTCTGCTATCTTGCCTGTGCTTCAGAGAAAAGCAAAACAGAATCCCTGTGATGCTCATGCAGTAGTCAGTTTTGTATCAACTGTTTGCCTCAGCACTGGGAATTTTTTTCACGGCATTAAATCCTACTTACTGGCTAAGCAAAGTGAGGCCTAAAGCACTGCTCTCTAGAAGACACTCAAGTTGCCGCAGAAGTTTATTTTCATACACAAAAATGCTGGTCTCTTTCAAATGCTGTCAGACTTTCTCATTTGTCGTGTCCTTCACACGTGCGGGTATTTTTTGTTCATTTAAAGACAACTTGAGCTGTCCACCACTTCACATCAGAATCACAAAATTGTGTTAATACAACCTATATTGCATTCTTTTTCAAAGAAAACTGTGGCTAGCCTTAAAAATCCTTTGCCTAGTGCAATAAATGCCTAGTTCAGAAGGAAAGTGTTGCTGATTTACCTCAGCTAATGGAATTCATCAAACTGCTTAATTTCTCCTTTTGAAAACTCATATGCTAGAAGAGAGGTTACTGCACTGAATTGCATTACTTTCGAACTGTGACACACGTTTGCTGTATCTACTTCTTTGTAGGAACTGCTTTAAAATATTGAAATGGATCTACTTCTACTGGGATAGTTCACATAGGATTTACCCAATATTGCACTTCAAAGTATAACCTGTCACTTATGTGACAGTACAATCAGTAATCAGGAAGTATATATATAATTAGTTACATCAATACTGATAGCAAGTTAGAGGTCTTAAAATATCTGGAAGGTATTTTATTATATCCTTTGAATTAGATACATAAGGTAACTTGGGTAGAATATACTCATAAGTCAGCTTAATCATAAATCCAAATTTTAGCCTTAGATAGCAGCTGAGAATGCTTTTCTATGAGTGGAAACTGCTCATGATCTCTAGGTATTCATACCTGAAAAAAAAGTTATCAGGTATCTAAATTTTTGCTTTTGGTCACACCCAAAGTGCTTCAAGCTTGCTAAATGGCAGTTCAGTGACTTACCTCATTCTTACACCTTGCTAGTATTCACAAAATGGGTTTGAAGTCTGCTGGTGATACAATCTAAGGTATGTTCTCAAAGTATCTCTAAATGCATCAGGAGGTACATAATCTATAGCTGGAAAAAAAAAGAAATCAGATCAGTATTCCTTGTATACAACAAGGAATGTGAGATGACTCATCCATAGCCCAGAAGATATTGCTCAACTCCCTCCCTCACTCCTGTGAAAGTTACTCTATTTTATAATGAGCTAAATAACCATCAAGTCAGTAAAAGAGTGTAAGGGACATACAATTCATTTTCTAATCGTGCTATAGCAATCTCAAGAAGTAGGCAAAGTCCAGAGTTCTGTCTTGGCTCCAAATACTTCAATGCTCTCTACTGCCAATGTGCAGTGTTCCAGATAAGCACAAAATTATTAAGTAAAAAGTCCACTTCTCTTTCTTAGTGCAGTTTTGGGAGAAAAAATGGACTTCTTTCTATTTGTGGAAGAGACACTGACCTCCAGGAAGAAGTTTCAGAATACAGTGCCAAATAAAGAAAGTTTTCTATGTGGTAGAAAGTGACAGATTTTACAGTATGTCCTTACCAATTTTTTAGCTCCTACCTTAGCGCTCAAGCTTCCATCCTTGCTTTCATCTCTCCCTAGATATTGTCTTGAAGACTATGAACTCCCTTCGATCAGTAGATAGTTAATAATTACAGTCAGAAAACTCAACAACAGAGTGACTAAGTACCCTCTGTTGATCTAGCTTTTAATTCTTATATACATGTAAAAGATTTTTAATTATCAATTTGCATTTTCAAATATGAAATTTATGTAATAAAGTTTATGTATTTTTATTAATAAAATAAAAATAAACTTCTACTTTAAAATTTGATACAGCAGTTTTAAAAAACTTTGGTCTTTATGTCAAGGAGCATTAGATTACCTTATCACATTCAGTCAAGCCACTAGAAATTTAAATGTTATCAGGAACAACATTGTGCAATAAGCTGCAGTTGTGATGAAGTTTATAGAAAGATTACATATTTTAAAAGTTCATAATTAGCAAAGAAAGAAAACCAAAGAAAATTACATGGCAAAGACCCACTGTCTATTAGAGGGAAGCCGGAGCAGGGGCCAGGGAGGGGAGGGGAGGGGAGGGGAAGCAGAAATATCAGGAAGCCCTATGGCTTAATAAAGTCATGAAATGTCCAAAAAGATAAAAACTGCTCCTTTTCCATAGTACTTCATCCAGCACTGCCTTCTGATACTAAACCTGACCTTTTCTCTTTCAAGTCCCCTTGATTGCGAAGGGACCACAGCTGTCATAACTGATTAAGTTTTCATATGGAACAGCATTAGTCTCTCAGCTTCCCTGGATATCAGCATCCCTGAATACTCTGCTTTCTAGAATACTCCTTTTAAGCACTGTTTGGTTTAATGGAGCTTCTTTTCTTATTGGGGAAAAAAAAAAATTGTAATGCCAGCCTTTTGAGCCCCAAACATCATAAACACAAATCTGGAAGACAGCATTAAGCATATCATTTTACTTGCTTTTTTCTAAAATGAACATTTGTTCATGAAGAAAAGCTATCATACCTTAAGTGACACAAATTATTAAGAAAAATGCAACATAAACAATATTCTACCTCCACTGGAAGGTATCATCGGACAGAACCTTGTGAATACAATGAGAATTAATTCAGGATGTCAATCTACTTTCAGGTAGCTACTGTAGAAGAAAGACAAAATTCCACCAGAGCCCACTGGAAGATCAGACCTTTGTCACCGTAAGATTTCTACTGTTTGTCATTTTGAAAAGCTTGATGAAATGGCTGTAAGCTGTAATAGAGCTGTGGCTTGTATACAAGGAGTGTTTAAATACCTAGAATCTAGCTAAGAAGCCTTCAAATCCTGAAAAAGTGTTTAAATGCATCTAACATTTTCTGACTTCAGAGTCCCTGAGTTCAGTATATGAAAAAGTTTGTCAGTGACTTGGTGGTCTGACAGAGTCAAGTCTGCATCTCCTGCTCCATGAGTCAAACAAAGCTTCTTGGAGCTGTGACGCAAAGGCAAGAGAGCCTCTGCGTGACTAGAAGAAGTATGGCCTGAAGCCAGATGTTCGCACTGAGATAGTCAGAGTTCTGGTCACTCATCACGCTTATTTTTCAAGAGGAAGTAACAATTTAAGCTTTCAAACAAAAATACGTCTCTGTTTGTGCTGACGATTGTGTATGACTTAATCCATGGTTTTTTGTAAACTTCAGAGTGGCCATATCAGTTTAGCCCAAAGAGAAAACGGGCTATATATGAAGAAAGGCCAAACACAGCGTCAGCCCTTCCCTGAGTATTCTTCTGACTTCAACAATCATTCAGAGTTTGGAGCTCTTCTGAGTCACAGACTGTTTCCACACAACTATAAGTAATAGGCACTCATCAGTTTTCTTCAGTTAAATTGTTTGTTGCCATTTTGAACTTCATTCTTGTGGAAAAAAATTCCATAACATTATTGCAGAATTGTAACCTGCCACCTGGTACCACCACCAAGAGGCCTCAATTTATTGTTATAAATACCAAACATTTTTTTTCTATTCATTTTCCCTTACAGTTTTTTTTGTTTATAGACTTCAGTTATCTGCCAATTTGACAATGAAAGTAAAGGAATATGCAAAACTGTGAAGTCAAATTTAATAAGGATTTTCTTGTAAACTTAGTCCGTATATGTTACACATTAAATCTTGCATTTCTCATAATTGTTTGTGTTTTGGAGACAAAAACTTCCCTCAGATCTTTTATTAGCTCCATATATGCCAGACAACAATCTGGTCCACAGTTTGTAAGAATTAATAATAGACAACAAATGCTGGGTTTTTTTCCTTTTATCTACCTGCTGAGATACATTGCTAAAATGTTTAGGTTTGTAAAAATCTATAAGAATGGATTCCATCAATTAGGAATGAAAGCAGAGAAACGAGGACTGAATTCTACACTGGATGAAAGCAAGCAGCATCAGCTTCAAAGAAATGTTTAAAGGTACTAAGAAGGACACAGAAAGGAAATGAAGAATCTTCAAAGGAAAAAGAACAGGGTTATGAATGGCATGGAACAAAAAAATACTAACAGGAGAAGACAGACCAGGTAGATGAGCAAAGCAATGTAAAAAGAAATCAAAGGTTTGTAAAGACTCACAAGCTATACAGGACATGCACAGAGTATGGAGGGCAAATCTGCAGAATAACACTGAAAAAGAAAAATATCGAAAAAAGGAAAGCAAAAGATTATGAAAGACAGAAAAAATAGTGACGTCTAGCTTGGTGTTGAGGTTCACGAAATATTGAAGATGTAAAAATGTGCTTCCTGCCATGCATTTGCTAGACTTTGCCTTCCACCCTCAAGAAAAGAAGTCTCACCAGCAATGCACAGAGGAAGGGAAATTCACCAAAGAGGAAGTGTTTATACCTTGCTCCCCACTGTTATGCTCTTATCATCACAGACTCCAGTAACTCCAGGACTAGAGGATGACTTACATGCTTTGCTTTTTCCTCATGTTTGTCACCATTCTTTTCTTTGGAGTTGGAAAGGAAGTAAAAAAGCTTCACTGCCAAATGTGTACGTTATTTTCTTTCCTCAGTGTCAGTGGGATTTTCTGTGTAGGCACTTCCTGCACAAGACAGTCCACCCTCCAGTGAATTACAACATTAGAAGATACCCTCCTAAAGCTGGATAGAAGAAGTTTGAGGTTTTCAGTTTCTAGCATCGTACTGTATCAGCTTACCTCACAGGTCCTGTGAAAGAGAAGACTGCAGGACTGCAGGTAGACTGGGACCAAGTGGCAAGAAGAAAGTCTGACTTCAGTGACCCCTAAAAAACAGTATCAAACATGAGCTGGGGAAGAATGCTGTTGTGCACTATTCAGTTGCTTGCCAGGCTGTAATCACAGAGCTGCTATCTATTTAAACCACATTTTGTCTTCTCTGTCATGTTATGTTATGTACTCAAGGCAGCAACAAAGCTCCTAACTGTCACAAAGATCCAAACTAAATTATAACCATAAATGTATGCAGTTTCAATTAAGAAAAAGTGATGCAAAGTCTCTACGGTTGTTATTTATAAAATACAACTGGTCAGACGCTAAAAAAAAAATGGCCAAGATAAGTAAGTACTGTATTTCGATAATTACAAATAAAAATTACTGCTGATAAATCTGCCAGTCTTAATAGATTTACATCTGCTAGGAAAATGGGGAGAGCCAAAACTGCTTCATATTACTATTAAAGCTCGTTAAAAGCTTTGGTCTAACTCGCGGAAAAAAAAAAAGTTACCTGTTCTTTATTACTGAACACTTGAGGAGAAGTTTTAGTCTTTGAAGATTTACCATAAACAAGATGAAAACAGAACAAGAAATATAAAGGCTGTTTTTCTGGTATAAAAAGAATTTCCTAATTTGTGCTAGTTATTGGCTATTAAATGGGTAGTTAGACTTTCATTTATACAAAAAAAATTTGCTTCTAATATCTTAGGGATTTCAGATGGACAGAATTAAAACTATTGAGTGTATTAGGGTAATACATGAAATAAAAATATACTTAAAAATTATGAGATACTTTAAAACACTGTAATAGTCAGTTCCTTTAGAGGATCAGTGGATTTTCTGCATAAACTAATACAAAAGATTTAAATGTACTAAAAATTTTCCTGTAAAGACAATTATTTATTTTTTTTTTCATACAGGTAGCTTCCTCCTAGAACTTACCTGAATGTATGGTCAGTTTTTAACTGTTAAAAAAAAATAAAAATAGGTGTGTTTACCTTTTTCTAGGAGGCTATCATAGAATAAAGGATACTGGGTTGTCATTCGTGTCTTGGGTTTAGATCCTCCAAGCTTAGTTGCAAGCTTTCTATATAAACTTAAGGGAAAACAAAACTTGATCAGCCTTGTCTTTGACTGCAAATAAGAGGGAGGTTTTTCTCACCTCAGGACAGCCTTGATTATTGAGAATAACTACTATATTGTTGAGAAACATGAAAAAAATATTTTTGCCTATAAGTGGTCTCTGGACATTTCCTTTTATCTTATCTTACATCTTAGAACACAAAAACCTCCCCATTTTTTCACAGAAATCAGTTAATCTAATGAAGACAAATTAAAAAAAAAAAAATTCACAGTTCACAATAACATTGAGTTACATTCCTAAGATATACCATTTAAAAAGATAAATAACAAGCCAGCAAGTATATAAAACTGATATTTGAAGTAGTTGGGCTAAAAAGATGGGAAACTCAACCCCATGGTTAATATAAAGCAAATGCAGATGTGCAAGGACATACCTAATTTTCCTAGTTTGGGATATAAGCTTGTACTATTAAAGCAAAACAATTTCTAACAAAAATGACGTTTTTCAAAATTGAATACCATTTGTGGTGACCACTCGTGAACTTTACATATGCTTCCAGAAGTTCAATTGGCACTAACTGTCTTTCTAGGTACAGGAAGGGAAGAAGTATCTGTTCTTTTTTAAAGTACAAGTTTCTAATAATACACAGTTCTGTAGCTTAATTAGAAATCTTTCATCTCCCAATACTTTTAATAAGAGCTAGGAAAGAACCTGTTTTGATATCAACTATCCTTAGTAGCAACATTTCACAGCATGCAACCTGAAAAGGTCAACCTGTCAGGCAATAATACATAAAATACGAATGAAAATGAGGATAAGGAAACTCATCTTGAGATGAAACTACTCTTCTACAAAACCAAAGCAATAATAAGAATCACCCTGTTAGTATGAACCACACATTGTTCAGCTATGAGAGAAAGCATAGTTCTTAAAAATCTGTTCACTACACTAAAGATAAGAAATCAGATAAAAATCAGGTGTTAGTTTGTTCAGTAGTCAGCTATTTTGGCCGTCATAATTATTATCGCAGCATTAGCATAATAGTTCAACAAATACATTCCAGGTGAGAATTTTAATTCATTTGCTAGCTTAAGGCATGCTATACTTTGATTCTATCAATACATCCAGCTGCAAAACAGTTAATATTGTGTTTTCAACCTCATGTATAATCAGCGACTTGACTAATGACTCACCACCAATCTCTACACAGGAGGTAGAGTTCTACACTGATTTGCCTTTGAGAACTTTTCAGGTGGCTATTACATTTCTGTAGGCAGCTTCGTAAAATGGTGGAAAAGCTATTCCAAAGAACTATATCAAAGAAATAACACAGCACTATATGTTTTCTCCAGGCATGAAATTTTTAATGGGTTATGTGAAATAACACAGAAGCAACTCCTGTCCACAGAAGAGATTTAAAATGTTTTTGTTTCAAGGATAACCAATTGTATGTTTAGAATTTCTGGTCCTGAAAGCTGCATTAAGTCCTTCACATCGGGTGCTGAATCTCCCTAGAATCTAAATTGTCAAATTACTAGCTCCCCAAGGAGACACTTTTCAGCTTTTGCAAGTCATCCCCAAACCTCAATAAAACTAAACCAACAGAGTTCTACTGAAATGGTTATGTGCTTGATTACCTTTCAAATACTTATTAAAACAGACTTGCTTTCACTAGGACAGCTGCCAAACTAATGAAAATCTGGGGGTACACCTACAAGAAATTACAATGTGCACAAATGTTCCTCTCTGTAGCGGTCACAAGCAACACACCAATTTCCTTTTATCTATTCTGTTGCAACACTCAAAATGGCATTAGGAATCTTTTTCCTTCAAAACAAAAAAACCAATTTATTTTAGTTTTAAGAATTAATCAGGTATAGTCCCTGCTTAAATGACTTCTCTGTGATACATTCTGCATATTACTCCTTTACACTACCACCAGTTAATCACCTCTGTTAAAACACAGATCCCTCATTGCCAGGAAGAGAATCTTGCTATTTACAGAAGAACATTAACTCTGATAGCTTGTTACTCCATAGCTATAATGCACGGTCACCAGCACCAGCATCAGACGTGGTCTTCCAAAGTATCATTTAACCAAATCAGTGAGATATCAACTGGATAAGCAGACTATAAGGTGGGTGGAAAATTGCCTGGACAGCTGGACTCCAAGGGTTGTGATCAGCTATATGAACTCCAGCTGGCGTCCAGTTAGTAATGGCATCCCTCAGGGATCAATACTGGCACCAATACCATATAACATCGCTATTAATGGCCTGCACAATGAGGCAGAGCACACTCCCAGCAAGTTGGCAGATGATACCAAAAGGGCAGGGATGGTCACCAACACTCCCGAGGATAAGGCAATTCAGAGCGATTGTAACAGCCTGGAGAAACAAACTCACAAAAACCTCAAAGTTCAACAAAAGCAAATGCACAGTGCTGTATCTGGGACAGAATAACCCCATGCAACATGACATGGCCAACCGGCTAGAGGGCAGCTTTGCCGAAAATTGTCTGGGAGTGCTGGTCAATAAAGAACTGAACATGAATCAGCATCGTACCCTGATGGCAAAGACAGCCAATGGTTTCCTAGGCTGTATTAAAAAAAGTGTAACCAGCAGGCTGAGAGAAATCATAGAATCATGGAATAGTTGGGGTTGGAAGGGACCTTTAAAGGCCATCTAATCCAATGCCGCCCTGCAATGAGCAGGGACATCTTCAATTAGATGAGATTGCTCAAAGACCCCTCCAACCTGACCTCGAGTGTTATTTCCCCTCTGAACTGTTCAGCACGGGAGGGAACAAGGAGAGCCAGCCTCTTCTAGGATGTGCACGGTGAGAGGAGACGACACAATGGAGCCAAACTGCAGCACGGGAACTACGCTGTATCTTATTAAAATGTATTCTTAACCTCAGCTCCACTGAAAGGTGTGTCCATGTGGCAAAGAGATTTCCCTGGAAAGACTTGTAAGTAATTTCTCAGTGCTTTGTCCAAAAAGTTACCCACTCATACAAATCCAATAGGACAAAAGATTACAAATCAACTTTACAGTTTCAAAGACGGCAAAGCTACTCCCTGAACTGCTACACAACAATTTCACTAATGGCAACATTCAGAAGTGATACCAAAACAGCACAGAAAACAACTGGAAGAAGAAACATTCATTTCACTTAGATAATCAGCAGCTGACACCACCTAGCAAACAAACAAAGTTTTAAATCTAGTTCTAAGTTCTCTAAGAGCAAGTTTGAGTGTGTAAATGGAGACATTTATACAGAAGTACAGCGATTTGGAAGTTTTGGAGTTTCCTCTACTATGTTGAGTTTCCTCTTCACTTTTTAACTTCATCTTTCACCAAAACAAGAAAGAACAAACAAAAGTGACCTTTTAGGCAGAGAAAAGATGTGGTTAGTCTTTAAGAAAAGATTTTGTTCTGCCTGTATAATAACCTACTGGGAAAAATGTGAGCTTTTAGCAAAATGTCACTGTGCTGTTGCAGTTGTTCTACCACTGTGATGAATAATGGGCAACTCCGTAAGACTGCTGTAGTTCACCCTGCACTAGGGTCATTGACCACTTACCACTGCAGGGCTCATTGTGAATAATGATAGTGGAAAATGTGGAGGTAGCTGGATAAAGAAATATTTGCCATTTCCTCAGCAGAAAAAAAAAAAAGGTATAAAAATAGTTTGTCTCTGAATCAGGAGAATTTAAAGGAACTATTTTATATCTGCTTTTGATTCAACATTCATCAATTTGAATTTCAATATGCATAAGGTATGAGGTTACAGGTAGCTGAAATTTTAAAATAAATGTATATTTACTTGTATGTAGCCTATAATCAAAACACATTAACCAGCACTGTTTTGCTTTAAATCTGCTTGGTGTTTGCTTCATTCAAAACAGTTCTATACTCATTAGATGATTAAACACCTGGGGAAATATACATTTTGTTTAACAAAGAATGTATTATTAACCAGGAAGGCATAGCTCTACCAGAGGAACAAGGCATACATTTGTTTAATTTTTGGAAATGACTACTTTTGTTTTACTCCTCTTTCACAACTATGTTACTAACTGTCACTGCTGATACTAGCATTCCTTGGATAAATTCAGTATACTGACACAAAAAAATTACAGCAGTAGCAATGACAGCTGATGTTCAATATAGCCCATAAAATAAAGATGTAGTTCAAAGTTTGTCAGATGTTTTACAGTTGGTAAGACAGCTGCAGAAAGACAAGTCAACTAAAAATAGCACAGGAAATTTTACACCCATTTCTCTGGACTTTCAGTGGAACTTGGTTTTTTTAATTTCTTGTGGGCCACTGAAAACTTGTAACACAGGGAATGAAATGTGGTTTTTACTCCTGAGTGATATGAGTTATGCACTCGGTCTTAACCTGATCCCATCCCCAGTGAAATCTTGGAAAAGCTCACATCAGCCATATGAAATTTAAATTGTAACCACAAAAGTGGGTATTTTTTATTTCATTTCCCCCCCTCCTGGAAATATATCAACACCAAGCAAGAACATTTCCATTTGAAAGAAAATAATTACAGAAGTATACATTATACTTGGACATAACAAGTTGTAGGAAAGAGAGAAAAGAGAAGAATCGGTGGTTAACAAACTCACTATAACATCCAGCTCATGCTTTCCCCCAAAGCTTCATTTAATTTATCCAGAATTTAAGAAATAAATTCATATCATGACCTTTCACATATTTCTATGTTAAATATTATCATTTCTATCTTAAAATATTCATCATTGTGATGCTTTTCGGAAGAGAATTAAAGCCATATGCACCAATCTTCCCAAAACCAGGATGTAAGTGTTTGCACATTCATTCACTTAGGAAGCAAGTGTAATCCCACATGTCTCAGAATCAATAAGAACTAACCAACAAAACTTGACAAAGTATATTAAATTGTCAATAAAGTCAATAAATACTTTCCACTGTAGATATCACCAGCTTATGAATTTTGCTAGTAGAGGCTTAGTGAAGAAAAAATAAGTCTTTATTGCCAAATCGCTTATAAGTTGTTCCACTCTGTTGCCAGTATGCTGAGAGTATAAACACTATATTCTTCATAGCCTTATCCAGGAAGAATTCCACTTAGTTTAAAATTATGTTCTTGGGTTTGATCAAACAAATAAAAATTATCTATTAAAACACAGTGATGGCAGCATTGTCACTCTTTCAATGAATCTACTTTAAGAACTATTCTTCGATAATTCTGAAGTCCATGATCACCTCAAAGATAGTTTACAAATTAGTGACTATTTCTCATATTCACCAAACAATTGAAGCGAGGGTGAGTGGAAGAAAACATCAGTAATCCTAGATTACAGCCAAGTCCATCTTTGCCTTGCATGATGACCAATGCGTGTTTTGTATTCTGATCCTCTCAAGCAAGTCAAACCCAGGCAAACCTACTCCAGAATGGTAAGTGTGTACATGCTTTCCTTCAAATGTGGAGCAGATGGTGTTTTAATTTTATGTCTGGATGTCTAGGATGAGCAGGTGATGATAACAAGTTTCCCCTTTGGTGCAATAAATCAGTGGCTAAAGTATTCAGAGACCTTTAATCTGTAACATCTTCCAAAAGAGCATTTAATTAGCCCCAAATTCCTCTGAGATGAGGAGCAAACATTCAAATTCTCTCAACTTTTTTCCTCATAGCTTCATTCAGTGTTATCAAGACACCTATTATGACACAGAGCACATATCAATACTGTTAGCATGGGGCTACAGCTACAGTCTAGCTTCTCACATTGCTCGTCTGGCAAGAGTAACTGAGATGTTACTTAGCTGGTCTGTAACCGATTTGGCAATGTCTTAAGGAAGGCAAAGCTGAATGAAACGTGAAGACTGGCAATGAAGAAATGATTCCTCTGACAGTGATGGCTCATCTCAACAGTATGGTATCAGACAAGTCCTGAGACCACATGAGTATCCTGAGAACAGATGAACCAAAAAAACTGGGATCTGGGGGTAAGCATGGATTTATCATCTCCCACTTATCATGCCACATGTTCATGACAAATATTGCCCATGAACAAACATTGCAGATTCTTGATCAGATCTCTAAGGTCAGGCATACATGGTTATTGTGGTGCCTTGGCCCTCACTAGCAGCCAAACTCCCACCCAAACATTTGCTCACCCCCTCCCGTCAAGGGGACGGGGAAAAAAATAAGAAAAACAAGAAAAAGAAAGCTGCTTCAAGATAAAGTCAGGGACATGACTTACCAAGTACTGTCACTGATGAAACAAGACTCAACTTGGAAAAATTAATTTATTGCCAATTAAGATAAATATTTAATTACTGATTCAGGTACTGGGAAACAAAAACAAAAGGAAAGAAACAAACATTTCTACACTTGGGGAAAACATCTTTCTTCTCTTTTTTCCAGGCTCAACATCACTTCCAGGCTCAACTTCTTCCCAGACACCTCTCCTCCCCCCTTGTTATGCCCACAGGTTACACTCAGTCCCTTCACTGAGGCAATGGGCAGTGCTGGGCAGGGTGAGTTGTGGTCAGGACACAGGGGTTTCTCTCCATAACTCTTTGTTTCTCACTTTTCCCATGCTCTGGCATGAGTCCTTCACAGGCTGCAATCCCTTTGCAGGTGTACCTGCTCTGGTGTGGGTTCATCCATGGGCTGCAGACCTTTCAGGGATATATCTGCTCTGGCATGCACTTATCCATGCACCGCTGTCCCTTCAGGGGTGCACCTCCTCTGACATGGGTTTATCCACAGTCTCTTCATGGGGACTGCCTGCTCTGCTACAGAGCACCTCCTCCTCTGACCATGGTGCTCCCTGTGTTGTTCCTCACTCTTTTATTCCCTTCTCTTCTACCTCTCTGGCATTTTTTGCCCTTTCTTAAATACATTTTCACAGAGGCACCACCAACTTGACTGATGGGCTCAGCTGTGTCCTGCAGCAGGTCCTTTGCGGAGCCGGCTGGAACCAACTCTGTCCGGCATGGGACATCCCCTCACCTCCTGCAAAGGCCACCCCTACAGCTCCTCCACTTCCAAAACCTTGCCACGGACACCCGATACAGTTATTGGCTACCTTTGGTGAAGCTGTGAATACCCTGCCTCTTAACAGCAGACGGTAAGGCATTATTTGAGATGTCATGCTGAACCACTTAAGAGGTTATCACATTTTCTGACTTCAGCACTTCTGTTACTGAAACTGTTTCATTTTGCATGGGATGAATTACTTTTTATTATCATATAGGGTAGAACCTGATTCCACAGAAGTGTGGTTAATTTACCTTCAGAATAACAAATTACAGGCATGCAGCGGACCAGGACTAGATTAAGTAATTGTTCCAAAGATTATTCATTTTCCACAACTGATCATACCTACACTGTGCATTTCACATTTAAAAGCAGACTGCAAAATGTGTGTGAACACTGCAGACCTTAGATAGAGACAGCCAACTGACCTTAAGTATACTGTATCATGAAGCAGAAGCATCAGGGCCAGGTAGTGCACATCTTCACAGGAGCCCATTTACCCTTCTTTCTAGAGTAAATTAAGCTGCACAGAGTTCCATGCTACAACTGCTAGGTTGCTAACAGAAAATATCTATTACTTTGACTGAAAGCCAAATCCCAATAAACAAACTATATTAAAGGAAGAATGAAACCTGCAGCATTTGATTGACCTTCAATGGCCTGAGGAGATTAAGAAATTCCCAAGATTAAGAAATTCCCAAAATACAAAGCAAAGACTGTTTTTAACGGACCAAATTTTAAATAAGCCTGTAAAATTGTAGTCCTTAAATTGCGAATGAAAGGGGGAAAAACCCCAACCCAACCTTCAGATGCAATTTTAGATCCTTCTTTGAAAATCTGGCTTAAAAGGGGAGGAGGGGCTACAATCCACCCCTCTCCTCCCCCCTTCTTTTTCTTTTTTTTCCTATTTCACAGATGTAGAGTATAATCAAAGGTCTGTTCCCGATTTGATTAGAAATGCTTCCTGTGCCAATTACTTTTTCAAATAGGTCAGGAAAGATCCTTTTTGACTTCAGCTCTTCTTAGCAATGACTTTTAACCAAATGGAACTTGAAAAGGCTCAGAACTCTGCCAGCAGTATATAAGAAAATTATGCAACAGAGGATAAGAAAAATGTTTCCTTTTTTAGTGAAAGGCAAACAAAACATGAAAATACAGAATAAAAGTTTTTTCTGCTGATTTGAGAAACATGGATATTGAAATTAAACTTACAGAAGGCAAGTTAAATTCTTAAAAGAGTTGGACCATATTGAGGAAGAATCTACTTAAATACAGTAGTATTACAGTAGCAACTGCAGCTCTGTTCTGTGCATTGTAATGGGTTCCTAATGCCAGTTCCCACTCTATTTTAGAGGGGAGAACTAACACTGATTGAACAGGTGACTCACTGCTTAGAAAACGTGAACCAAAGCACAGTAAATAGGTAAGACTGGTAGATTAGCTTCAAAAACACTCCCAAGCTGAACTAAAATGCTAGTATAGACTTACACTGCAAAACAGGCTGTAGCAGTTTGGCACAGAAACAATCTTATATATGATACATCCTGTTCTTTGAGTTTCAACAGGAAGTTAATATCAGGATTAAAATCATTTCAAGTCTGTGAAAAAAGCTCTACCACAGTCCCTGTCAAGTAACATTTTACTTTTTTTTTCTCATTACCACTTCAGAACATTTTAAGTCTAAACAACAACAAATGAGGACATTAAAGCTGTAATTCAAACACAGCTCTGGAAGCCCCTGTTGCTTTCAAACAACTGCATAAAACACAAACTTCATGCTCAACGCTCTACAATACATATAAACCATTTACTTGCATATTGTTTGCTGCTAAAACTATAACTTTCATTTCTATTAGCATGGGTCTGATTCTTGACTTACCCTGTTATATATTAGCGATGTTGACCCTGATGTTCTAGATGGCTTATATTTAGTTGATTAAAAAACTTGACCTTCCTCTCTGTAACACTGCTCTTTCTAAATCTAGCCTGAAGGTGCTAAGCAGAATAGGCACTCTGAAGTTTGCATTATTAACATCTGCCTCTCAGTTAAGATGCTTTGCAAAAACAGTTAGTATCAAATGTGGTCTGTGTCTGCTGCAAAGACCAGCTTCTCTGTAAAAAAAAAAAAAAAAAAAAAAAACCCCACTTTTTTTTTTTT
>NW_010972920.1:5086379-5359675 GCF_000737465.1 Haliaeetus leucocephalus
AGACACGTTCTCCTTAAAAAAAAAAAAAAAAAAAAAAAAGCCACACTTTTTTTTTTTACTCCTATTTTTAGAACATTCTAGTTCTAATGCCATGGCAGCTGTGTACAAATACAGAGTAACACCTTAAAGAATTAATAAACAGCAGCAACAGAAAACAAAAACTCTCAAATTTCCTGTGGCTATTCAAATGTGAAATTGCATGTGTAAATAAATTACATTTATACAATACAATGATACGTCCATGTTTCAAAGTAAATATATTAAAAACATGTGATGCAGCGTATATTTGTTAGCAATGTTTTAAATTATTACTAGAAGCCAAAGGCAAAGAAAGATTTATTGGATTGCTTCATGGGTTTATCTTCATGATTTAAAATATAGCAACTACTTTACTTTAGATTTAAGTATTTTATCCCAACAGATTCATCTACCTAGTCACCAAGCTGATACAAAGTAGACTAGCACAGATGGTACAAGGAACTAATTTTTAATTACATACATGGACCTATCATTTGTGTATGACTGCTATTTTCAAATCCTTTCATACTGTGGTCTAATAGCATACAGCATATGCCCTGCCATTACACCACTTCCTTCTGGCAATTATAACTATCGCTTCCACAGAAGTTAAAACAACGTACTTTTACTTACTTTCATGTAATGTAGCTGCTGGAAGCAAGACCATGTAGCCATCAATTTGTATTTCATAGATCAGTACTGCCCAGAAATTTAAAAACTGCTTTCATAAGAGGCAAAGGCTCTCCCATCCTTCTGTAAACAATAAAGTTTAAAAAGACCAACTCCTTCTGACTTTGCCCAACCATTTTCCAACTTTTTAATATTTACTTTTTTAAATATTAAAGGATTTACTATGTATGATAATGGAGTAAAATTAAAGCATAACTGCAGGCCTGCATATTGATCTCAAGTCTCATGGTATGAAGAAGTTGATGGTATTTTTATGAAGTTCTTAACCAACCCTGTGATGATCACTTTTATGCACTTTTTCATCTACCCCCAACAAACATTTGTCTTCTTCAACCTGAGTAAACTATTCTATGAAGTCAGTAATAGAAGGAATGGCTGTCTTTTATATAAATCAAAGTGGTTTAATTTTAAACTGATTAGAACTGTACCAGCCTTTGCACCCAAGTATATTTAGCCTCTGTGTAATACATAAGCCCTTATGAAAGGCTCACTCGGAACATGTATAAAAAAACACGTTCCCTAACACTGCAAAATTCCACCTGAGTAAAAGTCTCACTAACTTTACAGTGAAAGGAAAATATTTTAGTGGTGGTGCAAAGGGGCAAGGTGAGGATATAGGGTTCCACTAAGGATTCTTGACGTACAGATGCCGAGTAACCAGCTGAGATGCAGATATTCATAATGTAGCAAACTTTTAAAAACTGGAAATTTACTCAGCTGAGATAGGTTTCAGTCAACAGCTTTGGTCCTCCAAAGGCAAGTGTAATGAGTAGCTTAGTCCTTCCTCTCCCTGCCCCCTTTTTTGGGTCCCCTCCTCCCCAGTTTGTGGAAAGAAAGGAAGTAGCTTATGCAGAATGAGCACATAGGAGCTTCTTTCCATGTTCTCATTAAACTTTTATAATAGTCTAAGCCTGTGCAACTTCTTTCCACTAAGAACCGTGCATAGAATATAACTGCCTGACCACTGACAGCCACGTAATATGCTGTAATGTGCAGCAGACTCCTGTTCTGTTTGGGAGCAGTAATTTTTTTTGGTTTTGTTTTCCTCACCTATTGTTATATAACAGCTTCTACTCTTCACAGCTAAGCTTCATGTAAAAAAAAATATTGAATGAACAGTAACTGCTTTGTATTTTGTAGAAATCTGCCCTTTTAAACCACATTCTAAGCTTACCCATGCTCAAAGGTACATACCTTCTAAATTTCACTTTTATTTCTTTGGTTAAAAATGTTACCTTCAGGTAACCTTCAGGGGGGTAAACCTCCCCTTGAATAGTCTGTCATAGAGGAAGAAACAGCAGTGTTTGCCATCTGCCACCAAATTTTAATCCCTATTCTGTAATCTTATTTGCACAGGCTGAAGGAACCTTGGAAAAGGGTCTGCTCTGCGTCAAAGACATCTACATTTGTGCATCCTACCAAAATTTTACACTGGTAAATACCACTACCTAATGTTCTGGGGTTAGTGGAGCAAAATGACTTTATACTACTTGAGGTTCTTCACTGCTTTGTACTAAATATAAGGACATTTACATTAGACAATTATATACGTAAATTTACAAATAGATTGCCCTATAGGCTCCTGCTGTTTCACACTGTTGAAAATATTGTGTACAGTGTATATATTATGAACACATTCCTATATCCCATTAATATTGCTTCTAGCAATAAAATATTTTGCATGCTATGTGCAATGGTGGCCAAAATGAGACTTATTAAATGTCATCAGATTTAAGGGACCATATCAGCATTTTAAGAGGAGCCTCATTAAGATGAAATTCTGTATTTCAAGTTGTTGTGAAGTTATTTGACATTTCAGTGTCACATCTAATACTCCTGATCAATAATGTAATACACTGTACACTAGATTTTAGTGAGTGGAAAGACATTTTTGTATGCATCAGTAATCTACTGAAGTTATCATAATAAGAAACTCTGCTGTTAACCTGTCTTTGGATTTATGCTTCTTTTCTCTGCTTTTGATCAAATCTATGATAATTTTTATAAGATAAAATAGAAAAAGATGCTGGAAGAATAGCTCATCTGAATGCAAATGAGGTTTTATATATATATATATATATATATACACCTCTCAGGGCTTATCTTTTTATTACTCTTGCAGAAAGCAGGACAGTCTGGTTAGAGCCAGGGGCTAAATCAGAAATGAATTGACAATCCACTGATAACATGGCATTTTTAGAATATATTCTCTGCTCTAAGCTCCAGTGACTAAAGGTGAATCATAAATTGTACAAGTCAATCAGCTTAGGATTTGTTTTTTACATGAGGACTTACAAAAATTTAAGTGTACTTTATTACCTGAAACAAACCTTTATCTTGAACATCTATGACACACTACTGTCATAGGTCTGAAAAAAAGATTGCAAGAAAGTATAAATTAAATAGGAGTTTTGCTTACTAGATTTTGTTTGTTTGGCTTGTTTTTAATAGTTTGAGTTCTGCCATAGTATCTATGATGCAGTATTAATAGCTGAATCCTAAGAGTCATATAATATCTATTTATGTTCTCTGAAGAAATGTAAATAACAAGCTAAATCAATATGTCAGACACCAAAAAACTGGGGACACACATATGCACACACACATACTAAAGCTTTTCAAAGCACTGACTTTCAGCCCCACCTTCCATCTTTGCTGTTTTGAACAGAAGACTGTTCTTACACCCTCCCCATAATGGATCTTTCCCTTTGTAGGGACATTTTTCGCTACTATAGTATCCACATTTATGGCTCAAGACCTAGAGTGGATTCTCACTCTCAGTGCTTATGCCCCAACCTATACCTAAGGTATTTTCATGTAGTCCAAGATAGATTCTGGCCAGCAGGAAAAGTCTTTTTTCCTTATGTGAACACCTGGAAGGGGTCTCAGAGATGATGTCAAACCAAAACCCAAAGGAACATATGGACTATGCACCAGAAGTAGTTGACAATTGCAGGTCTTCTATCGTTGAAGCCTACATCAAGTTGGTAATAATTTCATTTAAAATGCATTCTGCATCTACTGTTAACTGTAAGCAATTGATCTGATGCTTTTTGCTACTGCATAAAAGAGTGCTAAATAACAAATTTATTACAAAAAGTAGTGATCTTACAGTTAGCTTCAAAACAGTACATGGGCTTGCTTCTTTTCAAAGCCTGACCAATTTTTAATTAAAAATGGAAGAAAAATAACCTCATTTCACAGCTATCTCTAGTGTTATATCTTTTCTGAGTTTTCAGTTTTTCTGTTCTTATTTAAGGTATAGGATAATGAAAAGTATTGGAATGGGATTTCAAGGCAGGTGGTAGTTAAGGTATGGGAAGGTATGTGTCATCTGATAACCCTCAACATCAACAGACAATTTGATGAAGCTAAATTATTTCTTCCAAGAAAAATAACCACTTAGTGTCTCCACCTTCCCTTGTGTCTCCAGAGAGATCACTACTAGGTACGTAAATATACATATTTAGCAAAGTTACTAGCTTTTCGAATATATACATTTAGCAAACTATATAATTTTTAGGACACTCTACTGAAGCAGTATTTTTTAAGATATTTTAACAGAAGACTTACTTTACTAAGGAAAAGTGTTTCCAGTTACAATTTAGACCACCATTGTCCTTATTAAATACCACTGCTTTCCTACTGTATGGGTAAAATTGTTAAACTGAATGTGGCACACATTTATTGTTGTCATTGCTAAATATAGATTCTGCTATGCTGCCAATTATCAGAGTAAAATTAGAATCAAAATACACTGTTAAGAAAATTAACATACATTATTTCTCCCTGACCTTCAAGTATTAAGGTTACTCTTCATCTCTTATATTATTCTACCCTCAGTTTGTCCGAACAGAGCAAGCTATTTGCTGCTACATCTAATTCAACTGCAAGCACCATTTTATTTCAATTAATTTTCACAATGTACAGCTCTTCCCATTATGCAATCTTATTCATTTGCAGTTTTTGTTTGTTTCTTTTTAGTCATAGGTAGCAAATGTTAGTTCACACAAAATATAAATCAGACAGATACAGTACATCAACTTTGGGTTTGGTTCTTTTTTTTTTCCTTTTCTGGATAGCACCCATGGACAATATGGTTAACACCAAGCTCCTTACATCCTCCACACAAAAAACCATCATGAGCTTCCCAAACTGTACTTTTTGAAAGGTGTGCATATTGGACCATGAGTCAGGAAAATTATTAATTACATGTACACCAGTAGCAATAGCTTCACTAAAGGGGAAAATTAAATGAGACTAACTAACCAATAGGTTAGCAAAAGGTGAGCATTAATGTATCGGTGTATCAATTTAAGTGTCAAGTGTCCACAGTAGCTTTCAAGGGTAATAATGGATTTTAGTATCACCTTAGGGACAGGTTTTAATTGTGCACTATAACAGTGCTGTTCAAGCCATTATATGACTAAAGTATTACTATTTTTATAACAACTTGGATGTAAAACTTGACTCTGGGCTGAATTGTGGCACTTAAGGGAATCCAGGAGGAAATTATATTACAGATTCAACAAAATTAAATATATTTTGCATGCCTGACATCCCCATTTACCAACTTTAAACAAATTTTGGCCCAAAATTATTCTACAAAAACTGTGCGCTGGTATAACCTATGGTAGTAACTTCCAGACAAGGAGAGAATGAGAAGAAGGAAGCTTAATCATGTGTCCTAAGAGGTCAAGATCCATGGGTTCAGTAAGAGAGGAGAGAACAAATGAACAAAGGAAAAAATGGGAAGAGACAGAGTGAGGTAGGCTGGCCTAAACACTCTTTGCATACTCAAGGTATGCCTGGTTATGCACTCATGAATCCATATGCAGACATAGTTACTCTATGAAGAAAATCCCATATTAAACAAATCTTGAGTTCTCCTTGCCCCTCCCAAGTAACTCAGTAAACATAAACTTTTGAACAAATAAGACAAATATAAAACTCACAAGGCCTAGTGGCTTCATCTGTCATATAGTGGATATACCCCGATGCACAAGGTTTCTCAATCAATATTTACTTCTCATCTCTCCATTTTAAAATTAAAATGCAAGCATCATATTCACAATGCAATGTTTCTGAAACCATGAGCTAATATTCTCATCCCAATTAAAATGAGGTAAACAGATTGGTTTTAACACTCAGTGGCAGTCTTTTTATGGGCTCTTATTCCTTCATAGACCACTTAGTTATAAATAATCCATGCATAGAGCAATTAGGCCTTTTCCTTGTTTTATGGATTACAGACTTTATGCCTATGCAAGTAACATAAAATATTCTAAAGCACTACAATGCAACAAAACACATTTAAATCCCTACGTTAAGAGTCATTGAATAATTTTGATATTCAATTACTTCTCATTTGTCATATGATTACAGCCTTTTGACTGAATCACACAATTACTGAGTCCAGACCAAAGAATCACTGCTACCTGAAGTCACTTTAGAAACGATCATCTTTAGCACCTCCAAATGGTTAAATGCGATGACAAGATAGGATACTGACAGAAGCATGAGGAGCTGCAATTTTCACACAATGAACAACTCGGAACTATAACAACAGAAAATTATTCCCACACTTTTTGTGGTAGAGAAGCAATATATATACCACTTACTTTGTCTAAAAGAATGATCTCATGCACTTACAGGATCACGTGAATAACAAGGTATAGTTGGGTCACTGAAATCAGAGAGAAAACTCTCCTTTGTTTCAGTGGGCCTTGCACCAAGACTTACATGTTTCTTCTATTCTGTGCTGAGAAGAGGAAAAACTTAGGATGAAACTGAGGCAGAGGGGAAACTACAGAAGAGACAGGCATATTTGGCTTTGCCTTTATTGTTTAAAGTTAAAATCACTGCTGTGCTTGCTCTTATCTTGCAGAAATGCTATTTATAACTTTTATACTTCAAGCATAGATTCAGGTTACACTGAATTCTACAGTAACAGTAGGGATGTACTGGGAGAGTTTGCAGCAACAACGGAAGTCTTTGCCCTCCTCTATGTAGAAAAGATTCAAAATTGTCTAGGGAATTACATTCAAGGACAGAAATAGAGTGAGAAAAGCTTCCTTAACAATTTTCCAAAATAAATTTAGACTGTGAAAGACTGGGAAGAATATTAATCTGTTTTATTCATACATGCTCTCTTTTAAGACAAATTAATTATGCAGCAGAAGCATTTAGCATAAAAATACAAGCTTTGAAATGTGAGTGTTAAGTGTAGTACAGGGAAATGAAACTGATAGAACTGATAGAAGGAGACTGAAAGAGGCTAATTAGAAAATGTCTGGGAGAGTATAACCATTTGACAAAAAGTACATAAGATAAAGCAGTGTGGGCTTTAGCAGATTATTAATGGTCTGCAAGATTTATTATCCGTTCACCTTTGAGATCAGCTTTTTTTTCCCCTCAATTTAGTCTCAACTACAAAAATGCAAAACAGTAAATGCAACTGTTGGTTATAATGAGGTCACAAGCTAATTGTGTTCTTACTTCAAATTTTAGAGTAATAACACTAGGAATATAATACCTTACAATAAACATTAGTTCAGCCAGATAAAGCTATAAACCAGAAAACCACGACCAGATTCTCTTCTTTCTTAGTTTTTCATAAAGGGTGACCATAAACATTTGTTCTGTGGACCTGAATCCCACTAAAGGTATTAATGCTCTGAGAAAAATCCCCTTTGGTGGGTGTAAGAAGGTTTCTTTACTGCAACGATTTTTTTTCCTAAGGAAAAATAGCATAGAAAATGTTTCACTATAGCAGTCACTCATTTAGTCATGTGGCTAAGGAGTATTACTTCTCTCTGTACACAAGGTTCTGAAACTAGACCCATGAGAACAGTGACTTGAGACTTGCCTACCAATTTTCAGTGGAATTAATGTAATAGCAAAACCATTAGAAACTACACAGGAATTCTATGTGAAAATAGAAGATTTTTAAATCATTATTTTCTACATCAAAAAGAAACAGATATGGCTTTGAATATTAGGTTTTTTAGATTAAAAAGGTTACTTCTGCATCTCCTGCACCCGTATTTTGCTTATTAATCATCTTTAATATAAGCAGGAAGATGGAGAACTTGATGCTATTGGCATTGCATAGTTGGAACAGGGAGTCAAGTAGAACCACATGTAAATTACAGACTTATCAGGCTCGTCTGCAGTATTCTACCATTCCTGCGAGCCAAGTCTTCTGATTTACCTGAGAGTTCACTACATAAAAAGATGGAATGGTCAAGCTTTACATTTCAGAAAATGAAAAGAGTATGTCTTCTCTAATTTTCAAGTCCACTGGTTTATAGTTGAGCATGAATGGTAACCTGATACTGTTATTTGTTAATAATCACACTCCTCTTAATACGGAATTCTAATAACGTAGCAAGAATCCCATATACAATTGGATACAACATAAGGATCTCTAGATAATATTTATTTAAAAATAAATATAAATAAACAAGCAAAGGGACTGAACTTTTATGAGAGCTTGTGTTTTACATACTAAAATAGTGGCATGGTGCTATTGGGAATATCAAAAGTAGGCATATTACTGGAACCGCAGTCCTACATCTGTGAGAACTGTGAGGTGCATGGATCTCTTCTTGGCATGGACAGGAAAGCGTCTCTGTTTCATCTGAGATTGAACTGCTGATATGGCTGGTGCGTGGAAAGATAAGAACCTGAATCATGATGGCCCAAGTACAAAGATGATGCAGAAGTTTCTTTGCTAAACTGACTCCAGCTAGGACAGAGGCAGTACCCACAGGTTTGCTTCAGAGCTCAAAAGAGCCTCATCTGCAGGCATCTGTAGAGCCTGTGAAGTCTTTGGGAATGTTCAAGAGAAAGAAGGTGAAACTATTCCTGTCAAGGTCAAGGCTGCCAGATCTAGAAACTTGTTCTCATCACAGCTTGCTCTGGAGTAGTCCAGACGATGACATGACTGATGGGACATCTGACTCACTCTGGAGCAAATCATTTAGCAAGCGTGGGTCTAAGCCTGGGATCTTAGCAACTAAATGTGAAACAACTGCCTGTAGCTTAAGAAGAATCTTTCCAAAAGACTCAAGTCTTTCTAAAAAGAAACCAGAGGTACTGGGGCCAGGAGCTGAACACTACCACAAAACCATCTTTCCTTCAATCTCAAATAAACAAGGGAGAGAAACAACCAAAAAGATAAATAACAAGGGCTTCTGAAAGAAATGGCAAGTAGAAAAAGTTCCTAGAAAATCTAGGACAGTAAAGCAAAACACATAAATACATGTATAAGATCCCTTTCATGCTCTGTCATTTATTTATTAAATATCCTTATTGGAAAGAAGTTCCTGAGGTACTTATTTTTCTATGGAAGTATTTACTTTTCACAAAAAACACTGCAAAACAGTATTCATAGCAATGGATTATACAAATGTAATAGCAATGTAATAGTCATTTCAATAAATGCTTGAAACATTTAGGCATCTCATGAAATAACTGAGTGAAACAAACAATGTAACAGAACGTCTGTCATTCAAGTCATTTTGCAAAGTGACTCAAAAATTGTAGTTATTTCATAAAATGACTGGTTTCAGAATATGACCAACATAAATATGATTTGTCCTTTAGTATGGTGCACCTCTTTATACCTCAGAGAACCTTCAATGCACTGTGAAATAGCTGATATATAAAATATTACCAGAAAAATATTAAGACATAAAGTTCCACACATAAGGTTTCTATATTTTATTCTTATTGAACACTACTTCTCATACTCACAATCAGCTGAGAGTCCTTCATTCTTCAGTCGCTTCCTCAGGTATATCTGTTTAAGAAAAAATTCTGCAGTAGAGTAATTTTTACTATCACAAATTATTTAGGAATTATGTGCAGCGGAAGTGATGCTGATTCCTACCTGTGCTACTTCAGTTTTATGCTGATTCCTCACTATATTACTGCACTTCCATATTGTGGTAATTCTACTGATTTCAAAGCAGCTGTTTCAAAAATCTGCAATAGTACACCAGTGAATCAGATCCACACCACGTCATGTCATAACCTTGGAAAAAGAAACCAAATAGTGACACTAGAACTATTGGTATTTTATTGGTCAGGGACAGTGTTTACAATAACTAAAAAGCACAAATTAGTGCTAGAAAAAAAAAAGGGGGGGGGGAGGCAAGGACGGTCAAACATGGAGGCATGTCCCATGAAAGAAATTGAACAGTTGTCTATTACTCCAGCAGCAATGTCAAGTTCATCAAGTCCTACAAGCACTGTTTTTTCTAGAAGATGGAATAATAGGTCAGGGAAGACTATATGAAACTCCTTCTTAAAGCCTTTCACTGCACATTTATTACTGGTTACAGAGACAGAGATAGGTGAACCTTTCTTCATATGCATTCTTGCCAGCTTGCTAACACTGAATATACAAGATATGGTCCCAGGCACTTTTTACTAGCAGCTTGAAAATATGTCAGAATATTTATTTTCTTAGCTTTTGTCGAATGAAAGAACACATGAACTCTTACTCTGTACTGTTAAACTTCACTGATAAAAGGAAGATAAGTATTATGCAAAAGGGTTATCCATTAGTGGAACTCGATTAGGTAATTGCCCATTAAAGCTGTAGATGTGCAAACCTCATAATTGTGGTAGTCTGGTATTTGGGGGTGGGGGGTGGTGACTGAGGGGAACAGGGCAGGCTGGAAGTAGCTTAGTATTTGCCAAAGAATGATACAGCAGGATTTACATGGTAATTAAAAGCAGAAAGACCTGATGTAAAACATAGAAGTTCAGAGACTGGGTAGAAGGTTCAGGAAAGAAGGGACTTCTCTTTCCAGTGAATAAATGGACTAAAAGACAGTAAGGGCATTTCAAACAGGGAAAAATTTTAGCCACATGGTGCCACCCACCAATGCATTAATGGCAAATCATGCAAACCCCCCTGAGGAGTTCTTAATAAATCAACATGGATTTTGCATAAAAGTGAGTGACACAATACATTACTTTTTAAATTAAGTATCAAAATAGTACTTATCTTCAAAGTGCTTTTCAAACATTTAAGATTTGTTTTGAAAATAGGAAAGCAAAAAACCCTATTGTTCTGTATGTGATATTTACAGTAAGTAGATAAGTTGGCAGCAACATTATGTACACACTGGAGAAGGTTGTTATCAAAAAAAAAGGAAATTATGAAATCTTATTTTAACTTTTTTGTAGGATTATTTTTGCAGGGTTAGTTAAACCCTTAGTGACTGAAATATTAGTGGGAGAGGGAAAAGATGCTATGTTTGTGAATGACTAGGATTCTTTTTAAAAGTTCTACCGTCTGTATTAATAAAATGTACACATTTTATTTTTTCTTAGAAACTCTAAAAATGGCATTCACATTTCATGATTATAGCTCTGTAGGGTATAAAATAGTACGCAAAATACTGTCCATCAGGGCCACCCATCAGAGTATCCAAACGTGCATTAGCTCTTGATACTAGTTGGTGTTAGGCATCTTACTTAAAAATTTCACAGCACATCGTCACCAGTTCCTACATGAGGTCTGCCTGTGAAAAAGTTTGCAGAATCACATTCCTTACTTTTCACATTTAATAAAACAAAATAAAGTCACGATTCTGCAATGAATTAGGTATGAATAATCTTTTATACATGTAACTCCATTCAGCTTAACATTTGAGACTTCTCCCACTGGAACTTAAAATTACCATGTATTTCTTAGACAAAAAAAAAAAATCTAGATATTTTCTTATGAATGCTTCCCATTGAAATGTGTATTTGTTCATTAACTACTTTATGTTGACTTTATTTAGATTCTGTTTTTATTCTCGGTTTTACTATGTTTTAAAGGCTACAGGGCTATAAAATGGTGAAATAGCTGCAATCACAATTGTCCTTGTTTGATCTCATCTATGGAGATTACAAAACTCAGGTCAACACTACTAAAGGTAACTGTTGTGCTGCCGAGATCTTGAATACAGGCTCTCCAGCTCCATCTTCTGGTACAAAAGTACCTAAGAAAAAGAGTCTAGTACTTCAACAGCTAATTTTACCAGCCATAAATGTCTTCAATATATGAAAGGAATTCCAGCAAAAATGAGCTTATGATTCATAATATATGACAAGATCTGGATTGGTAGTTATTTTACTGAAAGGCAATAATTTTCTCTACCCAATTCTCACATACTTTCCCCATTCTTCTAATCCCTAATACATAATGTAATTAGTCTCAAAGATGGTTCAATCTACAGGGACTAGATAAAAATCATTTTGGGATTATATTCAAGATTGAAACAGTCTCAAAACCAATCTTAAAACCTTCTGGGACTCACTTATGCCAGATGTCATACAAACATATGCACAGTATTTGCACTTGAGTACATTCTAGTCTGTACCAGAATAACAGAACCAGCTCAAAAACTAATCCTTGACTCCTTAGAATTTAAAATTTCCCAAGATTGCTAAGGGTTTAGCCACATAACTCACATTACCATGAACACTAAGAACAAACCTTTGGAAATCTTATTCTTGCTTCCGCTGGTAAACTATATATGTAGGTGCTGAATATTCTAAACTATTCCAGTGCTAAAACAATTCAGTGCTAAGCCAAAAATCAAACTAAAACACTGAAAAAGTCTAATCACTTTGCCAAAGCTGGTTCAAAAACACCTTCTTAAAGCAACATGTTACTTATGCTTTCTTTAAGATTAGGAAGTATTTTAAGCTGCTACTGTTCTCACTAATGCTGTTTGAAGACCTTGAGCTCAAAAAAAACCCACAAAGGAGAGATATTTCCCTCAGTGCACACACAGTTCCACTGTGTGTGACTTTCTGACATAAAACTAGAGGAGAAATTAATCCCCAGATTTCTCAGAACCTGGAATATTTGAGTCCTTAAAAATTGTATTCTTGGAAGTTAACTTAGGAATTTAAGCTTTTGTTAGTGGTTTTACTTATTTGTGATGTTTAAAATTATTCATAATAGGCACCAGCATTGCAATTTTCCATTATTACTGCTACTGGAAATTTTGCTTTAGCAAATTGGTTATATTGTGAAAGTATTGAACTGCATTGAGTTACACCATTATTTGGCTGAGAGTCCTCCAAGATGTACAAAAATGCTACAGGAAGAGGCATTTGAAAGATGCACTCTGTAAAGTGCATCCCCAGTGCTGCAAGAAAAAAAATAAAGGCAAAACTTTTAGCCTGATCACCTGTGCTCATTAAATACCATATGCATTTTACGTGTGAGTGATTCACAAGTTTCCTTGACTAAGAGATTATAAAGCCAAGTTCATCCCATAGTTTCAATTTTTATTTTCCTGCCCAAATTATTATACTGTCATGTGAACTACTCAAACAGCTGCTAGACTGTAAGAGAAGATGGCAGTGGCTCTCTTAGCTGCCTCACTAAAATTATTAGTGCTTTGAGGTTCTTGGGTGAAGAACGTTAGTCAAGATCACAAAGAACAGTTATTTCCAGGTTTATCCAGGCAGATGATCTAGATTTTCTTAGTGGAGGACATCTGTCTGTAATAGAGAATGCAGAGTTCTACAATTTTAAAACATATTTGAAGCGGGGAAGGAAAAGGAGAGCTGAAAAAAAGTTTCTATTTGAATGTAGCACATACATCAGATAAAAAAGCCTTCACCCAGGCTGTCATTGATTAACATTTGAGCCTCTGCTACCAAATTCAAATCTGATTCTCAATCATCCAGTTCTTGTCCTGACTTCGCTACTCTGCAGCTAATCTACATCAAACTGTTTTAATTTTGCATTCCTGAACAGCTAAGCATTGTCCTCAAGTCTGAGAATATTGCCCCAAGTTTTCTGAAGGGGTAACAACCTGACCAAGAGCATTTATCAACTGTTACTTGAATTTCACAGCACTTTTCTCATACACATAATGATTCCTGGATTCCTTCTCAACTTCCCCACGAGGGCAGCCTAAATTAACATGTGACCATGAAGATCCTAATCCCATTGTGGTATGCAAAGAGATTTTAAAAGTGTAGTGCCAAAGTGACATCGGACACAACCTCAGATCATTTCTATAGTAGTCTTTGCTCTCTAATAATCTCCATTATAATTTTTAATTTTGTCTATCATCTTTATCCCTTCGTAAGAGCACCCCAAACTTACTTGCAGACTTATCCAGGTCAGGGACTTATCTTAGTATTATCTTCTTTAAAGTTCAGCGTCCAACCACTCGTACTGCTGTAAGAAGATAGGAAGAATCGTCTGACCATAGTGAGGACTGTTCTGGTGGGCAATGTCCAAACTCTATGCACACAGAAAGAGAAAGCAGAGATTAAATGAGTATGAAACAAGGTCACTACAATTCCTCAATTTCTTGAGATGGACTTGGATTGTGGAAGAGTCACAGCTGGGTGCTGATTTAACTATAATTTAACAATTTATAATTTAATTAACTATAATCAACTATATGAGGAGCTTCGTGCTGTTAGACATATGCAATGGATTATCCTGATACCTGGTTAACTATGGCTTCATCAGATTTTTAAGGTGTTCCAGGATAATGTAGAATGATTTAAACTGCTTCTGAAGAATTTCAATCTTCTTCAGAAAAAATAAAGGTGAGAAATAAATGTAATTTTCTGTATAAATTGCACATTTGTTAAAATTTCATCTGTTCTGACTAGTGAAAGCATTGGAAGTTTATGTGTATGTTTAAGAATGGAAATGTACTAATTTTTACAATAAAAATTTGATTCTACCATCATTTTTCTTTGCCCTACCACTCCTGAACTGGAGATCCAAACAGGTGAGATAGCATGGAATATTCCATGTAATGGTGGGGTTTTGCGGATATGTAAGTAGTTATTAATTCTGAAATTTAGTTCTGGATTAGTACCTATTACTATCTGAGTCTGAGTTCTGAATCACTCTCGAACCATTATTTGCAAGTGAGCTAGCAGTACAGTTAACCTGCATTTGAGATCTTGAATGTAGGGTAATTTAATGCTTCCTTGCTACTACTTCAGGGTTGTTTTTTCAAATGTCTTTTTAACATACCATTCCCATATGACTAACCACTCTTCTTATAACATCACTTGGTTTTTTAACGGATTAGTATTTTCTTTCAAATCTAGGAAGGAAAGAAAAGCAGCCTTTGCTTTTCTGATGCTTGCTAAAGGTGCAAGAAGGTGCATTATTATAATCAGCACCTTTGTGAATCTGATTTTTATCCCTTGCCAATGATACTCACTTGACAGTCACCTATAACTCTCACAGCTGACTTGCTCTCTTTTTGACTATTTCTCTGGTCAGGTTCCAAATCTTTCTACAGAGGTTTTGAAACAATCTTTCTAAGTCTCTCAATCAGGTGAATCTCCAACTTTTCTGATTTTTTTGGAACCTAAATGTATTATCTTTCTGATATAGAGACACGTGCAGAATGGCTGAGGTTGGAAGGCACCTCTGGAGGTCATCTTGTCCAGTCCCCCTGCTCAAGCAGGGCCACCCACAGCAGGCTGCCCAGGACCACGTCCAGATGGCTTTTGTGTATCCCAAGAGATGGCCACTCCACCGCCTCATTAGGCAACCTGTGCCAGTGCTTGGTCACCCTCACAGTGAAAAAGTGTTTCCTGATGTTCAGAGGGAACCTCCTGTGTTTCAGGTTGGGCACCACTGAAAAGAGCCTGGCTTCGCCTCCTTTGCACCCTCCCTTCAGGTATTTCTACACGTTGAGAAATCATCCCTGAGCCTTCCCTTCTCCATGCCAAATAGTCCCAGCTCTCGCAGCATTTCTTTGTAGGAGAGATCCTCCAGTCCCTTCACCATTTTAGTGGGCCTTTGTTAGACTCTCACCAGTAGCTCCATGCTTCTCTTGTACTGGGGAGCCCAGAGCTGGACCCCACGCTCCAGGTGTGGCCTCACCAGTGTTGAGCAGAGGGGCAGGATCACCTCCCTTGACCTGCCGGCAACACTCCTCCTAAGGCAGCCCAGGATACTGTTAGCCTTCTTTGTAGCAAAGGCATACTGCCGGGTCATGTCCAGCCTGGTGTCCTCCAGGACCTTTTCTGCAAAGCTGCTTTCTGGACAGTTGTGTGTGTTTGTGTGACCCAGTATGTACTGGTGCCTGGGGTTGTTACTTCCCAGGTGCGGGACTCTGTTGAACTTCATGAGGTTTTGTCCCATGGGATATCTGCCTACTGTTTGAGGGGGTTTTTTATTAGGTATGAAGAAGACTGCCTATGTTATACAAACAAGGAAGGGCAGTAATTGCTTTTTAAAACAGTGCTAAATTAAAATGAGAAAGTCTCTTGCATCTTAACAAGGTTAAGTACGAATCACACAAAAAGACATTCTGAGAACAACATTGCTTCATGGAACACAGGAAACTACAATTACTATCCAGTGAGATGGGTAATATATTTTTGAGAATTTGTTAAAAAACTATATGCAGTTTTTTATGACAAGATTTTACTCTTATATATTAACTATAACATATCTGAATTTATTCTTGTAAAACAAAAAGCACCACAGAAAAATAAAATCCCAACCTTTTCCCTATACTTAAAAGAATGATAGTATTTCTGAAATGAGAATTCAGAGCCTCACCAAATTAATTTCACCCTTCTCCCTTTCCTTTGATCAGGGAATTTGCCATATCCCCTACTTCTGGTTTCATTCAGTTTGAACTCCTGTTTGTACAGTGATTTCCTTTTAACATTTTTGGATTTAAATTAGTCCCTGAAGAAAAAACTGACAGAAAAGTTTACTGCGGTGACAGTTTTTAGAGCCTTTCTAATTATTTCTCCCCTCCCCCAGTACCTACAAACATCTAATCTTCTCCACTATGCTGCAAGCGTATTAAAATTAGAACCATAATTAAGAACACTCAAATGATTACATTTTGCCAGGCTGATGGCACCACTACAGCTGCTTGACTCATCCTTCAGACTATAAAGAAATAGGAAAAAAAAAAAGCCTAGGAGAAGTGAAATGTAGACTCTATGTTTTTATATAAGAAGACTTAATAGATTTGGAACAGGCCTCTTCCTAAGAGTTCCTAAAGGAACTGACTTACAGAAATTACTTAATACTTGGCAGTGTATCTAAATGATTGCAGTTTGTTTTTTTACAAATACGAACCAACACTTTCACTACCACATGTGGTAGTTGCTAATGTTGAGTTTGAAAGGAAGAGTACTGCAAGGCTAATTTCTTCTCCAACCCCTGTTATTCTTATGTACATCAGCATTTTATCATCTTTACTGAGACTTGCTGCAAATTTAAAATCCCCTAAGAGGGCTGAGAGAGTATTCTTACAACAGTATTTATCTACTGTATCATTAGTGTTCTTGTTACTGTAATTTCACAGTTGTGAGCAACAATTATTTGATTTATGGGAAGTATCATTTCCATTTTATGGACAGGTAATTGAGCTCTATGATACATTAATTGATTTGCAGGGGAAATATATTAAAAGCTGGCTGGAAAAGCAAATTATTCAGGATCTTTACAATCTCAATGCTTTTTAGAGCTACCACTCTAGGACCACTAAAGAAGTTTGTTTTAGCTGATGTCAGTGAAGCTACTATTTAGTGTTTGTCCAAAGAATGTTAGTGAGGTTAATGTGGTTTCATGAGCTATAAAGGCATAATTAAAGATTACTGTTTACTCTCAGTTCAGGATCACTTCTTAGCTCAAGGTATATTTAGTGGGAAGAGCTAAGACGAAAGATGAAATTCAACAAGGTATTGCCGGTAAAGTCAGTTATGAGTTATACATCAAAATTTTAACGGAGGTGATCCAATCACAACTCATGCCTGACTGTGATTCAGTGCTGCAGCTGATGATACCCCGAGTGCTAGTGATCTAGCAAGTCATGAGGAACAAGTTGCAAGATCAGAGTTTAGGATGGTTATTAACATTTAACAAAACTTTAGTTAATAAAAGCAGAAAAGACACAAAAGGGCCACATCAAATTCATCCCTAATGCAACTTCAGTGATATTCATCTAAACTCTGTAATTTTATCACTTGGGTTTTTTTAAATAACCACTGATGTTTCAGGATCAGTGAAAGATAGTACATACTCAAAACTGATGTTACTCCCTCTGAGTAAACAGAACTCCACCGATGATGAATTTGCCCCTCTGGTCCTGATCTTTATTGCCACAGTGATTTCTGCCTTTGCAAAGAGTATATGAAAATCCTGTCCTTCTGACAGGATAGTAGTTTTACGCTCCTTTTGCATAGGTGTAAATCACAAGGCCAAGTATAAAGCTATAAAAGACTGAGCTCCTGCTTTAAAATTCCTATTTTTATGACCTTCACACTACAGGCTTTATTGCCCAAAAGAACTGAATGTTAGAAGTGTTAATAATGTGAAGGAAATAAACAATTATGTAACATCTTCCCTAACAAGACACATTAATAAAATCTTAACAAGTTAATTTATAGGGAAGGTAGGGACAATCTTCTCATTCAGTATAGAAACTCATCATTAATTAACACTACTAAGTCAGGATTGTGATGCAAGTGACTGAATTTTGTGAACCAGGAGGTACATTAACATACATAAGAAAATTTAAGGAGAACAAACCTGGGTATACTTTGCTTAGATGTAGTCACGCAAATTTATTATCATAATATTTCTATTATACTTAAGTAAGCCTACTGCAATATAAATGTAACGCTATAAAAATCTTGAGTTTGCACCAGCATTCTGACAATTTTTGATCAAAAGAACAACCACCTTGCTAGTTTAAAAAAGCCTGTGAATAAATGAAAAAAACAGAGAATGAGATTCTATAGCATTATAATAATTTACTAGTATCTCAACACAAAAGAAGTTTCTTCTACTTTGCTAAATGTTGTTTTTTAGAAATGATCTTACTAGAAGGTATCACATGTTCCTGTGTTAGGATACTACATTGTAAATCTGCTGTTCTGAAAGATTAGGCCATATGCCCATTTAATTTCTGTATTTTATTCAGTAGTTGGAAGTTATAAGCAAAGGTGGTTGCGGTTTTTGTTGTGGGTTGGGGGGGGGGAATTTTTTGTTTGTTTTTTATTGTTTGGGGTTTTTTTTTTACATATAAAAGAAAGCAAGTATCATAGGAAGAATATTTTTATGAACTGGGAAAACTTTGATAACCTGCATGATAGACCAAAATGGGCATGAATACAATATAGAAGTTCAGACTTAAATAGAAGTAACACATTTGTATAACTTCCTATCCACATTATAGAGTGTGTTTATATAAAGTACTTCAAATGCTGTCAGCATCCCATGAAATGTTGAACAATGCTCTACTCCCAAACAATCCTACCCAAATATCAATTTCTTTTCCTGTTCTCTCTGTACTTACTATGGGAATACAGTGGGAAAAAGAAACAGTCCTCTGAGAATTAATCTGGTCTTGGATGTTGTTTCTATCTCAATCTATAAATCCCCATGACTTCATAATAATTTTGGCAGCCAACAACTGTGATTGGACAATAGGTAACTCCTATTAGGAGCAATGAATAGACACAAATTTACCTGGAAGACTACTAAGTAAAGAGTCTACTTTTCAGAGTTCAGACAACTAAAATGGCTTTCAATAACTTCGCACTCATATCCAAAGGAAGCAGTGTGTACCAGTTAAAAAAAAAAAAAAAGACAAAACAAAAAAGTATTTCGAGAGGATTGTTTCTAGGCAATGTGGGAAACATACTGACATTCTGTTTTCAAGCAAAAGCTATTAGTAACATTAAAGCAGTGGTGGAGGACAGAAAAGCAAGTATGTTGGATAATAATAATTTCCTCCAGTGTAAAAAGTTCCTAGGAGGAAAGTTCCTTACCTAATTTTGTAAAAGTTCAGGGTTTTTTTTCTTTATGATCCCATGTAAAAATGGTGACAAAGAGAGAGGAAATGGAAAGGGTAAGCTGAAGGGAGTCAGCTGATAATAACATGCTGAAATCATTGGTTTTGATCCAAAACATAGCATGCTGACTGTTAATTACCAGTAGTTGATGCAAGGACTTACAATAGGGTTCTTCTTCTTGGAAACAAAGCATAACAATAATGCAGAAAAAAAAAATTATTAGCATAACTAAATAAAGCATCTTTGCACTGTAGCTGTTCAGGACCACTGCTGATCACCTGGCACATGGCAAATCCTAATCTTACCTCTATCCATTTCAAGGGCTGGGCTTCCATAGTCCACTAGATTTCTGTGTTTCTGCTTGTGACTTCTGGAAGATTGACTTGCCACTGCATACATAGGGTAATATAATACCCTATGTTTTCTGGGTATGTCTGAATCACCGTATAAACAACCTATAATGAATCTGCACATACACGGTGGCCAGTTTTCCAGGTTACTGCTCGTGCTCCGATGGACTTGCTGGGCCTCCAAGGCAAAAGGACAAGTTCTTCTTTTTTCCATAAAGTCTGTAGAAACCACAAAAAAGGCAGAAGGACAAAAATTACTCATAAAAGCAGCAGTCTGTAGCCAAAAGCAGCAGAGTCAGCAGCTAGGTGTTTCACTTCTTATGGTATTCCACTTGCAAAAGTTCCAGTTGACTACCTGCTGAAAAGCAGAGGTTGTACTTCATTTATATTTCAAACCATAATAGCCATACTTCTGTTGCTATTCAAAGAACAGGGAAAAAATCCGGGGGTTTGTTAGGTTTTAAACAGTTTCCAATTTCAGGCCTAATAGAAAACAAAGTGGAAATTATTACAAGTATTAGGATTTAAAAATAGAAATATGGAAGAGCACAAAATGTTAATACTCAGGTTGCCTATTGCTTTTTCAGCAGAACGAAGTCTTCGCAAACACATAAATACATATTTTTTCCCCCAATGAAGAAAAGATGTATCTTATAACCTGTAAGACAAGCCATAAAACCTAAGCAAGCCTGATTCCTGTAAACAGAAAATGTTCTTTAAAAATTCAGGTTTGGGAGCATAAATATTTAATTGTCTTGAGCATGTCTTTGAAGCTCAGAATTACTCAAAATAGTGCCAAGAACAAACAAAAAGCAACCTAAACTATTTTAGTAAGAAATACCTTATGAAAAAGTATTTTCTTATAATCTTTCACTATTTCAGCATATTTATATTGATAAAAAAATGTTTTGAAGTATTACTTTATGTCTGAACCTTGTAAGTAACTCCAACTCATAACATCAGTGGGGGAGGGAGACAATGAACACTCCTTTTATTATTTGAATGACAAGGTTTTGACATATACAATGTTAATAAAAATAATTTATTCACATGGGATTTTGTTAGAATAATAATCTGTTTATCACCAAGTAACTGTGCATGTTTAAGAAACAAAATGAACCATTCAAAGTAGTAGGAAAAAAGTGCATATACCTTCACCCAAAAAATCTTCAGGTTACTTTAGGATAAATTATAACCTCACAAGCTACCTCAGTGTGAAGCCATATGACAGAAAGACAAATTAGAGAACAGATTCAGACGGACCTCACACCTCTATTGTTCTGAACAAATAGGATGGGCAGAAAAAACTTGCTCTTTATAGATCATGCTCCTTCCTTCTGTGGGGTCTGCCAGTTACTACATCCCAGGATAAACTGCTGGCAGCAACTAAGCCAGGACCTCTCTTGCTCCCCACCAGTTTTCCTGGTGGAGAATATAGTTTTGACTCATTTCACACCTAGTCAAACTCTGAGCAGCGCCATATACACTCTCCAGATGAACTTGAGTTAGTTTTTTATGAATAATTCACTCTGCCTTACAGACTCCAGTGCTTGATTGTTTTATATGCATATTCAGAATCAAGTGATGAAGTAAATACACTCTTATCACTGTATGGTATAGCTATGTACCAGATACATATAGCCTATTTCCCAATGCTTTGCTCTAAGCATTAGACAACTGGCTACACACTAAAGATTTATTAGGTTATTTGTTGAGTGTTAAGTGAATCCTGATTGATAATCAGTATCACTGGGGACTACTAATTATAAAATACACATAGCCCAAATTTTAATACACAGATTTCATTAAGAACAATTTTAAAACTAAAACAAAAAACATAATTTCTAGAGCAATTATTTTAAGAAATTGCCCTAATAAATAGTAAGACATTATATACAGTTTAATGATTAGCAATTAATTTATATAATCACATTAACAGTAAGATACATGTAAAGCAATTACAAGTGTTATGTGGTCAAAGACTATCTAATTGTAATATCCAAGTATTACGTTCTAAATAACACAAAATAATTTGTCTGATTAAATCTTTAAGACAATACCCAATGGGCATAACCAGAGGTAAAATTAATGGCAAGTGTTAGCTTTGAAAGACAGAAATTCATCACTGACAGGTAGGAAGATACACATACAGTATACATACAGTATATAATTTATGGCCATAGTTAACACATATGTTCATACTATAGATGTTAATTTTCAACAAATTTACTTCAGATAAAAATTGAAAATTGTGGAAAATTCTGCTATACAGAGCTTGTTTGAATGACCTTAGTTCTGTCTGAAAACACAGACTAGAAACAGTCTTGCATCTCAGAAATATTCTTCCATTTTTACTTAGTTTTAGAAAAAATATATGGCAAAAATAAACCCTCCATTATGTTTCACCATTTGCTACTCTAAGTAATTGTTATTATTTATTTTAAATTACATCCATCTAATCTCGGCACATTTATAAAAATACAAAATAAAGCACCTTCAACATTTTAAATCTCTCATTTTAAAATGTGATTTTCCAGATAGTCCGGCTCTCTGCAACAATTCAGGGCTATTTTTCAGATATATTTTCTGGGTTCAGAATAAATTTGCAAATTGTTTTAGTTGGGTTGAATGAGACATATAAAAGAACCACACCCCCCTACTGCCCTCCAAACTTTACACTCATATTCTCTTTCCTCAGCAATGATCATTTGATTTTTCTGCACAGGTTGTTTTCATTCTAGCTGCAGCAAACCAGTTTAAATGGTGAATCGTTTTATGCTGTTCCCCAGGCACCACTAATCATGGTAATCTAATCTGTTCAAATTAACCCACATGCCACAGTTCCACAGACAATTAACCCTTGTATTTCAGTGGGTTGTGCAAATCAAATCTCAACCACATTACCGTAATCTTCTGCACGCTAGGTAGATTGCTTCAGTATTCATAATTGCTCATAAAGATTCTTTTACATGATTTCTCCCCACACTCAAATAATGTCTATGTAAAATTCAGAGGAAAACAGAACAACAAAATCAATCCATCATCTCAACAATTCACAACATCACACAGAAAATACCAATTCTCTTTATCATTACAATCTAGCACTCACGAGATTTATTGGATCTGAATCAATGGAGGCAGGCTATCCTGTCTGTATTAACTATGGAAGGGGTCCCAAAGGTTACTCCTATACAGCTTGGTTTCTTACCCCCAGTAATGGCCATCTGACCTCTTTCCCTAGTCTCCCAGCCTGTACCACACTGAAAGGTACCCACCAGACAGGAGCCCCTTTACGCCTCACAGGACATCTCCCACGGGGGCTGCCAAGCAGGCACTAAAGAGGAGTTCATCGCTGGAGCTAGCGCCCACCTCACTCCTACACTCGAACGCTGAGGGCAGCTGGGACAGACCAGCATGGCTATACCACAAGAGCAGGGGCAGGTCCTGCTCTAAAGAGAGCTCACAAACCAGGGAGCTGGAGGCAAGAACAGAAATCAGACATCTTATAGACATAGGAATAGGCTTTGTAGTGTTTTGTGTTCTCTCTTCTCCGGGGATTTTCCCTTAGAACACTGGCTACCTTCTGTTATTTCTATCCAGGACAGCTCCGTAAGTGTGCGGAGGAAGCAGACTTGTTCCTTGATTTGGAAGGTCGGACTGGGACATAGGGATGTTTTCTTAGTGCACTGTTACACAGCTGAGGACAAAATGCTCTCACCATAGCTACTTTGGGAGTTTCTTCTGACATTGCTTGTGCTTCATGGCCTATTAAATGGCAGTTTCAAGACATACCAGAATTGACCACAAGACAGACTATTAAACTTCTTGACAAGTAATTTGACTTTCATAGGACTCAGCTGATTAAAAATTCACTGCCCTGCATCTGCCGCTCATGGAGGGCCTTGTCTTTGTCCAAGACAATACGAAATAAGAGAAAAGTGGATTTCTTCCAGAACAAAGTGAGACAGCAAAGATTGTGCCATATCTGTGCGGTCTCCCAACTCTCTCGTCTGGAGAAGGATATTAATTGTATACAGGAAAATGTATACATTTCACTGTATACAGGAAAATCTGAAAAGAAAAAAAAATCCCCTTGAATGGCCTCTGTTTCATCCTCTGGTGAGTTTTCCTGACTCTGGGCCAAGCTTGCAGAGTCAGTAGAGAGAGAATTTCCCAGCAGAGATAATGGAGAGAAAACAGAGGGCAGAACAGCATACCAAAGAGAGCAAGGATCTGCGGAACAAGGGCTCAAAGACATGGTTTACAGTATATAATGAAATTAATATTTATCATCCTTGGAGGTCTAGAGACATTCTGATGAGCTGCATTATGGATGTCCATCAAGCATCCCAGCCAAGGGGTGGGATGGGGGAATCTCCTTGAGGATCTGAGTGATGCTCACTATTGATTTAACACAGAAGAAGATGCAAAGTTGACGGTAGTTATACACAGTTGGAGATTTTATGATGGATACATGAGCACTGTGACACATTCAAGACTGTGGACTGCTTATAAATAGCTCACAACATAAAAATAACTCTCAGAAGTAGCTGCCACAAATCCTGTGGCAAAAATCCCTTAATTCATCTTCTTCTGTATATTGCACAGAAGTTATTTGTGTTGAACTTCTCATATTTAAAAACTGAATTTTTTAATGTTAAAAGGACACACAAATTACAGGGTAAAATCTGTTTCTTGATTAAATTAGCAAAGCTCATGGAATCAGATTTTTAGTAGCTAGCTTCAAAACCGTATTTAATACCTATTGGATTGTTATTTACAGATAATAAGCATATGAACTCAGACTAAGAATGTTCATTTACAAACCTGAAGGACTACTCACAATAACTTTCTTGCACTACTCTGCAGTGACAACACTGTCATTCAGTAAAAGATATATACTTAGAAAACTGTAATAAAGACTAAGACCTACATTCACTAGCAACAGTAAATTTAGAATGCTGTAGTTCTTAGAAGCAAATTGAGGAATCCCTTGCATTGTAGCTTACAGGGGCTGTAAGCACTTCTGTAACGCATACTTAAAGATGGGTGGAGAAAAAAAAAAATTGTATTTTGACAACCATTTCCTGTTGCACTTTCATAGCCCAATAAAATAATTAGCTCTACCAGGCCCCAAGTGACTTCCAAGTCATCATTAGTTGATAGTAAATAATCAGAATACTGTTTAAAATACAAAGTAGTTATCAACATATTCCAAATATTTTTAATTTAAGAGACTATTTGAAGATCACAGGATAATGGCTAAGTCCCTTGATGATTTTTCCATCTGACAGTGCAGCCACACGCTTTGTCAGCTGAAACATAACTCAGTTTCATGTTGTACTATCAACACATTGGAATAGCAAATATTTTAAACTAGTCTGAGTACTTTGATGTGCGGTTCCTGCCTCACTGTCTATTCATAGTCATTCTTTCAATTTAGAAGCATTTACCATTTTGCAGTATACAGGGTTTTTTTATGTTGTCTTGCTGAGAGTTTTAAGAAATCTCTCTCTGCAGGCAACTGTGGATTACAAACACAGACATACAGAAAAGCTCAGATACCTTCAGAAAACCAGGAAGTTTGGTTGCCTACACTGCATTTAGCCGGAGATGGAGATGATAAAGTCCAAATTCTCTTGCAATTACCAGGCTAAAATCAAGCAGTAATGGGACAAGAAATAGAACAAATGCAACAGCATTTTTACCTATTCTTTTTACCCAAGTATTATCACTTCCAAGTCACACTAGATCATATGTTAAACTTCAGTACTAAGCTGACCTTCTAGGTCCCAATGAATAAAATTACATTAAAACCTCTTCTGTCTTTCAACCAAAAAGACACATTCAGTCACTTCTCTTTCATCAGGGACAGTTACTTAATCCTTTTGTTACAGATTTTCCTGCCAAATTCTTACAGTACATTTCATCCTTTAATCCCCTGTTATTTGTTCTCCCCAAAGACCCAACAGCCAGGATCAAATGAAGCTTTTGTAATACTCTTTACTGCATAGCTCGAGACTTAGAAAGGATAGCAGTAGAGCTTATATCACATTAACCTTAACCAGAATTCACATGGAAGGAATTACATCCTAACAACATGCTGTAGTTTTCTAAATCTCATCTAACATATCAAGTGCTACAGTTACTATGTTCAGTCATCAAACTCAAAGCATAACAGTCAGAAATATCTTGAGCAGTAAGTCACAATCCATGAGTTTGGAAACAAGGAGAAATAGGCATCAGTACAAATGCAGAGAAACTGTGCAGCTCTCAGGAAGACGTTTAAGAGCCCTTAGATCTCAGTAAGATTTCCACACACCTCCTTCCTCCCCCCAAGAAGTCTGTGGATGCAAAGTGTTTTGCATACTGCGTGGAAAGACTTATCTTCACTTATGGGGAGGTCTGTTTGTAGGATTTGATTCCCAAATGATATACAATAGTGGCATAAAGAAAATGTTAACTACTTTATGATACTGCATTAAGAATTTTTGCTTTGTCTTACAAAATGTTCTGAACCAATTCTGTGATATTTAACTAGCAGGGCATCAGCAAAACCAGTTCTATAACACATAGTATCTGGGCTGAAGGACACAAAATTTTCAAAACCATACAAACAAATCTTACAAGTAGGTCTCTAGTGCTGTTGCATCTATATCCTTACTCATCCCCCTAACACAGTCGTAACAGAGTTCTTCAGTTTACCTGTTTTGTTTTACTGTAGGGATTGCTTTAGTCTAGCCCCAGTGTCTAACTGGACTCTGTGCTGTAAAAACCCTCCAAAAGATTTGTCATGACTACAGAGTTTGCAATCTGAAATTAAAGACAAGAAATAAATAAGCACTAGAAAGCACAAGGAAACAATACGACAACAGTGGTCACAGTGATGGGATACAGTCTCAAAATATAAGCCACCTGAGCATTGGGACAGTTTCTTTTGGATATAACACCAGAGGAGAGTTACAGGAAAGGATTTGAGAGAAGGTAATTAAATCAGTTTGCAGATATTTAGAAAGGTCACGGTGGAAACAGCATAATTTTTTTCAACAATTAGTAAGTGGATGATGAAGGCCGGTATCATAGGTCCACTGGAGATGGAATCAACATTTTAATGATAATTAAAATAGAGCTAAGCCACAGAAGTTCTCAGGAAGAGCAGACAAGACCCTTCTGATACATGATGCCAAGAGGGAGCCAGTTTAAAAGAGCATGGAGAACATGTGATTAAATACGATCATTAACAGAGAACCAGAAAGAGGCAATTGAGAGGATGAGGCTACATCCCCTGATACTGACTGGGGAGGATAAGCAAGTAGAAAGCTTGCCCTAGCCTTTCCCCACAGAGGTAGGAATGACTACAGGAGGAACTTTTTCCTTGCAGAAAATGTGACCTTGTGTTTATTTAGGAGTAACTTTTCATTCATATTGAAACTGGTCAATTAACATTAAAAATGCAAAAGGAAAGGCTATAAAATCTGCCTTTGGGATCATTCATTTTTAATCATTCTTTTTAAATAGCCAAACAAAAGCAAAAATAAACTCTGTCATACTCCGTGCTTTGAGATGTGGAGCTGCATAAAACCAGTTACTTCTCAGAGTCAGAAACACAGACACTATAAACACAGGCTCCTATACAAAACCAAAACAAAGATCTCACAGAGGCTAACCCTGCAGTTTTTGCTTGTGCAGAGCCACTGTTAATTCTGAAGCCAATGGGTGTGTGAGCACATCAAGACATTCCTCTTCACAACTTCGCTCACTAAGAGAAACATTAAAATTGAGACTTAAGGATGCTCTTATGAGACATGTGGTCCTTTAAAATCCCTTTGTTCTCACTTTTCACTACAGTAACTTCAGAAATAAATACAACCCCAACTTTTCCTGTTTCTGTGACTACTAGTTTCAAAAACATCAGTACTAGCTTTTGGTCCAGATTCCACATCACTATAAAAAGTTCAGCACCTAGATTGCATTCTTTTCTATTTATATCAGGGGTCTTTTTATCACTAAATCCCTGACGAGATTTACTGTACCCTCTTGTCCATCAGCATACATTCCATCACATATACAGATTCGCTTATCATTGCAGATGTAGGATGGCTCTGCCCACCCTTATCCTGCAGTACTACTATATTCCATTTATATTTTTATGAAACAAAAAATTCCTAAAGGAGTTTTGTAACTAAAAGATCTTCTGCTAGAATGGTACTTTTTTCCCTCTTCCATTCTGTATGTTGTGTCTTCAAGTATTTCTTTTAGAAAAGAAACAGAAAACTATTGTTTGTGTAATGGAAAAACCAAGAGCATTATTCTTACAGAATGAGTAATTTGTCCTTTTGTTAACAATTACTGCAAAAAAACAACAAAGGCTCCTTTTTCTAGGAAAAACGGCTGAATTAAGAAGATATGTGGAGACAGAAAAACTACTTCAGAATAAATTGTGCCTCAGGCTTGCCCCTTTCCTAATGTAATGACTAAATTTCTTCTTATGTATTAAGAACAAGAAACCTTATTTTTTACTTTATTATACTTCTAAATTTCTTGTACTATTTTATTTTTAACTGAAATGGATTCTGTATCATGCAACATGTCATAAAGCACCAAGGTTAAAAACTCCTGCTCTGAACTCTTTTTCGTAGAAGACTGAAAATCCTACATTCTAGCATTGTTTAACTCAGGAGTCAGATTTTGGTGTTAAAGCTACAGGTTGGAGGAAAGGAATTTGAGACATTCACTATTTTCTACATACCTCTGCAAAAAAAGTAATTTCTCTGTAGAAATTGTTCTTTCTCAAATCAACAGTCTTCAATTTTTTTCCAGTATCTTGCAGAGGTTGTTTAATCCTAGTTTATACATTTAATCCTAGTATATATACAAATAAACAAACAGAATGATAGCTTTAAAAAAAAAATAGAAAAGCAAATACATGTTCAGGTCTTTCAAAGACTTAATTCCTTCTCTGTTGAAGAAACTTTTAAGTGCTTTTTAAAGCATTTGTTAAATGCAGTGAAGTTATCTGTGATGAGTTATACAAATTTTATCCAGCTACAAAAGATGTGAAGTAAGATATGGGAATAAGTAACTTCAAACTGCCTTAGCACCCAAGCTCTAAAGGTCATTTTATTTATCAGAAAGTCTCAAGAAAACACTCTGGTAGTGTCAGAATAACAAATTTGCTCTCTGAAACTTTTGAGACAAGTGTTGGTAATTAACCTTTTTTTTTTCCTTTCTGCTTCTAGAACTTCATTAATTTCATTTTGGGTTAAATGACAAACTTCCTCATGGTTTACTCTTTCAAAAAGTACTTTAAGACAAGTTTAGACTTTCAGATTTAAAATAAAATATCAAATTTTTTTTAAAAATAAATTATTTTTCATTTTTAAAAAGTAAAACTTCGGGGAATACTGAACGAGTTCAATAAACTCATAAATTTCTTTGAGCAGTTTTAGCTTACTGAAAGGTAAATAATTTTACAGATACACTGCCAGTGAATCCTAGATAGGAATTTCATTTTATATCCACGTTTTTGTTTAACTGGGTGGGTTTCTTGCATCCTTGTAAAAAATGTGTAATAAGAATATTACAAATACCATTTACAACAGAACTTCCTTTAAGAGTAAAGTCAGTGACAATCAGTGGGCCTGAATCTTGTTCCCCTATTTGAACTATAAATCAATCAGAAGACTGCCCGAAAACTGTCCCCAGCAGATGTGACCTTCCTCCTTTATGCTGCCTTTGCAGTTATGCATATCATCCAGAATACATATGTATTTTTTCCTACCACAAATGCTTTGTCTACCAACATGACCTCTTGATACATTGATAGTCACGTTGCAGAAAACTTTGCTAAAATAAAAGCTGTCTTCTTTTTCTGTGTGTTTCTTATGTGAGAACTAATCTAAATGTTTTTCAGACTGTCCATCAACATTTAAGCTTTGCTAGAGAAAGAACTATTATAGAACATAAAATGCTTTAGTTGTGCCTATTCTATTACTTTCTCTCATTCTCTTTTTTTGCCCTTACATCAACATTAGAAAAAAACCTACTAAGGTAAACAAAGGTTTTATCACTTCATATTATGAAAACCCAGGTATGCTTACAATTTCAATTAATAACAATAATTCATGTCTAAAACCAGTTGTTGCCCTTCCTGCTACTGTAAAAAAAAACAAGTGTAAATTTTTTTCCCATATGTAAATTTAATGGCTACTTTCAAATTTTATCTGCAGCAGTGTTAACAGCTCTAGCTGTTTCTCTATAGACAGATAAAAAGTCGTGATCACTAACAATAAGTTATAACCACCAACAATAAACATTTAATGATAATCATACAAAGAATTGGGCATTGTGAAGATCAACAAATTTACGACAATTCTGCTTTAAATTCATTGTTGTGCATTTAGAAGACAGTATTCCACTGCAGGACAGCGAATGATAAAACATTGACTATCTTCTGATTGTGGCTGTTTAAAAAAACTCTTTATGAAACTGAGCACTTTCTTTTTTTCCTTCTGTACATTCTCCAATTGATCATCTTTCCTTGCACAAACATCTAATGTACACTACACTGTCAAAGAAGTTGTGCAAGCAAAGAAAACGGGTCCATTTTAAAACTTTGCCAATTTTGCAACTAGGCAAAACTATGAATAACAATGTTCAGTGGAGCAACTTTGTCCATTTTTCACCAGAAAGAGTGGTTCTCAAGGCAAGAAATTACTTTTCTCCTTTCAATATGCAAAATACATGGACCAGATGGGTGGAAGCTGATTGTTTTTCTTGAAACGTGTTTTCACTAAACAGTTATTAAGCTGGCTCCACATATCGCACAATCAGACCAAAGATTCTGATTTAGGAAGGCACTTAATCATTTGCCAGTCCCATTCATCTTAATGGCCCACAGTTACCCATTTGCTCAAGTACCTTGCTGAGCTGGACTAAAGAAAGGTTAGAGAAGAGAGAAATGCAAGCCATGCAGCTTCTGTGAAAAATGTAGTTAAGGAGGACACATAAAGCAGTACCTTCAATGCTCTGCCTCCAACTCAAGAGTATTTTGTTTTACATAATACATACTGTAGTAATTTTTTTGAATGTCAAGAGCAGACTCATGAAATGTACAAATTGCTTTCAGAATCTAATGCACTGCCTTTTGAAAATGATCATTACTTTGTTTTCTTTCACGGTTTTTAATGCAAGGACAAATCCACCAAACTTGCTGTAGAACTAGTCAGGAGAGTGGACTCAAGTGCAAACAAACCAACCAAAAATGCATTTACAACTTCAAAAATGGCTTAAGACCATGGTACTATTTATTTTAGCTTCTTAAATCAACAATATCTTTTACTTTTGTTTTGGGGGAGTCCACATCCCATCTTTTTGAAGCAACTCATTCAACAGAAAATCTCTGCTATGCCTTACAAAGACAGCTTTTTGGGGAGGGTAGTAGAATTCTGTTTAATGCAGGTCTAATGTTTCCCAACTAACATACTGGAAACACAGTTAGGATAAACAATGGGCACAAACATACCATAAAGAAAATTTGGTTCCTACAGGATAAACTTAGTAAAGTTTTCTAAGCTTTTTAAACTTAGTAAAGAATATTGTGGTCCCAAGTTTCATTAATTATCCTGAAAAAGCTCATGAATCTCTTTTGGTAAACAAAAAACTTGCAGAACCATACTTTTTAAAGGAAAAAAATAAAATGGGTGAAATCTTCATGTAACATTTTTAAGCTAAAACATCCATAGCAAGAAAACATTTACAGACACATCCAGCCCAACAATATGATCTTCCACACATAGATTGATTGAGGTTTCAAATGATGGTGATTTTTTTTTTAAAGTCTTCAAGTGGCTATTTATACCAACTGCTAAAAATCACCATTCAAATGGTGGCTTCAAAAAAGCCATCTTCAACAAAGATGGCTTACTTCTTTATAATCCACTTGATGAAACTGCATTTCAAAGGCAGAATATAATTTTGTCACAGGTTCAAAGCTGTGATGAAATCTTTGGAATTCTGTGGCCATGAATAAATAATCAATAAATCAAACAAAAACCCAAATATAAACTTATGTCCAAATGTTTAGAAAATAATTAAATGCTACTTAAATGGAAGCAGTAATTTCAGTCATACCGATTTTCAGATAAATTATAAGAACCGGAGAGGGAAAGTGAAAAAACAATTTGCTTACATTTAGTTTAAGTTAAAGTAGACCTGAAATGTGAGTTAACAACCATTTAAAAATAATTTTCCTGTTGGAAGTCCCACAAAAGACCCTACCAACTCAAACGCAGTGCAAGTACCTAAGATCCCTAGTCACTTTTAAGATCTTTTCATTTGACTGGTAGAGTATTACTCTTCTTAAAAGTAATCAGCATCTCCTAATCACAGAAATAATTATTTCATTAAGTATCTGCTATCATGTTACTAAGGTCTTGAAGTATTTCTGAGCCTTCTTGACTATGTGTATGTACTTGGCACATGATCCATCAAAAGTGAAATCATATGGGTATTTAAGTTTTAAGTACATACATGAAAGAAAGCTAGTAACGGTAGTTAACATCAGCATTTGTCCAGAAAAGGAGCAATCTCACTATACTATTTTCTCTATAGCAAACAAAATTTGTTTTGACAAACCAAATCTTACGCTACCTTAGGGGAAAAAAAAAAAAAAAATCTACTGTCACAAAAACTGGACTATGATATTTACAACTGAATTTAAGCAATGAAATCACAAAAGGGAGATAAAAAATAGTTATATTATTAAAAAAAAAATCTTATTAATTTTCACTTGACTCAACACTGTCTTAACATCCTTATGTTCCAGAACAATCTGGTGCAAATAACACAAAATTTAAGATTACAGAACTAAGATGAAATCAGTTGATAGACTTCCTTTTATATGCAGACTCAGCAGGCTAATTTGTCAAGGACATTCTCATGGTGGTATAGTGCTTGGCATTAATATGTATCTGTAAAATTCCAACAGAGCAAATAGCTGGAATAAGTGTCAAGAAAACTCAGTTATCTCCTGTACTAATAACCACAAGGCTATACACATCATGCTGAGAAAACATCCATAAGGAGCAATGTCATTACCTTAAAATTTCAGGTTGGCTTGATGAGCTGTTTATTCCAATTAACACAGAAGGAAATTGCTGGGTAACTACCACCTTCATTTAGGAAGTCTCTCTAATGTTCAGCTTATGATGAGTTCTGCAACATACTTTTTTGAGGATCACAACATTTAAAGCAATATTAAATCGCATATGGCAACTACAAATTTAATCTCCTCATGCTGTAATCCATAGATAGAAATCGCTTTCTAAGGAACTTTCATACATCCAACAGAAAAAATAAAATACTTGATACTGCCTCTGATCAGAGCATAAGTTAAATTTTCATTTTACAAAAGATTCCTCAAGATCTTTTTTTTTGTTGTTCCTTAAATGACAAATGAAAGCTGTCAGTTCATCCTTTTAGCTACTGGAATTCGAATCTGCTATCCTTCTACAGAATGCCCTGCTGAGCTGTAGACTTGGACCTTTAGAAAAGTAACATTAAACCAAAATCATATTCAAACTCTCTTTATAAACAGATGCTGATTTTAGGCTATACAACTTAACCTTTGTAGAAATACAGTTACATATTTGTCTACGTAGCATTTTATGTTTGATCAGGAGACTGATCAAAATGCTTTATGGATCTGTGTACAGAATATTACCCTTACTGCAACAACATAAAAAGGAATAATATGCATCCAGAAACAAGGATCAAAACACAACTGTTAGCTGCAGTATCGTCTCCGCTCTGCTCCTCAGGTCTATTTGTTCATGATTATTTGGAACAGATTACAAAGTACTAGTGTAACTCCTACAGACTGCACAAATTAGCATCAAAATCCTACTGCCAACAGTGCCACACAGAAATCTAGTTGCAAGTATGTTGGTTTGAATCAGATCCATGTTACTACTAGTCAGCAGGAAGGCTGGAGGGGATAGCTAGAAGTGCAGTGGGGATGGATGTCCTGTTGCTTCTTGAAGTTTCAATACAGTTATGCTAAAATCTGGGATAACGTCAGATGCTTTGAGTACAAATTGCCTCTGTGCTATCAAGCTGTAAGAGTCAATTTCTGTTTTGTATAAAGAAGTGGCAACTAAAGGGTTTAGGAGACACTTCAGTGACATGCAGCTGACAGGCTTCTCCCCAGAGCATGGCTGACTCAGGATGATTCAAGAAATATATAGATTTTGGAAGGCTTTCAAAAACTGGTTGGTAAAATACTACATAGTGTATTCACTTTACCAACAACCCTAACCTAACCTGCTAATCATCCTACTAATACTGCAATAAATACCAAAATACATTTAAATATTGTTGACTACAAACAAAAAAAAAAAAAGGTGTGTATGTTCAAATAGCTCATAAGTAAAATTTCCTCTATGAAAATTCTGTTTAAGTGTTGAAATTCTATGTTGCCAGTCACACTGTAGTTAAATGAATGAGTAAAATACTATAATACTAGTGTATTTTTGCAAAGAGCATGAAATATTAATTTCTGTCCTTTTTAATACTTGTTTTTCTAAGGATTAATGAAACTAGCGGTACATAATCTAATGTGTTATACACAGTATTTCAACTACTATAAATAAATATCATTTTGTGTGTAAAAAGACAGCCTTATTTTCACAGGATATGGTATTAGAAAAGAAACCTAATGCTTGTTTTCAATGAAGTAATATAGCAGAACACTCATTTATTCATCTACTTGTTGTATTGGTTCTTTCTTCTATTTGAAATTTTGAAAAATATTCTCTAGAATTTTGAAAATATTCCCTAGAAAAAGGTTGCTTTGTGCTAAGATGCAAAGTGTGCATGGTTGAATGGTTTCATTCCACATGCTCACAAGCTGATCCTTGATCCAATTAAGATGTGGAAGGCAATGTTCTTTGTAAAGGGAAGATGTAAGTAATTAAACCCTTAACAAAGGATAAAAGTTCACAGAGAAATTAGAAGTCCATGCTGAATCAAAATAGGTAGAAGACATAATTTTAATCAATAGACAGAAAAGCTCAGATCAGAATAGTGACCATTTTTCTCAACAGCAACATCCATTGAAGCACACAGTGTGAAGGTGCAATTAGGTTAAGCCTTCTCAAAATGAAAAAAAAAACCACCCTAACCTGATTTTGAAAATAGTATCCAAAGTTATGAACCCTAAGCTTTCAGCAGATTGACTGATTCTCTTGTTCCAATGATTTCCCGTTATTTTTCCTACTCATTTTAGACAGAATTACTACAGATTTACAAACTGGAAAATAAAAAAGAACCAAATGAAGGGTTGGTTTCTTTCCTCCTTTTCTTCACAGTATGTTCAATCTTATCTCAAAGAGATAAATATCACATGTAAATTAATACACATAAAAGATAAAGTACAATACAGATTCCTTTCAAATTATCCAACTATACCTAGTGCTATGCTTGACATTTAATAAATCTGTCTGTATGATGATCCTGGAATTGTCATGGGATGTTGATGAACCTTTCCTTGTTCTTTAAGAGTAAAGATAGTAACTGTCATCGGTTTCTAAAATGTACAAAATGTCTGCAACTGAAAAAGGGAAGTCATTCTTTTTGTCACTCTTAAATGAAAAGTCACCTCTCTAAGTAACCACAGAACAACACTGGGCTCAAGGGGAAGTGGGTTCAAGAAGCTTTCAGCAGCTGTGGCAGGCACAAAACCAACCATTGTCAGAATTCTCACTTTATGCACTTAGGAAATACCATCAGTGAAAACTGAAGTTTTTCTTTGTAAAGGAATCCAAGAAATATATTCTTGAACTAGATTCTTTTTAAGCGGATCAAGGCTGGAGTAAATGAAACACAGACCATCTCTGCAACTGTATTCAGGGCTTTGTTCAGGACGTTAACTCAAAACACAAATCTAGAAACACAACTTCCGTATTTGTGGCTTTGCACTTGCATGTACAAGCTAGAGTATGCTATTCACCTGAAAGAAGCACTGACTAAACTAGCTATTTCAGTACTCATTTTCTTTTCCATCTCCAGGTAACAAAGTGAACAGTGAAAAACACATCAGGGAATTCATCATTCAATCAGAACAGCTTCACAACTGCAACCAATACCTATAATTCACTTCCTTACATTAAACCTGAATGCCAGTGCTTATGCAAAATAAGGAGTATCAGAGGTAAGAAGTGTAATTAGGTAGGTCTTAGTAATATATGTTAGGAAATTAAATTTATACTTATGCTGTGTTTTGAAAGGAGGGGAAAAAAAGAACAGAAGAGAAACAAGTGTGTAAAGTTTATAGAGAGAAATAAAAAATAGCACTTCCAGGATGTTTTGTCTTAAATTTTAAAGTAAAGGCAATGAAGTTTACTCATGTCTAGAATATAGGAGGAAACATTTCAGTATAGATAAAAACTGGACACACACAAGCAACTACGTTAATGGAGCTTATTCTGGAACCTAGATGGCCCATGAGCACAGGGAAGTGTTTCACATCAAAGTTTTGAATCTAACCTAGAGTAGAAATGACTACAGTGTTTTTGTGACTTACAAATTTACAACTGAAAAAACACTACATTACAGCAACTTTTAGGGATGTGGGCTACACTCAAAAGTTATATCACAGAACTACTTTATTGTTGTCCCTATATATAGCTGCTCTCTTTCCAGACAACGTAGTGATGTTGTTGAACAATATGAGCACCTCATTGAAGATTATATCTTAATACATGTACACAAATAGTTTGAATTTCTGCAGATGCTGACCAGAATTTTCTGAACAAAGCAGAGACATTATTACAGCCTACAGGCTGTCTCACTGCCTAGTATCAGGACGTACTACAAAAAAAAAAAAAAAAATCCAAAGATGATGAATAAACCTTTTCTACTAAAAAAATTAGGGCACTTGGTTGCACAGAGACAAATACCATATCCTCCTATAATGCCTTAACAGTCTTGACTCCCTTCATATCATCCACATATCAGAAACAGTAACAGCTAGAATCCTTGTAATCATGCTCAATGAAGAGTTAAAGCAAAACAGCTACTAGGCAGAATCATTACCTTTTCTAGCTGGTGGCTCCAGGATCCAGTTTGTATCACCATCACATTCTTTACTTTGTGTGGATAAATAAAACTATTTCATCTTAACATCTAACTACACCTACTATTTAGGATGATGTTTCCAAACACTCAATGAATCTGACCTCAGCAACTTCAGAATACTGACCGAGAAAAGCTTGTATCACTTATTTATGATATTAAATGTTACAAATGAGAGAAGGTCAGCATATGGACAAAATTTAAATTTCTGTGTTCAAGTGCATGTGGCAAATGGAGACTCACAGGCTGAATATATACTTGGACAACACATCTGAGATCTCCAGGTAATGGTGAGTCATGTCTCTTTTTGTGATGAGGTATGTTTATGTTTAATTTTAAAATGGTACAATAAAAGAAAATGGCTTACATTTTTTTTTTATGAGGGATTAGGGATTTTATATAATGCCACCTAAGTGATTTTGTGCAATGATTACTTTCACAGGTCCTTATGCACCTACCCACACAACATACATACCCTGAAAATAGAGCTTTTGAAACTTTCTGCATCAAAATATGTTAGTAATGTCTAAATATTGTTCACCCTGGACCTTAAACGAAATTAACTTCAACATGACCAGGAAGACAAAGGAACAAGATCACAGGTGGGGAAAAAGAAAGAAAAAAAAAAAAAGAAAAAAAAAAAAGAAAAAAAAAAAAAGAGGGAAAAAAATCCCAAACACTGAGTTATGGATATCCTATTACATGGTAAATTACTCATTCACTTTTGTCCACTGTAAAACATCTTAGAAAGACATTAAATCAAATAGAAAAAAACCCATGATGGTAGAAAAAGGTGATTCTCAGCAGCAGCACTTTCAGTCAGAAAGTTAGAAAGTCAAAATAAACCAAGCGTATCAGTCAAGCTGCCTTCATCTTCAGGCTCATCAACAGTTTCCCATACCTACCTGAATATTCCCTCATTACTTGTCAGACATGGGTCTCTGCAAATCTTGTCCTTGGTATTTTACTTTCAAAGGCACAAAGGCCATCTCCATTCAGCTCTTATGCACAGTCAATGAGAGTCAGACACAGAAATGCCATTTGTGTGTTTGAAAAATTTCATTCTTCTTTTATACTCCATTCTGTTAAGCCACTTCCCCTTAATGTCAGCAGGAATTGGTAAAAACATTTGAATGATTCTGTCAATTCTGATGCATTTCTCCATTCTAAATAAGTTTGTGAGGCTGTTGTTCATAAGATGACTTGAATGCATGCACATGAACTGCTTTGAGATTTGGGAAAACTCAGTTAAATTTTATGCCCAGGTTTTTCTAAATCAGTCATCAGTGCCCAAGAACTGCTCTTACTGAACAAGCAGAAGAATTTTAACTGTGGATTTTGATGAAAGCAGAATTAACCCACTTAGAGGGCCTTTAGAGGGCGAGGATGACATTTATTCCCATCCATGAGGGTTTATAATTCATAATTCTTTAAGTTCTCACTGAAATGATGAGATCAGAATTAACCTCTCATTGAATTATCCAAATCCAAAAGAATTGAGTGGGTGAAGTAATCATGCTGCAGAAATATTTCCCATTTTTAGGAAACAGAATACAGCCACATTCAGTGATGTGATAAAACACATTCACATTACAGCATGGTACAGTTAACAACATTTCTAATAATCTTCAGTATCTGTGACAGTAGAAATGACAGGATGAAATGACCAAATTTAAAAATACTATATAATAACTGGTATCCTCACACACATATGGCATACCTGTGTCTAATTCAGAGAGACTTACCCTGAGTTTGCTACAGCCCCTGTAAATACTATAAACGCTAGCCTCACCAGTGGTTGCCTTTCTCAAACTTGTCTCTTCAGTTATTTAAAAAACTTCAGTATTACATCTGGCCATTGCTACTGGCCTCAAATATTGATCCTATATCTGATGGCTAGAATTCTCATCTAGGGTGTAAGAGAACTGGATAACTTCCCAGATTTGGATTAAGTAAAAAGTTTCCTTCAGAGCTTGAATCTCAACCTTCAGCACTACATTTACATGTCAGTAACTCCAGGCATTTACTCAGCATTTTTCTTTATCAGAACTTAGAGAATTCGAGCATTTTTTTAATTCCCAAAGCTTTGTGGGAGACAAGAATTGCTTTTTACCTAAATCTAGTGAGAGTCCTATCAGAACAATATGCACATACATGTAAGCTTTGTTATGTACATTGCACATACTATACAAAACTGTTCTGAGACTTTGCACTTACAAATACTGCCCTTGTCATTTTGAGTGCTCTGTTCTTCACCTGAACAAAAGCAAGACAGCTGACATTTTATGCTGGTGTAATAAATGTTACTGTAATCAATTTGACTAAACATGCAAAATCTTTTGCTTTTTCCAAAGCGTTCAGCCCAACAGTAAGGGTTTACAAAAAAAAAAAAAAAAAAAAAGAGGGAGGAAAAAAGGAAAAATTTGGTCTTTAGAAGACTTTAAAACAGTGGGGGTTTTGTTCATGGTACTGCCTGTGAATGTGAATGACTGTATGCCATACACATGCTCTCTGGTAGTAACTTCAGATCTCAACAAGCCAGCAGGATTATCTCTAGAAGCAGCGGACTCAGGAGGTATGGGAAAAAAAGAAAGACTATAAAAACCACCTAGTATTCTTAGTTCATTGAAACCTACTATGTTATGGACAGTGCTCATCTGCTGTTTCATCTGAGCCCTCAAAACTATTACATTGGCTTATGCTTCCAATAGACATCAGAGTGGAAGTCAACAATGAGGGGTGGGATAATGGGAGGAAAACAACAATAATATTGGCACATAAAGAATTCATGAAATACTGAGTACCTAAAGGAGCTTAAAAATGGGCCTTGTTATCTACTGCAACTTCCATACTGAGGCTTTGAAATAAAGACTGTAATTTGTATCTTCTAAAATTTTAAATCTTCTAGATGTGAAATCCTCTGTCTCCCTCTTCAGAGTAATTAACCAAGGCATGCATCCTACTAAGATGTTTATAACGTGGCCTTTTATTGTTTATAATTTTTCTTGCCATCAAACATATTGGTTACATAAATATCTAAACTAAATGTATCTTTTTCCCACCACTTGTAAACTGCTACAAAGAGAAATTGCTTTTTTCTGTGCTAATTGTTGAGACCATATGTTACCAGGAATAGAATGGGTATTGAGTAAGATTTTACACCACATACAAAGTGAAGAATGCATCTAGACAGTAAACCCTGGATCCCAGCCCTGAAAGCCTATTTTATACTCATTTCTTTGGCTTTGGGAAGACATTAAGACAGCCTGTAGCTTACTAGCAATAAAATATTGACATTGACAATCCCAGTTCAAGCAGATGTTCTGCAGATGCAAAGAAAGATTTAGAATGTATTTCTGGACAAGCAGCCTGAAAATTACTCTCTCACAGATGAATAAGCATCAATACAAAACACACTGCTGCAAGCCTTGTATTTCTGTACAACAGATAATGAAAAACCATCTGTCCATTGTAGTAATTTGCCAAGAAGCCAGTCTAGCATACCATTCTATCTGTATTTAAAATATCCTACTAATAAACAATATTTCTTAACTGTTTTCATTCTGTCTGCACATACTGAATGAAAACTTCATTGTGTACTTCACCTTTGTTAAGGTCAGTCATGTAGATGATAAGCAGATTAGAACCTGCAAGTATAACTGTGCTTCTCCCTTGGATTTGGAGAAGAAACAGAGCTTCAAATTGAAAATTAATGTTAACCTCTTATTCTGCAGCAATTCCTCTATTTAAGCATTTGATAAGCTTAAATAGCCAGGCAGAAAAAGGAAAGTGTTATCTAAAGAAATATTTTTTAGACTACCTAAAAAACCCCATAGACACTAGTCACCATTTTGAATTTCCTGATCTTTAGAAAATTATGACTCTGAATTCATATTTGCATAATCAGCCAAACAGGTAATATTCAGGTTTTTGAGCGTTCTTACATACATTACTTTTAGCAGTTAAGTCATTTTGGCCTCTTTTAACAGAAAAAAAAAAAAAAAACAAACACCAAACAATTGTGTGACAGTTTAACGTAGTGTTTCTATGGACTTTTTATGATCAACATGTAGTGCTCTCAATATCCAACTGTCTTTCAGGTGTCAAAAGCCAATGGGTATTAAGAGACAGATTGTACTCAGTACTACTTTAGTCCAACAAATAATATCAAGAATATGTTTGCAATCAAATCTCACACAATAAAATATTTTAAGTGAACACATTTTAGTATGAGTAGAACCATATGTTGATGATGAAAAATACACAATGGCATGGTACTCCATGCTGTATTATGCAAATGAATGCATCAAAGGTCAAAGCTTATCTCAGTCTCATAATAATGTAGTCTGCAGAGAATAATTAATTTACAGTATGCTTTTTTATATTGTGCACCACCACAACACCAAAAGCCATTTTATTCAGGAATTTTCTTTTTATGTTACAGAGAGAAATCATATCAAAGGTTTTCCACAGGAAGGGGAGGGGGCAGCTCTTTAATTTATATTAGTCCAATAGTAAGACCAACCTAAAATTTACCATTAAAAATACAGTGGTTTAATTGATTAAAATGCTGTTAAATTTTGGTGTTTGGGAATGAGATTTCCATGCCCAATAGCTGCCTTACATTACTACAGCAAAAGTGTTTGAACAATTTCCACAAACGAAGCAGTACTTTAAGGATTCAACTATACTATACTGTTCCCTACATAGGGTAAAAATCTAGGTCTATTACATGTTCATGACTTAGTGAAGACCCATGCTGTGGATTTGAAGTGTCATCCAGTGCAGACGGGCCATGAAGCATAAAAAGCCAGGATGCTAACCTGTGTCCAGTGTGCTTGTGGGAAGTTGGGAAACCGATGCTCCATAAATTCTGCTTCTGTCACTGTAGACCCAACCTCCTTCCTCCACTGGCAGTGTTATATTTTCCTCTTCCTGCCAAAAAGAATAACATAATTCCTTGCCTTTGCAAGAAAATGACCTTTCAAGAGGCAATGCTGAGAGCAGCCCATGCTACAATATGCAAACATACAAAAGGCTTTTTCAAATTCTACTTAAACTCTCAGCACTCGTGCCGTGTTTGTTCTGTACCATCATGTAAAATTAAATTCAAGCTTATAGACCTTTGAATTCAAAGCTTATAGACCTTTCCAGGTCTGTTTTCATACTATGGAACCAGAGTTACAGCTGTAGTAAATGTTCCAAATTACACAGTCATTTGTGCTACCAGTAAAGCATAAGGTGTCTTCCTTGGTACGGGAGGATTTGTCCTACTTTTGTTGCACTGAATTTCAGATTGTGCATTATGCATGTCTTCCGCAGATTAGCCTTAAATAACACACTATATCATGCCTTTAAAGAACTGACCTAGGCAGTAGTTTTGCAAGTGAAAGGTACAATCTCTTTGTAATGAAAGGTAATAACAAGATGGAAAGTAAATTGTGTCACATAACCATATCCTCCACTCCTGCAACTCACTGAATCACAAGATGGAAAGCTTTCCTATAACCTGAAGTAAAGGGTTAACAGGGCATTCTCCCTCACATGGCAGAAAAGAAAACTGGTGAGAGTTATCCTGCATGTTAGGCTGACTTTGAGACAGAACATCTCTTCTATATACTCCTCTTTGAATGTTGATAAGGTGCAGTGTAACACTGAGGAAAATATTCCTCCTGGTTCTCTGACTTTCTTATTGCTAATAAGTAAGTCATGTTCAGGTAAAATCCTGGTCTTTAAACCAATACAGATTCTAGTGTTGTTTTTAACAGGCAGAGAACTGAAAAACTCTTACATTTCATGTACAAATTTACCAAAGTAGGAAATAGCAAATGAATGATAATAGGATGAATGGATAGGATCCCCAACAGGATTAATACTACTGAAAATGTATAAAAGCTCTAATATTATTAACATCAGCCCAAAATCACATCATGATTTTTTTCCCCCCGATTACATCAGAATGCTTTCATCCTAAAACTGAGTATCACAATGTTATGTGGCAACAGCTGCTTAATATAGAGCACTTCAGTTCTACTCTGAAAGCACTTATATGCATGGTTAACTTTTGCTATGTGAATAGTTTTATTAGCTATGTAAAGAGATCATCAGTTGCACAAATACCTAAATAATTGATACTCTATCTCTTCAGATTTCAAGAACTTACTAAAAGCTTCAATGCTTTCTTTAGGACCTCCTTCAACTACCTCCTTCAAATGTTCACAAGTTACAAGTGTTTTTCTTCACTAATCTATTCCTATGATGTTTCAATTGTGGCCAGAGTCCAGCTATTTTCTTGCATCTACGTTTTCTCTTGAAAGAAGTTATCCCTATTTTCCTGCTGTCTTGAACACTTACCATACATCACAAGATGACTCCTCCATTTCAGTTGTATTCATACCAGAAAGAATCCAAATTCATCCTGCTTGAAACAATGGACCTAACTTTCAAATGTTCTGTGAATAGATCAAAATGTTTTATTCTCCACAGGAAATTATTTGTTCAGAGTAGCATGAATCCCTTCATAATGGCCATGTTTGATTTCTGCATGGTAGCTTGTCCAGATATGCTCTAGGTTGTTGATTTTGCTGCCATTCGTAGGTGTAATTCTCCAAAACCATATCTTGAAACAAGCAGCAATTCAGCATTGCTTTTTGCTGCAGGGCCTGCAACAGGAAGACAAGTATTTTCAAGTAGCCATGAAATTAACAGACACACTTCTTGTGGCTTCCTTTTGCTTCAACTTTTGATTTTAAATATTATTGCAATATTGCTAATCAAACACACTAGTGAGAGTTGTGACGCTGCTGAAACTAAATGAAGGTTATAAATTCATTGTAGAAGATACATTTCAAATGAAGTAATAGAATATTTAAAGAAGAGTTATACATCATTACTTTATTTGCCATGCAAAAAGAACCTATAGTTTAAAATATTTAACAGGAAACACTTGTTTATAATTAAAATACTTAAGAAAAACAAGCTAATTAGAGAATTATTTATATGTAAATATTAATACTTCAGCAATGAAATATATTTTCAAATTCCCAATGCCGTATTTTCATATAGAGCACCCTATTTTGCAATACCCCCACTGCCTGCATTTCAGTTGTTCATTAAGTTTTAATTATCTGACCACACTTTTTCACATATATTAAGTTTTAATTACACATGTAGAGTAGTAAGAAGAGGGCTTCCAACATCAGCTTCAAGAGAGCAGGATCTCGAAACAATAGGATGAGATGTTTGTTTTCCTTAAAATCAGAGAGGGTTTATTGTTTACCTTCAATTGCTTGTACCACGTTTTCATTTTGACTTGGAAGCTACATATAGGTTCTTGGGAATAAAGTGGAGTCACACTGTACACAGGACAGGAAACTATTGTGATAAAGAAGTAGTACTTATGTTATGAAGAGTTGTGTTATGCAAATGGTTAACTGGTCCTACAGGAAGTCTGTCATTCAGCTGGAATTTTAACTCCCCAATTCCAGCTTCAGTCCCTTTAGCTTATTTTTCTTTGTATTTTCTAGGAAGGTGTATGCTTGTCATTCTTTCAAGGGATCCTGAACATGATCTTCATGTGATCCACTAATGTCTAAAGCTTATTCCCTAATGCTCACACACAGTCAATGTCGATTGGTCAGTTAGGAATTTAGAACACAGCAAGAAATTTCTTTCTCTCCTATGCATGTAGAGAAACAGCACTGACTGTGACTCACCCTTTTTCACCTTAACATGTGCTGGATATTTCGAGTCTATGTGTTCTTTGTCTCCCTTAGAAAATAATGCTGCCACCAGGCCTTGCAGGAGTGCTTGTATTAACATGAAACTATGAAGAACAACTCTTTTGTGCTTTTTAGTTGCCCTTTATGTGAGAAATTTGCACACAGGCAAGCACTTCTCCTGTCCCTAGAAGTCATCTGTCAATATAACCCCAAGTGTTCATCACAAGTTGCAGAACTAGACCAGCTGTTGCAGTAGCAATGTCATTCAAACCACTGTATATATAGTTGTCCGTTATGTCAGTTACCTTTATACACTCAAAATTAAACACTGGCAATTCCACAGAAAGGTGAAAATGCTGTAGAGTAGTTAATGTTGACAGTAGTTGCTAAAAGGTCATTTGGAGACATTCATTAGTTGTTTGCTTTAACAGACAGTCATTATTATTGGCAGCAGAAATTGGCAAAAAGCACTGTTATTGTCAGAAAGCATTAAAAGAGTGTCATTTGTCAATATGTACTCTTCTAAAGAACAGCAGGCTAAGAGAACTCCATCTTTAAAGTTAAATGGGAAAAAACAGCATGAATACCCTGATGTGGTTTTATCTGTTCCAGTTTGGGACTAGCCTATATGAGCAGCCATTAGTCATTAAACTGCAAAGATACGTAACGACTGAAAAGAAAGTAACTGCTAAAGTACTTCAGGCAACCAAGCGAAAGTCTCTTCAAGAAGCAATAATCAGGTTTGGTTCAATGCATAAGCCACATAGGTAGCTGTCTACAGCACCAGTGAGAGACAGATGTTATCTTTTCCTTATCCTGCCCTGTGTGTCTCCTGATATCGTCACTGAGGGAGAGGACATGGATAAGAAGTGCTGTCAGGGAAGAAAAGACATAAAACACGTTGCAATACTGACCCAACATTGCTAGGGGCAACAAGAATAGAAAGGTTTCTTTTTTTAGGCCTTCTCCATTCTCCCATTCCTGTTTAGGGAGAAAGTGCAGATGTAGGTGCAAGCCCTCCATCTCAAACTCTTCCTGGCAGCTTGGAAAATAAGTAGGTGCCATTGAACAATTGTGGGAAGACCTGTGGTCGGTGACAAGCTCAGAATGGCACTCCTGTGTCTCAGAGGCGGACATGAACTTACTCAAAACTCCACTGACCACTCCTGACCTCTGCCTCCCCTCCATACAAAACTCCACAGCCTTCTCAACATGCAAAGGCTTACAGCTTAAGTATTGACATCGCAAAACCCTCCTAGACTCTCTGCCTCAAATACCACTCACCCCTCCCAGAGCCTCACTCAAGACACCCAGACTCTCACTGATTCTGCTCAAGCTTTTGCTTAACTCATTTCTGTGATCCTGCGAAACAGATGCCTTGACTTCACCACTGGGGAGCCTTGAACCATCTCACTCAAAAATGAATAAATACTGACATTTAGAGAGGACCTAAAAGCCTCCAGTTCTGGAGCCTGAACAAAATTCATAATAAATTACAGTCCCAAAGCAGTATTTTAAAACATAAACTATCTCAGTAAACATGTTTAATAAAGTTATCAATTGTTCCTTCTCCCAAAGAAAAATAATTGGTATTTTGCCAAAACCATCAAATTTGTAGGTCAATCACCAGGTGTTGAATGCAATAAAAAAAGACAGTTTGTGCTCTTGAATTTAATTCTTGGCTTTACTACTCCTGTTTTACACAGGCTGTGCAAATATGAAAATCAAACCTTAGGTTCTTTAGGGAGTCTGTATCTAGCCCACTATCCTCTCTATCTGGGAGCAGAAAAACAGAAGAACAAGCAGAAGGATTTTATCCTAAACTTCAGCTTCTATGATTCTGCTGTGAGTTTTTCCAGATCAAAGAATCTCTTTGTTTACCTATCCACCTATGATTTAGGCACATTTAACACTAACTCTATTTCTAAACACAGATCATGAATACTTACAAAAATTATTAGTGTCTAAATGAAGTTACATGTGTTTTCCTTGCATTGGTGAAGGAAAAAAAAAAATTAACATTCAGTATCCCTTTTTTGGTCCAAATACTTGAGCAAATGCTAACTACAGCATAGTTCTGTTCAGACTCAGAAGGTGGAAGAAAAGTACAAATCTAAGTTGCATCTCTGTAATTTTCCTTTAAGGCATTCCAATAATGGAGCTAATGCACATTTTTTTAATGCTGCCAAGTTTTATTAAAAGCATTATTAAGCCCTCCCAAAACCTACATTCTAATAAATGTCAGGTCTCCAATTATTAGATATTTAAATATTTGTACTAAGAGTCTTTAATAATGAGAATACACATTGCAGATATGTGTGCTGCTATACCATTAAAGTGAGATAAATCACTTGGGGCAATTATTCACAGAGCCTTAATAAAGCTGATTTTCTTATCAAATCTCAATAAAATTACTTCTTTTTAATATGGGCACAATTGCACTAATAATTCAGTATTATTATTTAATAATTTTCAGAACAAACACAGAAGCACCATTAATTTTTTGAAGACACTGTAAGAGCCTGGTAGGAAGCCATTTAACAGCAGCTATTTATTGAACATGTATAATTTTCACGTCCCTTTTCCGGGTTAAGCAAGGTGACCTCTCCACCTAGGTAAAGCCAGTTGATTTTGTCAGCCGGTAGGATGTCATGATTACCAAGTCCCTTTTAGTTCCTACCTACTATCCCTTTTACCTCCCCTTTCTTCCAACACGTCTCCAATTCCCTGATCACAGAATCATAGAATGGTTTGAGTTGGACTGCCTCAACCCAGGTGCAGGACCTTGCACTTGGCCTTGTTGGACTTCATGAGGTTTGCATGGGCACACTCCCCAAGCCTGTCAAGGTCCCTCTGGATGGCATCCCTTCCCTCTAGTCAATCAACTGCACCACTCAGCTTGGTGTCGTCTGCAAATGTGCAGAGGGTGCAGTCAATCCCACTATGTTGTTGATGAAGATATTAAAAAGTATTGGTCCCAGTAGGGACCCTTGAAGGACATCACTTGTTACTGGTTTCTACTTGGACGTTTTGCCATTGGCTGTAACTCTGGATATGGCCATCCAGTTGATTCCTTATCCATCTAACAGTCCATCCACCAAACCCATATTTCTCCATTAGCAGCGAGAATGTTGTAGGGGACCATATCAAAGGCCTTAAAGAAGCCCAGGTAGATGACAGCTGTAGCTCTTCCCTTGTCCATGGATGCAGTTACTGCACCATAGAAGGCCACTGATCACGATAACCTGCAAATCTATTTTGTTTACAGTCAGATTAGGTTTATACAAGAAGTAGTTGTAGTAGTTTTAAATATTTGGAGCAACAAGATGAGATAATAAAGCCCCTCCGCTGTGGACTTACAGGACATGTCTTGGTGAACTGGGCTGTTAAGATCCTTGAAAAAAGCCTCAAAATGGTTGACCCAATCGCAACTGGCTGCCAATTAGTGATGTTGCTCTGTCGTCTAGGCAACACAGATTTTTATATTAACACCTTCTGGCATCATCTCATCATGTCCAGCATGACACAAAGCATCAGCCATAAATTTAAAAAAGTTCCATTAGTTGGGCATACTAGGGATCTGTCTTCATTAAGTCCCTCAGACTCAGATGGTCTGGCCCTGGTGCTGAATTTTTACTCATTTCTCTGATTTTCTTAGCGATCTCTTTTGCTGTAATCATGGCTTCAAATGCAAAAATGTCTACAAAATCGATAGTCTTGAAAACTCCCAGGCCTTTGAATGCTCCTGGTGACTCTCATCTCAACTTGAACACAGTGTGCGCCTCACTCAAAGGGAGACCGCACCTCAGGGATTCCACGTTATCCAGGATAATACCCGCTAGTTTCCCTCTATGCAGGTGGAACAGCCACAGGAAGCGTAAGAATTGTCTCCATCACACTGCTCTGTTCTTCACCCACCATTTTTGTAGACCCGAAGGGCATGCTTCCTGGTGCTTTTGCATTAGGCCAGCCTTTGACACGGTGGATTTAGCAAACAGGCATGCCTAGCAGACTTCAGAAGCATCAGCAATTTTCCTGTAAACCCCTTGAAGAATGGCAAGTTTGTCAGAGGTCAACCGTTCTGAGATAACCTTTCTGTAATGGAATTTCTCCACGCGACCCAACGTTGTCTCAGTGATCCCCTTCTTCCCACAGATTCTTCTTCCAATCCAGATCTTTCACCTTTTTCTTCACTGGACTCCTTATGAACTCCTCTCTACTTGTCATTTACCTGTTTGGCTGTTTTAGATGGCAAGTGGTCTGCAATCAGTTTATTGATGATTTTTTGCCCCTCATACTGCTCATCAAGCTTTCAGAGTAATTTAACCTCTTCCTCTGTCCAGCACTACCAATGTAGCCCCCTTGCTGCACCTGTTTTTGGCTGGGAGGCTAAAGTCCATTCCACATTCTTAGATTCATATACATGATCGCATTTCCCACAGTTCCAGCCCTCCACCGGCACAGATTCCACAGCCCCCTTGCACTTTGTGAAGTGGCTGGCAATACTACAACATTTCACAGTTGTTCTCCCACAGCAGGAGCACTGGAACAGGATCTTTTTCCTTCTGTGAGCTCTCTTCAGATGTTCAATTTGTCCTAACCTTTCTCCTATCTGGTTCCTGCAACAAGGACATGATGGATTTTTGTTTGGGACCTTCACAACCAGAGTGCCATCAGCTGAATGATCTCCTCCGGTAGCCAGGATAGGCACTGATGGCATTGGTGGAAGTTGGGTCACAGTCGTGGAGGGCGGGGTTTCCTCACCCTTCTCCCTTTCCACACCAGTTGCACATGGGCTGTTATCAGTGCCCCAAAGAGTCAGAGAGGTGATCATCTCATACACCTCTGATAACCCATCCGGATAGTCACTCCTGGTGGAAGAGTAACACCATTCCAAACCACAAAAGTCTGAGTTTATAAACTCCAGTCCAAAAAGAACCATATCCTCTTCTACCAGTCTTCTGTGGTCCCTGATATTCCTAAGGACCATGTCATCCCACAAGTCCAGTGGATTTGTCTGTGTGGCCACTGATACGAAAGCAACCCACATCAGATGGACCATAATGTCATACACAATGCAAGGGCAGACACAAGCCAGACAGCCCACCCCCAAACAACTGCCTGACTTTGCCCAACTACAACCACATGCACAGGCTCTACACAATCATCCGTAGGATCTATTGCCAAAATTTGGTTTCACCTAAAGCAAAACTATCGAGTGGTCGGTGAAGCCAGTCGATAGAGAGGAAGCAATTATAACTGCAATTATACTGGCACAGAGCCTATCTTGATTACCCTGAAGCAGATCCAGTAGGACCACGAAGATGTCTAGCCTCTGCAACAGAGCCCAGCTAGCAACTGTGGTCCCATTTTAAAGGAGTTATAGTTACTCCCGCCATAATAGGTATCCTACATTCTCCAACTGGCTACCTTCACCTCAAGGACTCAGAATCTATTTCACGTATCTTTCCAGGTTCTCTTCTCACCAGTGTGCCACATTGCCCACTGGCTATAGGGAAGGAAGCTTTTAAGATTAGTAATGGGTTCATCAGAAACATCCATTCAAGGGAGCATTCAGGTGTTCAGAGTGTAAGTCCTTGATGGAAGAGAAAATGTCAGTTATAAAACCCCATAGAAAGAAGTTATTAAGAAGTTGCTGGACAGCCTCTTCCTTCCTACCTGGGGACGCAGAAATGGCATATATTCAGGTCACAGGCAGCTCAGCCTCAGTGTAACTTTTTGGTACAAGTATCTGAAAAAAACAAACAGCAAATTTCTTATCAAGTTAGCTTCTCCTTCTCTCATCACCAGCTTATAAAATTAAACAAATAGCTTTTAAAGAACACAGGACAATCAGCAAAGCAGTCAAAGGCTTGTACTTCACCTTTGTTTCCATCTCTGTCCCTGGCACAGGAAAGGTGAGAAGCAAGAAGATGGGAAAGATAATGGAAGAAAGGGAATGGATTAGAGGACAGCACCTGTGTCTTACAGTGTATTTTGCTGTTCACCATCCAGTTCTACATTTCCAGTTAGGATGTCCTGACCCTTTTCTGTAAGAAAGAAAATGAGCTAAATTACTGTAGTACACCACTTTCCCCCCTCTGTCCTTCATTGGACAGCCTGCTGTATGCATTAAGCTTTCTAGGAGAAGTTGAAAATCTGAAAGCCAGTGTGTGCCATAGGACAAGATTGCAAAAGCAACTACCTGGAAACTGGCCATAGCAGAAGTGTTAATGCAAGTCTTAAGTCTTCAGGGTTGCAGACAACTTTGAGTACTAATTTTGACCTTGACCATCATTCTTTTCCTAATTTAAGAGTCTTCCTTTTTAGTCAATTCATTAACAATGAAATTGAATTTTTAAATTAATTTACATAGTGGAAGAGGACAACATCTTTCCACTTCAAAGATTTACATATTCTAAAGGGACTTGTTCATGTGCCCTGTTTGCGAATCACAGAGGAAGGGATGGTTACTGTGTTACAAAAGCAATAAAATATGCAATTTGCTAAAACATTATCTGAAAATATTATCCATGGAAGAATGATTCTGATTAGGTAACAGCACCAGATAGGTTTATGATTGCAAGCTTTATGACTATTTGATAACATAAAGTGTTATTTGCTTCTCAAAAGGAAGTCGCAGCACATAATGCATTTGCTGAGCTTAGTGATGTTAGCCCTATAAATCACTCAACAAGTTGCATTCTTCAGAAATAAAATCTGCATTGTATTGTTAAAAATTTACAGTGTGCTAATAAAATACTTGAGAGTTTATTTCTGATTTTCAGTATGTAGTCAAAAGAAGGCACTTAGTGCTGATAAAAATATAAATAACTTGATCAGGTACTGACATTTAATAATGAGTGTAATCGACTTGAAGCAACTTGTTCTTTACATTTAAAATAAGTTAAGAATTATAACCTTTGGCAATCAGTTTCAGTTACACTTACAAGAAGTAATAATACAAGGTAACTACAAGATACACTTGAATGACATATTTTTTCTTACATTTTCCTAGTTGAAATAAAACAATCATTTTTATTAAAATATGTACCTAGTATTTCCTTGGCTTTTGGGCAGACTGAATTATTCAGTTCCTTCAATGTGTTCACAGATCACATTTTCACAGTATTTGGTTCAACCTTTATTGTGTTGATTAATCTATCACAAACAAATGTTAATAGAATGCCACAATCACACTTGCACTGAAGTGAAATCTTGAGGCACTGCATCCTGAAACTGTCATACAGCTGCTGTTCTGGGTTACAAGCACCCAAAACTGAAATAGCTATTCAGCTACAGAACTATGATGTGATCTATCATATGCTTATTTTAGGAAGCTATTGTATGAAAGGCTATTCAAAATAATTACTGGAAAAGAAAGAAGTAATCTATCTTGCTTGCATATACAGCTTCTATTACTACAGTAACTGAGTAACCAGTTACCTTTGACATCATTATACTCCAAAACTCCTGTTGGGTAGTAAAGTATATGTGACAGTGGAAGGTGTCAAGAGATCGAACGATTTACATGAGATCATACAAACAGGCTAAGGCAAAGCAGAGAAACAAGTATCCCAAGATTAGCACATGAACTGTGGAAACACTTTTTCTTCTTTTAAATACAATTGAAGTCTCAAATGTTATGGCTGTCCACTAGGGTCAGATCCTACTCAGCTTATTCATCACGTAACAGGTTCAGCACTTGAAAATTTTGCCATACAGCACTCCTGTATAGGATTCCCCAAACAAATAATGCTCGGTTCCTAAGAACAAGACAGTCCTTGACTTTAGGAATAATATTTGTTATTTCTATTTTTATTACTATTTTAAAGACTGATAGTTAATTCACAACTAGTAATTATTATTGTAATGTCATTTCAAAGAACTTACTGACAAGAAAGTGTCTGACACTAGAAAAAAACTGGAAAAAAGAAAAATTAGTGCAGCATCATCTCTAAGAGGTTGCTATTTAACTTGAGTTTATATTAAGGAAAAATTAGACAGAATGCAGCTGAATAGACTGTGGCAGAGCAGGATTATCCAAGCACAAAAGAAAGGTATTGTAAAAAAATAAGCCAGCAGCCAATTTAGTAGAAATGACAAGATAACCTTTTCTAGGTCTGTGGTCTGAAGTTTCATCAAGGCGCAGGTTCCCAGCCTATTTTCAGTGGAGATGCAGGTATTCACACTGCTGATGTTCCACAGACAGCTCATTAGTCACAGTACTCAGTTCACCAGGCTCCTTCCAGCTGAGAAACTGCACTGATATACAACAAAAAAAAAGAAAAAAAAAAAAAAAGCGTGTGTTAATTATATTACTTTTGTCTGTAAGCAATTTTCATTATTCCAGAGAGGTCACAGGCCTGTGACTGTCAAAGGATGTCCTCATGAGACAATAAAAGTGTTCATAGAACAATCTATTAAAAACATGGCCTATACTGTAGAAGTCTTGAGCATCACTACTTACAGCTGTTCCAGTTGCCTTTTATAAAGATATCACTTCAGCCGTATGCAAGCATCCATTCAGTTAATTTCTGCTTCCCTTCTGATCTAGCTTGCATTAATTGCTCATCTCATAACAGAGAGATCATTCCTATTCCCTTCATTTAGTACCAGCCCAAGTGAAATAGAAACAACAAAAAACTCTCTTCCTGGAACCTTTACAACAATTCCAACTCCCTTATATTTGTCACTGCATAATGATCTTCCCATTTTCATCTTTTCACCATTTATTACTCATAAGGTAATAAGAGCACAAATATGTTGGAGAAGAAAACAGTCTATTTAAAATGTTACTAATTCACATGTTCTTCAGTGAAACCAGCTCTGAGTAAGACTAGAAAACTACCAAATTCCTACAGCAGAAGCCACAGAAAAAGTTAGGGAGGACATCTTTATGGCATTTCCCCCCCCACACTGCAATGCCAATGGGGAATAAGAATCTGCAAAAAGAGAAGGCAGAATTTGCTATCCCAAAATGAGCTATACTCCCCACTCTTTAATATTCAAGTAGAATCAGAATTCCACTTACATCAGCAGGATACCAGGTCACCTCTACAGAGCACCTGCCTCCCCAGATAGCCACTCCATCTAAAGGAAGTCTTCCCAGGGAACCTGTGGATCTTGGGCAACAGCACAGCATCCTCTGATAATGAAAGAAGAATCAACCAGGTTTGTGGAGAGACTTCACACCCTAGCTGCTTCAATATCCCCACCTCCTCAGGGATAGGCTTGAACTCCCTCAGCTTTCTACCTGCTCTGCTTCCCAGAAGCACTTCTACCTCTGGAAAGGACTGCTTAGCCTGAGCTCAAGCCAGTTTCTAAAAGTAGGATGGAATCTCCCTGTAAAAGGTTTCATCTTTCTTGCTCACAGAATGGAGAGCAGATGGTACAACTCCTGGAGAAAGGACCTAGGCACAGATGGTAAAATCTCTGGTGTGCACCTGCAGGGGTCTGCTGTTTGTCCAGGCAACAAATTCTGTTGCTATGCTGTCTGACCTGCAGTCACGCAATGCACAATCACCTACTGGCTGACCCAAGGCCTCCTGAATTTCAATGCCTCAACTTCCTTCATTGAATTATAAAATGAGTAATAAACATCACAGTGGCCAACAATACTCCCACACAGGTAGAACAAAGAGAAGCAAAAATGAAGGGCCAAATGGTATAGATGTGGCTTGATCTAGAGATAAAAGAGAAAGTAAGGTGACCAAAAAGACCAATAATTAAGACCATTTCAAATGAGATTCACAGCCATTCCTGTGGCTCCCCTTGCCCACGCAACACTTCTCTTGCTCTGCTAGCTGCTCACCCAACCACTTCAGGCACTTCCATTCTTCAGTAATGTGCCATATACACATTATTGCAAAGGGACCTTTTACATAAAGAGGACCCTCAAATCCATTCTCTCAGGACACTGTTTCAAAAAACCAAACAAACAAACAAACCCCAAACAAAACAAAAAAACAAAGAAACCACCCATCCACCGTACACACTCCCCACCCCCTAAAAAAACCCAACCAAACAAACCAACCAAAAACCCCCACCACTCTTCCTATCTTTTTCTTCTACTTCTCCGCCCTGGAATTTCCATACCCAGCCTTAGCCATAGATTAAAGTGACTAATTGCAGTTTTACCTTAAAATGTCCTGGTCTGTCTGACACACTAATCTGTGGATTAATTAGAGTTTTGAAAGAGCTACACGTACACCAGGCGTCTGTCTAAATAAAGACCCATTCCTAGCTGTTTTTCCTGTCTCTGTGGTTCAGGAAACCACCTGTTAAACTGGTAACAAAAGATAATTAACCCATAGCTGCAGCTAGGTGCATGTTATCTGTTCTATTTGCAAATCCTTGAAACTTCTATTATGTCCAATTAGTTGTTTGGATTGTTTTTCCCTTCTAGCGGTAAGAAGGGAAGAAATTCTCCTTTAAGAACTTAATCTCTTATTAGTCTTTCCACTGAACATGCCACTCAGCTATCACTAGGCTGCTGCTACAGAAGTTAGAAAACTTTGCCTTAATAAACCAGTAGCTTGCTAAATCACATACTGTTTTTCCCTGTACCTAATACTTGGTACTGAGATCAGATGTATGTACTCCATTGTACAGATATGGCAGATGAGTACATTTAATAGTTAATGACCTAAAAGCTGACTCCAATTTAAATTACTCCAATATTAAATTCACACTCTCCCTGAGGAAATGTAGAATACCTGTGAAATACTATGGTTCTTGTTTTAGTCACTGAAACACCTATTCATTTTAAAGAATCTATTAAAGCTTTTGCAATTTTACATTTTACTTCACAGCAATGAATTATTTTAGCGCCAAATTGAATATTTTAACAGGAACATTTAAAGTAAATGTTATCTTGAATAGCACTAGAACATCAAAATACTTAGTGTCCATGCAGGAGCTGCCTTTTGCTCACAGCAGATAAGCAAAGAAAGAGGACTGACCATTGGATGTATTATTTTCTCAAACTACACAATGCTGTATTAAATACTCAGACATATGTGTTCCTCAGGTCAGTACTCTTTATCACCTGTACATTAATGTAATTCCAATGTCTTAATTGCTCCTGAAACTATGACTCCCTGCAGTTCTGTCCTGGCCAAAGACGACACATACTGAAACTCAGAACCCAGTGCACTGCCACCCAGGGTTCCCAGTGCAATCCACAGAGTTGGCCAAAGAGCTGTTCTTCCCAAAGTCTGCTGGAGGCCTGTTACAGTGATGGCAGAGGGTAAGATATCCTACAGTCTATCCTGTGCGGTAATTCTTTAACGGGTGTTAAGAAAGCTATCAGTAGTAGGCTCTTCTGTCTATCTGTAAAGAAGTTTAGCATTCTCCTTAAATGAGTTTACCAGACCATTAAATAAGTTTACTCTCCCATCTGTTCTCCTCCTCCAAGTGGTGACACTGCTTGTCTTTGATGCTGAGTTCCCATTGCTAGGTCAATGCCAGCTACAGTCTCTCCAGTGGCCTGGCTTGTCATTTTTGTTGCCTAGCAGCAGGTCTTTGGGATCTTGTGTCCTGCGACTTTTCTGCAAAGGATGCTGCATCAAAGTCACCATTTGAATCCCCTGCCAAAATCTTCTCTGGAGCTGGGTGATGAGCAGTGTCAAAGCCTCTGAAATGATGAGCAACTGTAGAAGTTGGGATTTTGTCACTCTTCAGAAACAGTAATCTGCCTTTCTTCAAAGAGGTAGAGGTCTGCAGCTGCATTCTGGCTTTGAGGACACATTTTCATGCTGCTGTCACCACAGCAATTTAAGGAAAACAACATGCCTTCTGGATTACTTTGCAAAAAAAAAAAAAAAAAAAAAAAAAGGAATTTGGTTGGTGACCTTCAACCTCAGTGTTCAGGCTGACTGCTTTCCACTTCCAATGCTACTTTGATTGTCCCCAGGTTACACAGGTCTTTGCAGTGGATCTGCAATACAACATTTCTAAAAAGCCAGCATCCCCAAAATACCCACTGGGCTTTACAACTCCAGAGGTAGGTTTTTTTATATAATAAAATTTAAAAAAAAAAAATAAAAACATAAAAACAACATAAAAAATAAAAACAACTTCTGACAATACAGAAAACTCAGTGAATTTGTCAATGGTTCCAGTTATTATGATAAATTGAATTTGAATTCATAATTTTATACCGTTTTACTTATATTTTATCTATTCAGATGAATATGGTTTCCTCAAATATCCTACACTTAACTGAGCATGCAAAGTTGGCTGCCATTATCTGTATCAAAGAACATTTTCTGCAGCCACTTTGTTCATTTCCAGTCCAGCATCTGAGAACAAAATTCACCTAAAGAACTTTTGCCTGCATGGGACATTCGTGGATTGGTATCTTCTAATGCACTTTTTTTTTTTTTAAGTAAGTGAACTCTTTTATTGCAGCACATTTGTGAAAAAGCTCTTGCTGCATCAGAACCACAAAAAGTTTACAGCAAAAAAAGCAAAAATCATTGCAAATCCTGACCCCTTGTAAATAAGACTGGAATGACAGATCAGTTAGCAGCATATTTGGTCTCTCCGAAAAAACACAGTATGACAGCAGCAGCCAGCTCAGAGTCAGTGTGGCAGAGCTAGCTTTCTTTTGCACAGTGCAGTAAGAAACGAGGAAGAGCTTTTGGTGTTGTATTTTTGAAACCATGAAACCAATTCTAAATTTCTTAGCACTTAGTACTCAGTTCAGTGAGAAACGGATTTAGATTAACAAACAAAACTGAAATGAAGATTTTGCTTATAATCTGAAGTAAACGTGTTAAGGGCTTTTCTTCGTCTCTGGGTAAAAGTAGCTTAGGAAAAACATGCCACAGTTATGACACAGGAGGGAAGAAAAGCAATCAGTTCAGTACTGCCAAGTGCCAAAGGAGCAGAATGATAAACCGGGTCACTGATGAAATTATGTAACATCCTCAGCCGATTTTAACAGATAGTCCGTTGTCTACTTTAAAAATATAACCCTTACAACAAAAGGTTGTGTCTCACTGCTGCAGCTCAAAACTTTTGTTTAGAAAAACTCTAGTCTAAATTCCAGCTTAATAACCTATTTTTGGTATTAGCTGTAGCAAATATGCATGCTTCATTTAAACAATTATGTCATTAAGTGTTTGGATTAAGTATTTTCGTAGTCCATCTGCACAATTAAATAGTAGCGGCTTTATGGTGGGAAATCTCTTGCTACTGTGAATGCAGTAGCTGATCTCATTTACATGCAAGCTAGCCATCATCTAATTCCCTACATAATCTATAAAAAGAAAACCTATTTCAATACTATCCCAAATGCACATGACAGCACAAATAAAGTGCTTTCAGCTTTACGGTATCCATTACAATTAATTATCCATAAAGTCCTTGGCATAAACTGTGAAAAAGCTCTTCCTTTTGAATAAATGGAACTCCATCAAAATTATACAGGCACCTGAACTGACTGCAAATGAAAGCAAATATTCATTGGCATTTTGTTACAAACAAAGGCCTTTTCTCTATGAAGTTGTTTGACACAGGATTTTACTGACTTGAATTTCTAGTATAACAGATAGCATAACATTTTTACTAGCAGATAAAGCTAAGAATGTGTGTTTTATATTCAAGAGATAAGGCCAATAACAAAAGAAAAGATGAATATTTTATGTCTGTTTTATGCCTTTATAAAATCAGTAGTGCTACTTCACAATCGTTCAAAAAGTTTGTTCAGTGTCAATTAGACTGTCCGCTATGCTATCATAAATCAAGTAACAAATGAGAAATCTCTCAGAACCATTGATAATACCTAAGTAGAAACAACATCCAAGTAGACTATATGCTAGAAATATGTAAGTCGGAGGGACAAACTATATTCGTATGAAAAACCTACCTAAGGACTAAAAATTGTTTTGATTAGTTAGAACATTACTGAGTTGACAAAAGCTCAAAACTTTGTAATCAATTGCTTCTCCCTTCAGGATTGGAATACCATAAAAGAAAGGTAGCATTTTGCCATTTCAATTCTGTGTTAAGTCATGTCTTCTTGACATCTCGTTTGTCAAGGTTAATATTTGCCTTTAATTGTCCCTAAATAAATTCTGCTTATTATAGATACTAAAGTTACCTGGCATTTTATAGGAGAGTCAGCATTTGCTGTGTTATGATCTCTGCATTGTAGATATTTTAAACTCTATCCTTCCTCTAGGTGAAATTATTTCTGTAACAATGGCTATTCTAGGTGTCTATTTTGGGATGGACCTATATTAAAATGGTTGCACAAAGTTGTCATTAAAATACAAATGAAAGAAAATTCAGCAGAACTACTATACTCCTCAGATCCCTTCATACTTGTTTCACTGCCTTTCAAATACCAGCACTTATATTTGTATTGATTTTATAATGAATGCACATGAGATGAAGAAATTGCTGACTTTTTTTGCTCTGCCATGTTCATTGCTGCTTTTCCTGCCTAAGTGAGGTGCAGTGTCCCACTGACCACGTTAAAAAAAGAAAGAAAGATGAATGGTAGTGGAATAAGTTTCTCTTACAGTGTAACCATTATACAGCTTCTCTCACAAGGTACTAGGTGTAACTAGCTTAGTGCATTATAAAAGAATGAAACCTGATTTAATTTTCTCTACAATGCACAACTTGAACAAAATTACAGTTTGGAACACTATTAAAACATTTACTGAAGCAACACTAACAAGCATGCTGCCTATCCCTTCACCCTCAGCCTACATATATATTCAATGGATTAAAGTGATCATACAAATTATTTTGTCTACGAATCTCAAGTGACGATGGTAATGGGTTAGGCTGGAATAAGAGACTAAAACACCACCAGTCAGAGGTTTGGGAAGTCTTAGTAGAACATTAGTCCAATTTTCTACTTGAGGTCTCCTGAAGATGTTACTTATGGAGAGACAGTATCTAAAACATCACCAAAACTATTAGCTAGCAATAAGGAAGACAGTGATGGTATTTCAGTGTCATTTTAAGCACACATCAGAATGTCAAAGGAGACCATTGCTGAATTCACACTTTTACACTAACCTTACCCAGATAAATGCTATCAATAAGGTACTTTCTCAAAGGGAATGTGCAAGATACTTTATTATAATGGTTTCTTGAAAATTATCTCCTATGTTTTTAATACTACTAAAACTACTATTTGCCACAAGACAGCTAATACCAGGTGGCAGACAGAATGTCGAAACTTATTCCCAAGTATTCTGCTTCAGACACAGCTACCTATTTGCTTAGCAGGTCATTTCAGAACTCACTGCAAACTGACAAGAGACAGTAAGCTCACACTGAAATAAATGCAGAAAAAAAAATTAACCATTTCAAGGACTAAAATGTTACAATTATTTGGACAGTACATCAAATCAAAAGAAACTTTGACAGCTGTGTACTTCATGCAAAAAAAATACATATACTAGTACTGCCAGAAAAAATATGCTATTATACTTTAAGGAGTTATGATTTAAAAAAACACCTTTGGGGCTTAACACATGGCTGTTTTATGAACAGCTGTGAATTTTCCATGGAGAGTAAGGCTGTTTTGAGAGACTGCAGTGATGAAAGAAAGATTTCCTGAGTTAGTAATATTTAGTCATTTAATCCAGGTCCCAAAACTGTTTACAGAGACTGCTGAAGAAAATCACGACCAAGAAAGCCAGGCCACAACATCCCACGTGCCAAGGTCCATATTTGTCTAGGACTTTTTATAGGTAACTACCAATTTGCTTAATATTAAACAAAGGAAAGAGTTTGAACCTACTCATTAATAGACAATGTTTTTTGTCAGGATATGACTGTAGCTTTTTTTCTGCAGCCATTTCAGCAATATTCTAGATCTTTGCAGGGAGGAAGAAGTAGGAGTACTCCCAATGCACTAAGTTTGTTTTGACATGTTAAAAAGATTCAAACTTCTGTTGTCCATTCAAGTATTTCACCATATCAGTTACAGATTAAACTGCTTTCCAGATATACATTTGTCTATGAGTTCTCAACTACATACCTTGGATATAGATAGCAGCGTAGCTGGGTCAAAATGTACTTGGTGCCTTATTATTTTATCTATGTCTCTACCCAGGTTTTTAATAGCCTTCAACACACTACTTGACTTTAGATCACAAAGACAAGGCTAATTGGACTTCACAGAGGACAGAGGAAAGAAAACATTACAATCTTTCGAAAATAACTGTCTCAAAGGCTTGTAATTTCAGAGGGCCTTTCCTCGCTCTTAAGAGGACCAGTCCCCTGCTACCTTTCTCATAACAACAGGGCAGTTTAAATACATACTACAAAACACAGCAGATGGGAAGGTAAGCTGTTCCATTACTACTGCACACTGGCAGTGATAACGGTTGTTCTGTTACATATTTGGGGTTACTGGCCAGAGCCCCTAGCCAGGAATCAAGTGGTCCTACAGCAGGTGCTGAAACACTGTATAATGACCGTACAATAAGATCCACAATTAAGAATTAGAGTGAACTACAAGACAACTATTTTGAAAAGTCTGGAAAAGTCTACAGTAATAATTGCTGCCTTGCTAGCCATGGTAATACACTATGGCTGAACTGAAATTTATTACATCTAGCATATGCTTTTATTCAAGTGTTGTCCTTGTATACAGCACCTCAACAAATGATGTTTCTCATCGTGGGATAGAATTAAATGGTGAGGTGGATATGTAAAGAAAGTAAAGAAACAAGAGGGCCAAGAAACAACTAGGAAAGCTAGAATGAACTCACACTAATAAAAAAAATGTAATAGAAGGTTAGAAGAAGAAAGAAGATTTAGATGTATCAAGAGGCTGGCAAGAAAAAAAAAAGTGGCTTAGGTGGAAATTGAGAAAAAGCATACTAACACAATGATCTGGCAAACTGGAATCCATGGAAACAATGGAGAGAGAGATCAGGAATACCAGCCTGGATTATCCTGCTATTCAGAAATAATAGAATCTTTCTTTGCCTCAATCCCAAAACCAAGTCCCACATGTTCAGCTGATATTAACTAGTGTATCTTCCCTGAATCAGTGGGGATATATCTACACCTGCTCTGAATCAGTTTTCTTTATATTTACTACACATGATATTGTCTCAGGAGTCAGAGCAGTCACCTATGATTAAAATTTCTGACACTTAACTTCACACTATCTGTCACTGCACCCTCGTCATGGTCCTCGAGTTCAAATTTGCTAACTGTTCACACTGTCTAGCTACTAGAAATCTTTGGCTTTACTAAGGGAACATTAAACTAGACTCAACTAAAACATGTCTGGTTAAGAGAAGCTTCCTTAAAAACTACATGATTCTTACCTCTTCCCTTTGACCCCCACTGTCAGGCAGGCTAGACAACCCCACATTAAAGACCATCACTGCTGAACTGTAATGCATATCCTGAAAAGCAAGAAATACCACAACATCCCTATTCTATTTCCCACTTCCCTCTGTTGCCAAGCAGGCTGTGCCTCTTCAAGCGCCCTGTCACACAGTCAGTCTCTCTCATTTAAACAAGCAAATGCCTATAAGTCCATGTCCTGTCATTTAAGAAATGAGGCAAGGCACCTCTTTGCCAAATCAACAAATAAATAGGGATTAGTGCCAGGCTCAAATACACACTTAAGTAAAGCTCCAGACCCATATGAACTGAAACATTTCTGACAGAACAACAATGGCATGCTAGATCACCTCACTGACAGTTTTGAAACAAGGGCACATTATGATGGTGTCTAGCAGAAAAATCTAACAGTTCACAAGTGTTCTGCAAGATATCTAAATACTTTGAACAAAAGTAATACTATTTAACATACACTTCGGCAATGATACAACTTTTAGAATCTCTTTTAGACTAATAAAGCTTAAATGACCTACCGAAACCATACTGATCAGCAGATAGAAGGTACTACCACTAAATCAGCATTCACTGAAAAAAGAGGGTATACATGCACAGCTCCCACTTAGTTTACTTACGAGTAAGTATGAGAGGGACAGAATAGACACACATGTTGTTCCACTGCCAGTGACACTGTGTACCACTTAGCATTATTAGTTCTTTGCAACATTCTTAATATAAATGAAGTATGACTTCACAGAATCAACGGTACCATGAAAATTTCAGGGGGTGGCGGCATGGGCGCAAAGAGACAAACAGTGAAAGCAAACCTTTTCTAAAATCTGATACCAAAACCACCCCTCCCAAAAGCCCAGAGATACCAGGGTCAAATAATACCAGTCTATGACACCACAGCTCTCCACCTAAAGCAACGCTACTGACATACCATGTTTCCTTTCCTTCTTTACTGCCCTGAATTCATCACCAGTTATCCCTGCCTCATTTTATTGTCATTATCATTAGCAGGAAGTAAAAATCTTGTTATCAACCAAGACATATTCAAAGTCTATCAGTGTGTATGTTCCATTAGTGTTCTTAACTCTGTGTCATAGACCACGCAGATGAATGCCTTAAAAATAAGCTAATACTGGGGGACAGGTGTGAGCACAAACCCAGCTACAAAGGGTATTAGGTGCATCTTCTACTTCTGAATATTGTACAGCAACCACTGCCACAATAGGATCAGCTGGCTAACGTGCTTTCCCCTTCCCCCAAATAATCAATTAAAAAATGACCCACCTAAGAAAGCAAAAACAGGCTTATCTGTGGGTCTCAGTACTGTATAGTGAAGGCAAAAAAGGTATCCTTCTGCATGATTTTGAAGTTCCTAAATTGCAGGTAGTCAGTCCCAGGTTGTGATGATAAAGGAGGACCATAAAGCTAATCCTGCAGTCTTCTGCCAGAACCTCTGCAGAGTGTGACAAGAAGGGAAGGGGAGAGGGCATCACCTCCCTTTGTTCTGCCATGTTTGCATGCCTCCTGCATTACTACCAACCCCAACTGCCAGACAGAAAAAAAATGCTGCCAAAATGTTTTCCACCTTTTGCGATGCCTTGCACCTCGCTCCAGTTTCAGGAACTAATGGTACATCACAAGCAATTGATTGTGGCACTGACCATCACCCTGTGATGAATCTGGGCCTGAAATGAAAGCTACGGTAGGAACGAGGAACATGCAAAACTGGAAGAACTTTAATTTGTCTTAGTGAATGAAGAAAAATTTGTAAAGGAAGAAAATTTCTCTTGAATACAGACAATTCAAAGAATAAACTAGCTGACTGCAGTGTTAAGCATTGCATTTCATGGTGTTACCCCATATTTGCAAAAATCTGATCTTCATTATTAATACGAGCGTTGTGCTGGTACCCCTCACCTCAAAGGATATTTCTGTAACATACTTTTTCATTTTAAATTTTGTGACACTAGGAATTTTTACTTTAAAAAAAACAAACAAAACCCCCAAAACCAACACACACATAAATAATTGATTACATACATCATAATGACAAGATTTTTGTAGTTATATTAAACATAAAAATAATGCAGAAACTCTTGAAATGCTTCTAAGAGGAAGCAATACACAATCAGTCTTCTACTTCATTCCCCTCAAATCAGCCAGATGTGGAAAACTGTGAAGTTATTTAATATCAGAATAAATTCTCAGTGTCAACACAAGAAGTCTTCTTTCTTCAAAGGTCAAATTTATGCTGTGCAGATTCTGAAACGTACTGGGTTCCAGTGCCAGGAACATGCAATTGAGAATTATACCATTTATTTTCCTCAACTATATCCAGACTTCAGTTCACTGTATTAATATTGAATGCACTTCTGCAGTCTATTATTCCAAATTTGTTCCAAAATCCCAACTGATACAAAATACTAAAATTTTATGGCAAAAATACCTTAAAACACTGGCATTTTGAATCATATGTAATGCTGCGAAATGAAGTAAAGCAGTTGTGCAAAGCTACCATGTGTTCCAAAGCATGGACACTGGTGACATGTTAGCATTTTAACATCGCAGCTCTAAAAATGCAAAGTATTACACATGAAACTAGACAGTAAAGAATAAATCTCATTAATTCCAGTTTAAAAGTGGCAAGCTTCCTCACAGGATGTTCCTTCCCTTCTTTGGTTTGGTGGTTGGGTTGTTTTTTTTGGGGGGGGGGGGGGGCTTTTCTTTTTCCTCAGTCTGGAAAACTTGTAAGAATGCTGGCAGCTCATTTAGAAAGAAAAGTGGACCATGTAATTTATGTTTAGGTCAGACCAGTGATTTGGAATATGCAATGAGCTTAGTTCAAGACAGCCAGCATAACAGTTACACCCTGCTAAAGTCCTTAAGAGGATGTATTTTTTTTCTAGAGGGGAAGAAGGATATTTTGAACAAGATAGAGGATCTGTATTAAACTTTTGGAGTTAGTTATAAAGATTTATCTTTGTTAAATTGTATTAGCTGGTCAAGGAAGAACCCTAGGAACTCCTCTGACTTAGTGGCTCAAAACTTGCAGTTCAAATGCCAAAATATCAACTCTCTGCACAGTGATTTTAAATTATGTTAGGTATCATCTTTCTATTATAAGCAGGAACAACAAGCTTCAATGGTACATAATACTGTGGCGATTATCTGCTCAAAACTGAATTCTGGTCTAGTAAATCTTCTGTGATTTTCTGAATAAATATGGTCCATCAGCACTATTTTGACAAGAAAGAAACCTGCATCTAAACTTGTAGTTTCTATACCATTTGGGGCAACTTTAGTTGTTGTTACACAGAGAAAGTAAGAGGGTACACCATTATAAGCTTGCCCAGGTTCCAAACTAAGGAGATTTCACTACTAAAATTCTATTCAAGGAAATCATATTCTCCTTTCAACTTACTTGAAAACAGCTTCCAAGATAACTTATTTCATAGATAAAAATTGTTGCAGTAAAACTGATTAAAATGTATTACATTATTTATAGTTCAAAGTTATCTTTGCTTCAGGCAAGGTATTTATACCTTTCATCAGGATTAACTATTTTTACCAAGTATTTTTAAAAAGTATGTCACACTCAATTTTAATTCAATCCATTACACCTGTAAGTCTATTTCAGAGAGATTTCTGAGGATTTATTTCACAATAGATGAGCTTAATGTATATTTCAATAGGAGACAGGATGGGTGGTTGGAGAGATATGGAGAGATGATCCACGTATAAGTCTCCTAACAGAAGAATTCAGTATTAAAAGAGAAAGAGAAGAAATGTACACACTGGCTGGTATTTAAGGCTTTTTTCAATCCATCTTCTCTTTCAGTATCCCTGAAAAAAATGCTGAAGCAAATCATAACACTTCCTTTAGGAGCACATGTTATTACTGGCCATTAACGCACACAGACTTGTGTGCTTTGTCAACAGTTAGAGAATTTCACAGTGGTGCAGTTACATCAAGAAAACAATTTCTGTATTGGTTTCCTAAATTTAAACAAAAGGCTGGCACAAAGCACACAAGACATCAAGCGCTGCTCTATTTATTTTCTGTTAGCTGGTAAGGTGAGTTGCTACACCAAAACTAGAAGTCTTGAAGAACTTCTCAGAAATTCTGAATTTTGATTACATACTGATAAAGACTGTTATAAAAATTCTCAGTTTTTTCAGATAATTCCTAGAAAGTGTGAAATTCTGCTCTTATAGCTGATATACCATTAATTTTATTTTTTCCTCCTATCAATCAAAATGTACAGCTACAGTTTATTTCCCTGTGCTGCAACATTTGCATGTTGATTCTACCTTAAAGGATTTAAGCATTTGTTCAATAAGTTCCTAGACACTCTGAGGGATTTTTTTTTTCCCCAAAAGGAAAAAAATCTTCCTCTCTCTTGAGCACAAATGGAAGTGCCTGATACTAAAAAATAGCCAGTCTAGTACTTTTCAGATACATTTCTAAAAATGCCAACAGAAGAAACGTTTTGCCCTCCAACTGTTCTGAAATAAATTGATTCGGTTTAGTAAGCACTACCCAACTGCCTTGGTGTCATCTGGAATATGCAGATACATCCTTTGCTTTGTAAGATTCATGCTAACCAATTACTGTGCATCATACCTGCCTCAAAATTTCTCTGAACAGCTAATGAGATAGTTGTTGACTTCAATCTTATTAGGTGTAAAACACAAGTTGCTCTTGAAAGTTTCTGGTGTTTGTTCAATGTTTGTTTATTTTGCACATAGTACACAGTGTTTTAGCTGAGAAATAAAAAGCAAGTGCTATGTTTTGCACAACATTCTCAGGCAGTGTAAAAAGAAAGCAGGTTTTACATGGTCTTTTTGCTTATTTTGTAGTTTTGGGGAGGCATTTTCCACTGCCTTCCATCTCCTTGCCATACATTTTTGCTTTATGCAGCAGCATTTGTTTACATTTGAATGACACATCAAACACACTAAAAGCTCTTTGTCATGTTTTATCAATGTTTTCCAGCTCATGTCCTGTTTCCATACTGACAAGCTTGACAAAGGAATTCTTGTTGGATAGGGAATTAATTAGACTCACAAAATTTCATCAAATTTCTGCAGATTGTTTGTATTCTGGATTAGCCTTGAGGGACATAGGCACATAAAGCAACTGAAAGTATATTTTTTTCTCAAGAAACGACTCAAGCTGTTTAGCAAGTAATAAGGAAAAAGCAGCATCTATTACTTTTGAACCCTACCACTCAGAAAACAACCTAGCATGCCCTGCATCTTGGGCAACCATTTTAGATACAATTCAAATACAGCAGTGAGGATAAAGAAAAAAAAAAAAAAAAATTGCTCTCCTTTTTTGGTAAGTGACACTTACTGGTCATGGATAGCTGAAAAATACTAGCTCTACCAAAAACATTGCTGTGAACAACTTCGGGTTTTTTCAGGGAGTAAGAATTAAATTTTTGTCCATCTGTCAGAAACAGTATCTCAGTAACTCACAGGAGATACCATTCTATTACTCATGCTATTACCCAGCTTTCAAACAGGGACTCACATACTGGATTTCATGCGTCATACTACAGACAATATCCTCCATGTGGGATGTTACACATCCATTAGTACGTAGAACAAAGTGCTGAAGGTACCGTGAACTATCATTAGCATGAAACTCCTATTATTTTCTAGGAAGATGTATTATTTTTACATAATAGGGATATTTTGGTTTTCCAGAATAATTACAGGTTCCTGTGAAAAGCAAAAACCTTTCTGCAAAACTCTACTATAAACTGTTTACTTAGAAACAGAATGTTCCATCAAAAATCCCTTAAGAGATGACACCAACTGTGATTTTTTTTTTTCTATACATTTCTGACCTTTACCTTAGTATCTGATTATTTCCACACAAAACTCATTGGCAATAGCAGTTACTTCTTGGTATCTCATAATCTTTTCAAGTTGTGGATGTTGCCTTTCAAAGCATGGCTTTCTTAGAAATTTCAGGGTAGACAAAGCAAACACTGCTGATTTTAGATTGGCCTTAGCTTGAGAAAGTACAGTTTGGCAGTGTTTCCTACAGGGTTCTGGATTTGTATACCCTCCTTCCAAGATTCCCCTTCTCTACCTCAAGCATTCTACAAGTAATTTCTTGAAGCAATTCCACATATCCTTTTTAGTTGGCCAAACAGGACAAGGAATTTTTAAGACATACTGTACAAAGCTTTAGGTCTTCAAAAAAATCATGTCAAATTCTCCAGTCCTGAATGTGAAAACATTATTCTAAGAGCAATGACTGAATATCCCTTCCTGTATTTTTCAAAATACTGTCACTTATTCAATATTCATTCAGAAAGAGGGGGGACACTAATCAGAATGTTCCTCCTTTGGCCACAATCATGAGACACTATTTAATTGAAGTTATAATGGTTTAGCATTTATTACTGAGTGACTTATATAAAGTCCATGAAAAATATTGTATAATAGATGTAACTATTTGTAGAAGGGAGTATTAGGTAAAGCACTTTCATTGCATCCACAGTTTTCTGTATCGTATCCACTGTTTTCCTCTGAATTCACTTCCAGCTGGAAGACTCATTCACCTCTTTCTCTACATACCTGTGACACATACTTTAGACAGAACTGTTTTGTTTCACTCCAAATAACTGTGTTATTGGGGGCAAAATTGTACTTTTAATGAACATAACTATTTTAAAGCACTCTCACCACCTGCTAAAACAGACATTCTGGATTAGAATATGATTTGATATACCACCCCTTGCACAGACATGGGCCTGAACTTGACAACAGTACTACTGCAAGAGTAACAACGTCTTCTGCTCTCTAACAACCCCAAGGCAAGGCAGCTGACAGCCATCCGCTACGTTCAGTGACCAGTGCTAACCAAGCAGGGCTCAGCAGTGGGACAGATTCTTTTGCATAACACGATGATGAGTTTGGACCTGATCACGCAGCAAGTTTGTGAAGATGACTAGAGACTACAGATGTATAGTCAGCACCCCCACAGAATAATTAAAAAAAAAAAAAAAAAAAAAAAAAAAAATCAAACCTGGCTAACAAGCGCATATGATTGTACGCAGGGAGGTCCAAATCCTTGTTTAGTCCTGGCTGTTCTAACTCTGTATTTTCCAGTTCTTCACGCAACATGCATTCCCCAGAACACAGATTTCCAGCAGAAGAAGCTCTGAATCTGCTCAGCCTCCCATGGAAAGCAAACATGGAGCTATATTGCCTTTCACTTTTCTTCCACTCCAACACCTACAAAAACAGGTAGAATGGGAACTTAAATAGTAGCAGGGTGCAAGGCCTTTACTAACTTTTACACCTTGTTACTTTTACAGTACTATGTATGTCCTTTCCAACAAGCCAATACAAGCATGGCATCATATATGTCTCCACATCACTACAATACAAGCACAGACCATCTCACTTAGGCTGATTTAAGAGAACAGAGTTAGATTTAACAGATTCTTTTTGACTGGAACACATATAGCAATACAATGAAAAAGTACAGGGGTAAATTTATTATTATTTAGACTATCAAATAGCATAACACTCTGATTATTCAGTGAAAGGCTTCTACAACTAACTAAAATAAAAAACATGTTAAAAGAGAAGCCAGTCTTGAATAACACTGTAGCAAGGGGAATACCAAAGCCAGATGTTATCACATGGATAAAAGTATTCCCTTTCAAACATCATCTCTTTGTTAAACCCCACAGTTTTGTCACATATAAAATTCCACCTGTCCTTTATTTATGGCATCATATTTTATCTGCAAAAATATACTGGTATCAGAAATTCAGCATTCCAGATAAAGTTCCAAAAGTTAAAATAAACATAAAACATCCTGCTGTAAATTCCTATAGCAAATATATTAAAGGATAGGGAAAAATCCAGCTCTTATTTAAATAGTATCTAATGAATTTCAAATAATACACATGAAAAAAACATTGTAAAATTCAAATGAAGGTGAATGGATTTTAACTGGGTATATTTGACAGTTTATTCCACTAAGAAAGTCATCTTTAGCTCTAAGCAATGTTGTCAATGCATCCTGAAAGTTAAAACTGAAAACAGTCAGAAAACGCAAGAAGCAAGAGCCATACTTTGTCAATAACCTTTTCACTGGCAAAAATAAGGGAAAAGTGACACCATACTACTTCTTGCATTAATAAGAACGATAATAAAATACAGCTGGGATTAGCATTTGAGAAGCTAAGGCACATGGACCAAAATGCCTGGTGAAAGTAATGCCTGACCAATTACTTTTTAACTAAATTTCTTAAAATAATGAGAACTGAAGCTGACATTTAAAAGAAAAGAACAAGAACACTTGTCTACTTGTCTACTTAATTATCTTAAGCCTGAAAGCACTTCAGTCCCATACTTTTTCCTTTCATTATGGCATTATATAAGCAGCATTAGAACAGGACGAATACTAGGTCTTATACTTCAGTAATTCCACTTTCTAAAAAAAAGTCTTCACACTACCTCAGCAGCAAAATAATGCACTATCACAGTTTAGAACTCCACTGCTTTGACATACTAGTAAATATTTAGGTGGTATTTTTTGCTTTGTTTTTAATTTTTTCCCCCCAACTCTATGCCTCAGAATAATTACAGACTGATAGTACCTGTTGTTACTATAGATTTCATAATACCTCACTAGAATACCTTGCTAGGCCTAAACAGCACTACACTTTCCGTGTTTCTATTTTATTATTTAATACCACTTTTAGGATCTCTGTTAGTTCTGACATGACTGGGACTGTTCCTAGTTCAGACCAATCTGTAGCTCCACCACAGCCTAAAGCATCCATGACAGTCAATTCATCTCGTGAGGGTGTTTCCCCTAAAAACCTGTTGGCTAGAGAAAAGGTAAGGATATTCCAACCTATTTTATTCACACTTCATAAATGATAGCAGAAGCCATGCCATAAATAAAGATGCAGAAAAGTTGGCTGGTTTTTGTTTGCTTGCTTGTTTTTGAGGGGGTGGGTAATGAGTAATGTTACTTTTCTAAGAACAGATTCTGCAACAGAAAGATTCAGCAGTTCAGATGTTCTCTATCCTTGGCAATGCTCAAAACAAGGCCCTGAACAACCTAATCTAGTTAGACCCACTTGGTGTGGAAGGTTAGTCTAGCTGACCTCCAGCTTACCTTCCAGCCTAAATTATTCTATGATTATAGATGACATAATTAATATTATTGTTAGCAGAGGGTCTGTTCAGGATGTTGGTCATCTTCAAGTAGATTGTAACACTAACAGAAATCTCCTTACTGCTAATTTGCTAAACAAGTATTTTTTTTAATTTCTTGCTGCAGGAAAATACAGATTAGTCAAAGAGCATTCCATGCCAGAATATAGTATAATCACCTTCAGAAAGAGGAGAAATATTGGTATTATTTCTCTTGAATTTGGCACCTGCTGTTAGAAATCCACTTATACTGGAAGTCAGAGCAGTAGAACCAACGTTAAATTTACTCTTGTTCCCTATAAAAAGTATATACCTTCCTCAAATAAGAAACGTTTTCCAAATTACAGTATTGTGAAGAGGGAATTTGGAGGAAAATAGATTTTTATCCTACTTACTGAGGGGGAACAGGGAGAAAAATCACAGTTTTGCAGGTGTTAATATTTTTTTCTCAAAGCAAAATTGCCTAGATTTTACCAGCAGGATGCTCTAAACAAATTTCTTAACTGAAATCACCAGCTGAGTTAGCAAAATCTCTTGTTGGCTGAAATATATAAAAGAACTTTTGAAAACACGGATTTTGCATATTAATTTCCTTGCAGTAGAAACTGGCTACTGTGATTCCAGCATATGGTTGAACCATATTCCACCTCATGAAGTTGTTGCACAGCTGGTAACAGAGATGGTATAAGTACAAAAAAAGTAGTATTTTCTGTGCCATTATCATGATGACAGTTTTCTGAATGCTGTTTACTATAAGCACATGGAATAACTCAGATGTTTAACAGCTCAGTGTTGTTACATAAAGCTGACACTGGAATAGAACACCCTGCCGACAAGGCTACAATTGCTCATGAATTTCTTACTGTATCTAAAAACTTCAGGTCATTTGGCCTTATGGAACCCAACAAACACAAATGAATATATTTATTTTTAAATGTTGCTGTATCTTGGGAAAGAAACACCAGTGTGACTATAAGAAATAAAGAAATAATATTACCTATTAGTAAAAAATGAGTTTACCTGCAAAACTATACTTTTCCATTTAAAAAAAAGAAAAAAAACAACGAACAAAACAGAACAAAAAAAAAAAAGAAAACAAAACCACCAAAACTTTCTTTGTAAAACAAAAGTTATACATATCCACTATTTATTAGTAAGCAAAACCACGTTGACTACAAAAATAGAATTCTAGCATTTAATGGAGAAGAAAACTTTTTTAAAGTAAGTAATTGCAAAATATCTGAGGAACTCAAGCTTATCTGTTAATTATTCATGTTTCTGTTTTCATTTCCAACTACTCCGGAGCTGCTGATGCTGGCACTCTCTACTAGGTTTAAGCATCCTTTCAGCTCAACTCTGCCAAATTAAACTGTCACTTTCTATTAAAAAATCTATAGCAGGAGGTTTTTAATCTTCTGATTTATACTTTGTAATAGGAAGTCAAAGTTTAAATTAGGACGGTATCAGCTTATGAAATAAAGCCTAAGCAGTGCAGTGACAACCACCAGTGAAGAAAAACTTCCTGCTTGCATCAAAGTGCACAGCGGAGCAGTTTTAGTTTCTATCTTTTGAAAGGTTTTATTTTACAAAGTCTCAGTTTAGTCTCACACTCTTATTGATACTAGCATTGCCCATAGATTCTAACAGAATACATCTGAAGGAAGATATCACTTGCCATCAAGTGCCTGAACTGTACCTGACTTTATTGACCTACTACACCTGCTGCCTGTGTGCCTTTCAGTGTATTAACCAGGCAGTGCATAATTCAGTTGAATTAACATTTCCTTATGAGCTGCTCCTTTTCAAACTTTCATAAGGAGCTAGAGGCTCCACATTTCACTGTGCTGAAAATTAAACTGAAACAACTTTAGTAATGAAACAGCTTTATAAAATATTATTCTCTCTCCTGTGTTCTTAAAAAGAAAACAAATATATTAGTCCTATTTATTTCCCTTTAACACTATCTTTCCTTTAAATTTTTTTCCTTCCTAAGCATTTCCACTTTATTTTCTACAATGCTACCACTCCTGTATTTTTGATCGCTATTTTCCAGTCCTTTTTTTCCCACCTCTTTACCTCTACCCTTCTTATATTTTTTCTTCTTTTTGGTTTGTTGGGGTTTTTTTATTATTATTTTTTTTCCATTCATTTCCTGGCAGTTATATCCCTTATTTTCTGTACAGGCACAACCACCACTATTCTCCGTTTGCTCCAATAATGCTGCAAAGCCAGTTCCCTCCACAGTAAAGGGTAAGCCTTGTAGAAAGGACTGAATATCCGCAGAAGGAACACGTGCACTGCAGTAGCTGAACCTGTTTGCTCAGTTCCAGCAGAAAGAAAGGAATCATTACCCATCAGCTGATTTTACTAACTCCAACAGCAAAAGACTATGTGACTACACGCTAAGATGAGAATTTGGCAAGAAAAAAATTATGTGGATGAAAAAATCTCAACTAAAATAGTACAAGTGAAAGAAAAGAGAAATATCTCAACATTTTCCATGGAAGAAAAATTCCCAGACCACTTTACCTCACATATTTACCTATAATATTCAAGAATCATTCTGAAAACGATAATGTTAAATTCCCCACGTAAGCTGCAATTCTGAAGCTCCCATTTCAGTTCTCAGGACCTATTAGCTTCCCATTTCCAAGACACCTGCTGCCAAACTGTTTGTCCAACTGGTTTAAATTTTCACACTTACAGAGACAGCTCTAAATACATGCCTTCTACTTCTGCTTGGGGCAATATTTTCCTCAGTGCCTATTAAAAGTCTAATTCAAGGAGATCATAAGCAAGACCTTTTAGCATCACTGTAATTTAAACATATAATTTCTTGAATCAGTAGATCAGTGTATTTAAAAATAGAAAAGGAACTTCCAGGATTTGAGTTTTCTTTTTATTAAGTTCTACACTCAGTCTTGCTTACTACAAAAGTTTAACTTACTTTGCTCCCAAGTTCGAAAATGAAATATTCTCTTAGTACCAAGCAGGTATATATTAGTATATACTACATTGATTACTTATAGTAATACACAACATGACAGAAGTTTTTGCACACTGAATGAACAAGACATCTCATGGGGCAACAGGACAATGAAGTTTCCAAACTGATTTATCAACCAAAGTAATTTTGCAGTGTTTGGAGTAAGTATTTGAATTCCACATGCCCCGGCCCCCACCAAGTAAAATTCAAAGCCTTAGCCTTCAAGAGGGTACAGGTTTAACTATTTACTGTATTAATTTCTGTATTAATTTGATGGTACCGGCCACCAATGGCTTTACATACAGCCCTTTATTAGTCATACAGCCCCTTTCATCAGCCTCTGGCTCCCACCACAAATGTTAACTCAGTGACAGCTGCATAACAGCATAACACAGTTCATCAACTTCTCCTTTGTTGTCCAGCTCATATCAGATTAATCCGGTCTATGTGAGCTGAGCAGATATATGAGGTCTTCTCTGTCTAGGTAACATCCTTAAGTATGCTACATCAGTGACAAAGTTATAACAATAAAGGAATACATTTTCATATGTGTAATTTTTTTACATATATATAAACATGCATACACATCATTACCCACCAGCAATGGCTGTTTGGAATTGAAATGTAAATGACAGTGCTAGATATGGCAAAGAGACTATTTAATTAGAAAATACCTACAGAGTATTATTTGCATGGCACCCATAACTGACAGTTACGTAAAATAATAGAAAGGTGACTGGGATGTAAAATAATACTCAAACTCCACTCATCCCCTGAGAGGTCTTTGCTACTGAAAACCACCAAAAGTAGTCATTTTAGGGGTGGGCCTCCTTACAAATCTTTTGCCCTACTAATATCACTTGCAAATCCTACTCAACCATATATGAAAGTGACAGCACATTTGAGGAATTTGCCCCTGCACATGTAAAGCAGAATGATCATCTAAAAGAATAATTTTTGAAAAACAAGGTTGTGTTCTTCTCCAAAAAGAATTTCAGACATAATGCTCCATGATACTATGTAATGAAGTAATATAAACGACCACATGAAGGGACCTATTCAAAAGGGTTTATGAAACTAGAGCATATTTTCCCTCCTACACAGGAAATAGGATTTTTTTCTCTACTTACACTGAGATTATAGTTCTGAGGTAGAGTTGAAGAAAATGTCATTGCAAGATATGCTTCAGACAGGGGGAAAGTGGCCTCAACATGGGAGAAACAGAATTTATTATTAGGGTTACTGTAACACAATGGCTCATAAAACAATTATTTACTGCGATCACTAGCACTCTCTCCATTATGTCACGTCTCATGAATTTTGAGATCATTTTTAAAGAAGTTTAAATTGCCTGTAAGCATAATCTTGTTATGACATCTTTATCTTGTCACATGGAATTTTACTCCCATTCTTCTTTTATCCTAAGGATCTTTAGTTCACTTCTACTATTAATAGATGTTAGACCCTCTGTCTGGCTCAGCATGCACTGATATTTCACTGGAGCTAACAGTCATAACTGTGGCTCAGCCAGAATTGTCTCTTTTTAAAATGACTGCACAGACTGAGCAAGAAAATAGATCAGCGAGGAGGATAAATAAGCAGACTATAATACAGTTAGTACACAACACTGCAAGGTTGCAAGAGGATAGTTAAACAGGTTAAAAAGCCTCATCTATATGAAGATTTTAGTAAGGACTATTGAAACAGTCATTCTACAACATGGTGTCCTAAATATTGTCAATTATATTCTATCAGGATTTGAGAGACTGAATCCTGGGATAACTTTGAAGAATAAAAGTACTCTAAAAGTTACAAGTTGAAATGTGTTATTTACATTTTATATACCTGCCATAACATTCAAATTTAATTCAGGCTTTAGCAACTAAAAGGTTGCTAGGTATCTATTCAGTCATAAAATAAGCAATTATATCCTTTCACGTATATGGAATTTTTAAGATAAAGACAGAAAGAATCCATCTCTCTTCTCTGCACCAGTTAGATCTTATGCACAGAGTAGGGAGTTCTTAGAATATACTGAGCACAGACTTGATGCAGTCATCTTTGTATTCCTCTGCCAGATCTTTACAGTCAAAGAGCTCCTACAGGAGGCAGTACCAAAAGACTCCTTCTGTTGAATAAAAATGAAACTTTTCTTCAAAGTTTATTATTGCACACAATTTGAATACAAACTCTTTAATACTGCTCTAGAAGCAATCAAAACTTCTACTGCAATAGAAGAGGTCCAAACACCTCTTTTAAATGGCAAGACCACTACAACATAATGTAACTGCTGCTTCCTATGCTTGATTTATACTTAGTACTATTCTCTTGTGCTGACCCACATCTGCTTTTTGTATCCATTCTTTCCTTTGTACTGAGAGCCTGATCCTGCAAAATGTGACATTACTACTTTACTCTGAAGAAAGTAAGTTGCATTTCAAAACTACATAACTCAAACTTCATGGGGATATACCTCAAAATCCCATTGCAAGAAATTATTCATTAACTACAGTGTGTTAAGAAGTATCCCCTTTTTTGTTTCAAACCTACAACCTGCTGCTTCATTTGAGGCCCTCTAGTTACCGTATTACTTGTTTCATGATTTCTTAAGCATTTCACCCTCTCTGCCCTCCACCCAGTTCTTGCATTTCCAAACTGAAGAGGTTGTTTAAAGAAGCTGTTCCTCACATGGAAGCCATTCCATACTTCTGATATTCATCTCTACAAGATTTTATACCTGCTTTTATCAATCTTTCATGATCTCTTCCCTCCTCTCACATAAAAAATAGGAAGACCTAACTTTCTGGGATGACCTCAGCTGCCAGTTGCTGGCTTTAGAAAGCAAAAAAAAAAAGTCTAGAACTGACTGTAACAAGACAAGAGTGAAATGCTGGTTCTCAGTACCAGTGCAACAAACAGTACGTGACAATGGCATCACAGCCACTCTTCTCCTCCCTCCCCCTTTTAAGCCTCATCCACTTCACTTTGCTCACATGAAAAACTGAGACCTCCAATTATGTAGTAGAAATTAAAATGACAGAGAACATCAGAAATTAAATACCGCGATAACTGTTCCCGGCTACATTTTCCGCATTGGAGCAGCACAAATGGGGCAGAAAGTCACCATATGAATTACACATTATTAACTTTAATGATTCAACACTAAGAGAAATATTTTCATCAGATTTAGAGAATGCGTTTCTCCCATATAGCCATTTTTCAAGAAGGAGGTAATTTAAGATATAGCTTTTTACTCAGCATGCCCAATTGGCTAACTTAAACAATTCTTTGCTGACACGTGAACATTGAGATTTTAAACACCCCTCACAAGCTGAACTACATTCTTTGAGACTGTTCAGAATTTTTTACTATTATAAACAGCAGTGAACAGGTGCAAACTATCAATACTTTAATTCAGGCAACTCCTGAAGACTAAACTCCATTAATAAATGTGATAGAATCTCTAACAGAATACAGGGAACCTGTTAGGCTCTATTTCCATTCAAACAAACAGTTTAAATTACCCCAACCCTGCAAGGGAAAGCACGCCCTCACAGTAAGGATTAATGCAAGGATGGGCTTCTTTGTAGTCCAAAGATTTTCTGAAAAAGGCATAGCCATTCCATGCTAGAAATAAGTTATAGTAATTGCCTTTCTGGTGCCTTCAGAAAGGTTATTCTGTTGCTTATATTCCCACAGGGAAGTAAACATTCAGATGGTCATTATACATATATTTTCTTTTTTTTTTTTTTTTTAAAGGGGACAGGGGTATACCTACATCAGTGATTTAATGCACAGATTTTTATAATGCACAGGTTTCTTTAAGGTGCAAATCTTCCTTGCATGCACAATTACCTCTGAGTGGTACACTACTGTGCCTCACAGGGGCACACAAAACACTTACCTCTTCCAATGTTTGATGCCCACAACACACTAAGTGCCAAACGGAGTGGGTTTGGTCACAGGTTTTGGCTGCGTGCTCCAAGCTTGCCTTAGTCTGGCTTTCTATGTGCTTGTTGTTCATGGACCTGATTCAACACATGCAATTTAAAAGTTAGCAACAGTTTCCTTGATTTTCCATTGAACTGAACTGAACTGAAACAGAGCTTCCTTAATCTTGGCAGATAATAAATCATAAATTAAATTCTACCCATACTAGTAACCACTGACTGGAAGAGATAAGCAAAATTTGGGTTTAAGGATTCAGCCTATTTTAAATTCCAAAGGTTCTCTTAAAGATGATAAAATTAAAAGCATGGATTAAAAAAACAAACAAACAAAAACCACTAAGAAACTCTAACACAGTGAGATCTTAATTAGGATGGGCAGGAGCCAACATGATGCATACATTCTACAGCAGCCATTTTTGCCCCACTCTCAGAAGCATATTGGTGAGGATTGGTTCTGTGAAAGCGTATGATGGGAGAGCTCCAGGATGTCTTTCAATGGATCTTCAAGTAAGCTGAAATAATCAAAATTTACTTTTTGCTTCTTAATTGGAGACCCGGAATCTGCTGGAAGAGTTAGCTTAGAGATTTGTACCCTGATGCAGTTTGTCCTTATATTTGATGAATTGTCACTATGAATATCATTTTCTTCATGCTCTGCTAACTGTATTCTAAAGGAGCCTTTCTCTGATAATAGCTTCAAATGCCAATTGTTGTGACAGAGACTCTTCTCCTTTGAATTGTTTTGATCTTTGATGAAGACAGATGACTTTTGTCTTTGCTGAAATCTAAGGTGATAGTCTCTGAAACTCTCCAGGATACCTCTGCCCCCATAAGGTATGTGTGTTATTCTACTTTTACCAGGAAAGATATAATAATCTTAATTATTTTAATAATTAAACTGAAAAAATATAAAAATCATATTTTTAAAATACATTAAGACTGGAATACATGCATATAGGGATATACCTTAGAAAAATTATCAGTTGTTATAATGCTGCTATGCGGGAATTAAATTATATACATCTACCCTTTACAAAAGGCTTATTAGCCCATATTAGTCCACACAGCATTGCTCAGTAACCTACAATCTTTTCTAAGGATTATAAGGCTATATGTGAATTGCAGGGAAAGTGTGTGCTCCAGCAAGCCTGTAGTTCTGTCACCTTTATAACTTGTCTTTTTCCTCCTGAATTAAAAAAGTTAGCAGTAAAGCTAACAGGTACTTCTGTGAAAGCACGACTGGATAATGGAAAAGTTTTTTCTAATTCAGTAAGTATCTACCTCATACAACTTCTCAAATTCAGAGACTTAAATAACTGTACCCTTTAAACAGCATCAACAAGTAATTTTTTTTTTTTTTTTTTTTTTGCATAATCCACAAGGTTCATTTTAATATTTTCGTTACATCCTTGTGGAACAAAAGACTCTAAGTGAGTGACTTTGTGGACTAGAGGACAGCAGTAAAAGAGTAAAATCTAGTCTTCCATCCACCATACCTTGTAGTTTGGCTTATTTGTGAATCCAAGTACTCACTAATCTGGGATTTGAAGTAGTCCAAAATCCATACCCTGCGGAAACTTTCGGAAGTGTATTAAAACCTTTTTTTCCAAGTGATCTTTGTCTCCACTTCTACAGTATATTTGAACAAACTGGCATCTAGTGACAGCTTACTGTAATAGAAAAATGTTGTTGTAGCACACGTAGAAAGAGGACATGCCTCCCCAGGATATGCCTGAAAAAGGAATTCTAACAAAATTCTGCATCTGGAAGATGACTGGATCATTTCAATTTTTTCCCCCAAAGTGCATTATAATCCACTGCAGATCAATATCAACTTCCTGAAAAACCTCAGCACATTTTTGGTTTGGCCACTACATTGAAGCCTCATGTAATCACTATGATCAAATTCAGCTGCATTAGCAGAAGTGCATCAGATCTTAATCTTCTAGCTGTGAATGATCTAAAGATTATTTTGGGGTTTTTTGATCTGTACAATGTAATGTCAATCTCACCAAAACCAGTAGAAATATCTAGCAAGTTTTCACTTTTCTTCCTGAGTTTCCTCTATATCACCTACTATGGCTTTATTTTCCATTGTAAACATTTATATTCAATCTCCAGTTATTACACCTGGATATATTTGGTATGTAAAACTAATTTTAGCTTACCTACTAGTATACTAGTCAGGCTCTGGCCTTCCAGCAATATGAACAGAATGGTAAATCACAAAAATTCCACAAGCTACCTCACTTCATTTGAGCCTCAGGAACTTTGAAATACTGACATCTTAATTCAGTATCATGCAATATCTCAATCATCTACTTAAGCCCTGATGGAAACTGCATGGGACAAACAAAATCCAGAAGTTACAGAACATCCATTCCTTTAACGAAGTCTATTGTTCCTCCCCAGTATTTCCTTCGCTTAATGTCCAGTTGTATTCATGGAATACATCCTTATTCCACTCTAGTTTGATGTCCAGCCTCTATCTGTTCACCGTGACAGCTACCAGTGAAGTATCCAAGGCTGAACAAATGGCCAAAGCCTGTGAAGTTATCTCAAGGACACTGGTGACCACCTGAAGTCTCTTACTACTTGTTAAGGCACAGGGCAGGGAGATTCTGTCCTGTAGATCACTGATAGAAACAGCTGAATTCATGAGACAAAAATCCCGAAATTAATTGCACCATTTGGATAATACAAGAACAAAGCAACATGCTGGCTATTCTACTTGAAACATCACTGCTGCTCTTATGACACAAAGATGCATGAGTCTTTCTGGCTCCACATAACCTGAGTCTTCTGTAGTTTTAGAAGTAGTACAAGCAATCTACATCTGAAACCACACAAACCCATTCACATTTTGAGACTGTATCACTTCCAATGTATTGCTTTTGTAAGAAGAGTAAAGTAATCACTGCATAGAAATGAGTTGATTTTTATTATCCTTGTTGTTTAAGTTACCCCGTGTTATTAAATTGCCTTCTACTTCTCAATAGAGAAATCAACTAATTAAATAAAAGCCATCTGCTTAGATTCTCACAGATTTATTATGGGGTTATTAGGGACATTTTATTTTTTTCTCATCTGAAGTTTCCAACATCAGACAAGCTATTCTAGAAGTTCAGAAGAGGTGAAACTGCAAAGCAGCTAAGTTGTCTAGGTCAATAAGAACAAGCAAGACTAAAACAAAATTTTCAAAGACGCAGTATTTTCTTCCTAACACAACTGAGAAGCTTGACTTCTTGACTTATAAGAAAAATGTAGTATACTTAAAGTAGGAAACAATTATTTTGTTTCCTTGATACAAAAATAACATTACCATTTCTACCTTTCAGATCAGTATGTACAATTTTGTTGTTTCCCTGAGAGTAGTTTCAGATTGTTTCTTCTCATTATTAAAAATGTCTGACATAGCACTAGCACCCTCCAATTTTCTCATTTAATTCTTTCTTTCAATACAAGTTATGGACTTACCTCCTTAGCAGATCATCTCAAAAAAAGACCAGTGTACAAATAAAACATGAGAAGTGACAGCTCTTACATTTATCTTAACTAAATTTACCTCCATTAACTTAATTGCCCAAATAAAAAATTGGAGAATGTTTACAAATCATTTATTTAAATATCCTTTGGCGCTGTATAAAGCATTTGCTTCCAAACTTGGAGTTGTGGCAAAGCTGTAAGTATAACAGAAGTTAAACTATGCAGGTGAGGGATCACAACAAGTCTTTTCAAAGCAGGAGAGTAAAGCTACTTCCTGAATGATGGGAAAGCAATGATTTTTGCATGTTAAATTTTACTGAAATATAATAAAAAAAAAGTTTAAATTCTAACACAAAGTCAGATGTGCCATTAAGACTGGCTAATAATAAAACAGAAGAGACTTCTTCTAAAGTTCTAAGCTTCCAATACCATCATTTCTTACCATCAGGTGACAGTATTGTCTAACGCTTCCAATTCCCTGATTTAATTGGGTGTAGAGGAGCATGTGTAACATTATAGACTTCTATAAGGAGATGTACTGTAAGGTCTAACTATCAGAAAAACATGAGGATTGTTTTAAATGCACAGCTGGGGTAGTAATGCATACAGCCACAAAAAGACAAAGCAAGTATGAATACCAGATTAAACAAACCCTCATCTTACCCTTTCTCCATATTAAAATCTGAAAGAATTTATATTGTCCAATGAGCTAAGGTTGCTCAATTTCATCATGATACTATTTGCTTTAAATTAATCAGTTTACTGCATCTTATTTTAAGATGCAACTTACAAACAAAATCCATTAAGTCCTTTCACAATTTTATTTGAGCATGTATCTATCCGTCCATCTATATGCTATACACATGCCCTCTAATCAGACAGAAAAAGTAATGGCTGAAATTATGTATCAAATACGATCAATTTTTCTCCCTAAGGACTCAACTGCCTGGGGTTCTTGTGCTCAAAGCAGAGAAAAAATGAGGTAAGTATCAGAATACCTGTCCTTTTCACGAAGACACAGAGCCACTGAGGCAATGGACAATTTTAGGTATCCCTGCCTGCTGCGTCATCCAAAACAGTACCTGGCAAAACAGTGGTGTGCAAGGGTATCCAGGTTACCTAGTTTGATAGGAGCAGCACTGCAACTACACTGGCACAGTACTCTGCCTGTGCTAGTATGCCCTGCTTTTCATGCCCTGTTTGGTTCAGGAATAGCTTAGTCGTCTCTGCATGGCACTGCATGACGATGCCATTTGTATTCTCTTCATCTCCCTTTATGGGCTTTCATTCAATCAGCTAATTCATTCCCGTGATCACAACTACATTCTATTCACTGGTGACTCACGGACCTACAACCAGCTCTGACACATTTTCTTATATTCAATTCAGTATATCAACATCTTTTTCTGACATCTCCCCAGGGATATGTCTATCAACTGAAATTTCAAAGGGGTCTAGATGCTCACAGAATTGCAATGGAAATTCAGTACCTCACTGCAGTAACATTAAAGATAGGGAACTCAAAACAGTTCTGACTCATCTTTTTTTTTTCCTGAAAATTACCATCCGCTAATCCACTAATTGTGAGTGCACAATCAAAGGAGGTACTGGACTTGAAAAAACCATCCTTTTATAAATACCCGTAAGTACTGAAGCACAACGGACCTGGCTCTGAAAGAATACCTATTAGAATATGTGCTCTGATATTGACCAAATTAACTGCTTTTTCCTCTTGAAGGCAAAGGCTGTATTTCAATTTAAAAGGAAGAAAGAAGAAAAACTACAGAAGAAAAATACTGATTTTATTTTGTTATTTGTTCATCTAGGGGAGTATTCTCTTCAAATTTAAAATCCTGCATCTTCACATGGAAGTCCTAAGTTTCCATTTCTTGCCCCCAAATTTGGCTTTAAGTTCCATTGATCATTTACCATCATCAGCTGCTAATATAATACAATACACAAGATGGCTATCTGGCTTACTGAAATACAGATAAACTTATAGGGTGGGAATCTTAATTTGTAAGAACATAACAAGGAAATCTTGATATAGCTGGTCTAGCTGCATTTCCATATCTACAATCCATAAGATGGACAGGAAAAAAAAGTCCTAATTTTTTAATCCTACGTAAATATTTTTTCAGCAATAAGTTAAGTATGTTTTAGTGCTGTTTATGAAAATACACAAATAAATAATTAAGTGCCACCATATGTTAAACTGTAGCACAGCCTTGTGCAGACACACAGTAGAAATTTTGCTAACAATTATACCTTCAAGTATATGACTTAAACCACCATGTTACAGATATTAATATACCTACTGTGGATGTTTTTCCAACTGAAGTGGTAAAGGTGATATCAATCAAGTTATAACTTTTCATGGAATTAAGCCTTTGCATAAATATTAATCCTTTTACTCTGTCTAGAGCTGTGAAGAACTTCACAATATGAGCCATTTCCTATTTTACATTTTAGGAGCATAAACTGCCTACAGTGCATTTTTATAATGAAATGTGCACTATTAATGTGATTTTTTTTTTTTTTGCACAGCACTTTAAAAATATTAGCTTCAGTTTTTGAGCTACTTATTAAAATCTGCTTTCAGTGAGAAAAAATGCTCAAAAGCAGCATCTGTTTTCATAGAAATAACAGTAAATTTTAAATAGGAACTATACTTTTATTATTTTGTTGAAAATTGAATGATTGCACTGCACAATAATTTACATTATGTAGTATGTATAAATTATTTTTTTACCATTTCATTAGATCACTATGTGGTTTTTTGAAGCAAATACCATTCAGAAGCAATTACCGCTTACCCAGATGTTTGAATCATATAATTGCTCAGAAAACCTCCAACATTATCCTGAACTATATTAAAAGACCTATCTTTTTGGTACTGTCATGTCAGCAAAACAGCTAATGGTCAATTAACTGCATCATTCTGTTGTGTTTCAGAACTATGGTAAATCTCTGTTAACTGAAGAAAGGTAATCTCACGGTATGGGTGCCATTACTACAGAAAGCAGCTCACATCTTCTGCTCAGTTTCTCCAGTTTTTAATGTCTAATTTCCTATACAGCTCTCTCAGTATGTGGTAAGCAATCTGCAAAAGGTGCACTAGTCCAAAAATAAATGCAACTTCAGAATATGTTTGATTACTGTTCAGAAAAACAACTGACAATTAGCTGATTACAAAAACCATTAATCTTAAAAACAACGTTTCTCACTGCGCTGAAACCCTATAAAAAATCTAAAAATTGCTTCAATACCAACTTCACTGTCCATGTCTCTTCTGTGTCATATAATAACTAGTTTCTGCTTTATACTAACTGAAGAAATGACAATCAATTTCAGATAAATATACTGATTGTCATGTAAATCTGTTGGGAGACAAAGTTTTCTTGCTGCAGAAAACAGTAAATATCAGCTGTGTTTCCAATTACATGTGTCTGCTCAGGGAAGGTGGGATTTTTCTCTTCCTTGAAGACTACTCCTTTAGGAGAAACAATAAAAAAGAAAATTACGACTGCGACTGTGACAGTGAGCCTACCAAACAGGACTAGATTCAATTTAAGGACTAATACCTTAAAAGGGTCTTCCTCCACCCCACCGTCAAATGGTTCTGGTGGGTTGACCTTATCCAGCAGCCAGGCACCCACCCAGCCAGCCACTCTCTCACTCTGCCTCCTCAACAGGACAGCAGGAGAAAATAAGATGAAAAAGCTCATGGGTCAAGACAAAGACAAGGAGGTCATTTACCAGTTATCAAGACAGGCAAAACGGACTCAAGGATAAATTAATTTAATGTAGCACCAATTAAAAATAGAGATGGATGGTAAGAAACAAAGACAAAAGCTAAAACATCTTCCCCATCCCCACACCCCTTCTTTCCAGGCTCAATTTCAACCCTTCATTCCCAACTCCGTTCCCCCCTCCTTCCACCCCCAAGTGGCACAGAAGGGATGGGGAATGGGGGGTTGTGGTTAGTCTGTAACCTGTCCTCTCTGCTGCTCCTTCCTCCTCTCACTTTTCCCCTGCTCCAGCATGGGTCCCCTCCACAGGCTGCAGTCCTTCAGGATAAACCAGTGATGGGTCCCGCCAAAGGCTGTCGGTTCTCCTGACAGAACAGTATCTCCTCGACACTCCATGGGCTCCTCCAAGTGCTGCCATTCCTTCAGGTAATATCCACCTGCTCTGCCATGGGGTCCTTCACAGGCTGCAGTGTGGGTATCTGCTCCAGCATGGTCATCTCCACAGGCTGCAGGGAAATACCTGCTCCACTGTGGTCTCTTCCATGGGTTTCAGGGGAATCTCTGCTCAGGCACATGGAACACTTCTTCCCCCTCCTTTTTGGACATTCTCTCTGATACGAATCCCCTCCAAGCAGGTTCTAGAGCAGGAATCTTCCCAGTTTCCTGCACACATTTCACCAATGTGAAATGCTCTTATCTTTGCAATGCTTTTATCTTCTGAGCACTCATGGATCATTAAGTGCATCCTGCAGACTCTCTGGCAAGCTTCGTGATATGTCACAGAGTGAAAATTTATTGGTTAGATTCTTTTTGCTAGTTTGCTCCTCAAACTTCTTTCCTTCTATATTTCACCTGCCTGCATTTTTGATCCACTCTTCATCTGAAGATAAGTAAAATTCTTCAAAATATGCCAGTCACTCCTCTTCCTCTATATCATTCTAGTCATGAAGGTTTTAAAAGTAAGCCTTTCTTAAAAAAGTTGTATGTGTTGATCCTCAGATTCCAATATGATGTCCTTATATAGCCTCTGAATCGCCTGTAAGGGCAGAATTCTCTTGCCTGTCTTTTGAGCTTCTTTTAAAGTTTTAAAATATCTTCTCATTTTTATAACTCTCTTTAGGAATTTAAAGACAATTATAGTGGATTTCTGGGTAAGTCATTTTCGCCACCTGCTCCAGAGATGTATGCATCAGGAAAACTGGAAGAGGGGGGAAAACTAGAAAGGTTTTTGCATTACCTCAAAACTGATTCTTGTGGAGAAAGAAGCTAACCTGTGCTGAATTCAGGGAAATGCAGTGATTGTGTTAGGGTACAGAAGTTGTCTGTAATTATAGGAGGAAACTATTTTGGGGGGAGGCCAGACTAGGTGAAAACAAGCAGGGTTTTCACCTTTGTTAGAGAGTATCAGTGAAATGGAAGCTATTTAGTATGGATACCGCTTAAATCTTCTCTCAGGTACTAAAGTAACAGTGGAGAGTGTCAGGCAGTACAACTCACCTCACTCACATGTCCTAGCATCGGTTCTCACAAGTCAGAAAGTACGCAGAACATAGATTAAATTTAGCCATAGTCAAGGACCAATCTTTCAAAAAACAGGCTGATGGACCTTGGGGTTTGAGAAAGAGGACAAAAATCTCCAGAACTGGTCACCTAACTATTAAAGGGATCAAAGATTTCTATTGTCCTCTAGCCACAGGAGGTATGGAAGAATCTTGGGCCCACATGATCACATCTGATTATGGAGAAGATTTCACACACGCGTTAAAGGTGTGGCCTGTTATTTCAACCCACTTCATTCACATATCTCATCCTTGAAAGGGTATGTAAGCTTATTAAGCTCAAGTTTAGTTCCTCAAATCTACAAGACCAAGACAATGTTGGAGTGGCAGCAGAAATAATGTACTCATTATTTTGGCACATACTTCCTAAAAGACACTTCTGCAAAGTAGCTCACCATCTTGAAAACTGTCCAAAAATTCAGCAATCCAAACTAAATTAAAATAAAGCTATGAAGCAGCCAATTTCTGTCAATTACTTTAAGTAGTCTATTTCAAGGCAAGACTTATGATAAAAACTCTAGATGAATTAAGAGAGAGAAAAAATATGATGTGACAAAAATCTCATTGCTCCATTCCTGTCTATCTTAATATTTTTCCCAGCAACCTCTTACCTGTCTGTGTAATTAAATTACTAGTCATCACTAGTTACAGGCTCAGGACCAAATGACTTAGTTTGCAGGTGTCAATCACTTTTCAGAGGGCTCCATTCATGGCTGAAAAAGCCACAAATTGAACGAGAACATACCCTTGATAGTGCTGGCAATGACAGAAGCTCTTTTACAGTCTTTCAGAGAACAACAAAAACAGGTTTTCTCCACTTAGAAATAAACAAGAAGCAGCAATCTGAGTCTGGGTTGAGCTTATCTCAAAAGGTTGCCTGATACAATTATATGGGCCTCCCCAAAGGTAGCGACAATTTGTTGCTAACACACTGCACTTATATATATATATATATGTGTGTGTGTGTGTGTAAAGTAATTTTTTCTTCTTTTTTAAATATGTAGCTAGCAGTACACTACTTCTTCTAGAACCATCTGAAACATGCATTTTACCAGCTTAAAGGCAACCACCTTGTCTAGGGTTACTTTTACTTTCAAAGATGCCACTTCAGTAAATAAATAGCAATGGTGCCACTGTGAAAAAGCTAAAATTAATATTGTTTACATTATGAATTGCATGAGAGAAAATTAGATGAACTTGGCTTTCTTGAGCTAGCAAAATGACGTTGAGAGAAAAATCAGGTTACTGAATGTAGCTGTGAGCAAATCAGGATTATAAAGCATATAGTAAAAGACCACCTGTTCACAAAAAAGAAAGGGGAAAATAAAAAAAAAAAAAAAAAGGAATGTTAGGATGTGTTCAAATAGAAACAACCTTGCAAAAAATAAACATTGCTCATGGCTGAACACAGTTGAAAAAAACTTCCAGCCATCACAGAATTGTTTTGGCTAGTCCTCTGCAAGGAATAACATGGGACAGAAAAGTAATACTGTTTTTTAGATGATGCTCAATAAAATTACATAAGTGCATATCTGACGTACTTGTCTGTGAAAGCATGGAATTGCATCTAATGACCCAGGAAATCCCTTCCATTAACGTCTGTAATTGATGTTCATAATTCTGCTAAGATCTCCTTCATGTTAACAGTGGATTACTAGCAATGAGATTCCTACAAGATTTCTACATTGTAAATAACACAGAGTTAATCTCAAAACCTGTGGCAACTAACTACACTTCAGAGCAAAAAAGCATTCAGATGGGAAAAGGAGTTAACGAATCTTGAATCTACGTCTGTGTTTGTCTGCAGGATGCAGCAATCAGAGCCAAACTATGTTAAAAAAACAAACAAACAAACAAAAAAAAACCACCAAAAAACCCCAAAAGCAAAATGAGAAAACTGTAGGGATTTTCAGAGATTACATTACAGTAGCTTTCTGTTGCCTTTCATTGATACAAGAACTCATATTTCAGATTCAAACCAGAAAGGGAATATAGAATAATTAACCTTTGAACACAAATGTGAAATTAAAATGGTCAAACAGTATGGAAAAATGCTATGATTTCCACCTGTTATCACACTGATTTTTCCTCCTCTGTATAATCATCCATATCTATGTCAATGCCTTTTTTTTCCCCACAATATTACTTTGTGTTTGTGAAATGTATTACAGTCCACTACTTTTTGCAGGCACCCATCCCCACAAAAAAGCACCTTAACAATGCACACACTTAGCATTCTTATATGTTAGGGGCATAACACCCACTACTTCTAGTAAAGTAATGAAAGAGAAATTCTGCCACAATAACTCTGTAGTTCTAGATAGTGTATAACAACATTAATACAACATGCTCAATAACTGTTACAGAAATACTAACATCTGAAGTGCTTTCGGTGACATATCTTCAATGGCTCCTCCACTTCTTCACCCATTCCTAACTCTATGTCCCCATGTTTTCTCAGAGACAAGCAACACTAAACTGCAACAGACCTGCCGCTCACATACCAGAAAAATTGTTTCCCAAGTAACAGTATCTACATTCTGTGAAAGATGTCTCACCTGTCAGTTTTTAATGGTTCAGGAGGCTTGTAAAATAGAATTCTGTGTTATATATCTTGTCCAAATTTATCAGCACTGTATACTAGCTGCATTCTTTACTTGAGAAAAATAGGCATGGTAATTGCATACAAATGGCTTCACCACCGAGAGCTTACTCTGTATGAGAATTTGCACCTGTATTCATTAGAGGTTTTCATTACTCTCTGACTACTGGTCATACTGCCTTATCTTGCTAAACATAAGAGAACAACACAGACCACATTTGTGTTTCCTACATTTAAACTCATAAGTTTAGCACTAGACTGCCCAGGTTAAAGAAAATACATTTATCTTTCAGCTTCATTAAGCTCTCAGCTTCATGTATCTCAGTATCTATTATGCAGTCCTCATGTTGTTTTGCATTAACAAATGACAGAAATTGTAATTAGAATCTGCTTGAAATGACCGATAGGGTTTTGTTTTTCTGTTTCTTGTGTGAAGTTACAGAATCTTACAGACTTTACCTTTCTGGGTTTACAGATAAAGTTACTGAAAACCTTCTATGCTAACCATTTCCACACTGCATTCTGCATTTCTCATGCTTTAACTATAGGATTAAACAATTTTGCTTGGAAGTAACTAAGATTCCTGCAAAACACAAATCCTGAATAATGAATTAACATGAAGATATAAAGTACATTTTAATGCAACTTAGCTATTTTTCTTAAACATATTGCCAAGATGTTGTACCACCCAAAGCATTTCCTTATGAAAAGGACATGTACGAATACTTCATGTTAATTTTCCACACAATACAAACCCTGATTAAAATTTCAGCCAGCATTCAGAATCAGCATGTGTCCACATTGTAAACATGGTAGAAGGAAACCATTGAAAAGACTCATATCTCTGTTCTATAAAACAGGTAAGAATTTCTCTTAAAATCCTTTAGTTTATCAGAGGATGCACTGGGTTTGCCATGCTGGTAGTCTACAGTTCAAAAGCCATCTCTGCTATATTATTTAACTTTTTTTGCACTTAAGAATCCTTGTTAAGGAGGAAGACCTCATAACTTTAGCCACAGGATAATACAATTCCTTGTATGTAGGTGAAAGGGCACTACATTTTTAGCTTTTAATCTCTAAAGAAACTTAAATATTTAAGATTCCTGTATCTAGTGCATCACAGCCACTAAAATTTTCATTACTCTCACCATTCATATATATAGCGTACTATAGCACCAGAGCTGAAGTAACTCCTAATGAACCAGTACATATACATTTAGGACTGTATACAGTAAAAAAGTGACACAGTTGTATCAGCCTAAGGCAGCAGCGACTTTCTGCCTAGCGTGTACTGCTTCTTGGCTACAAATTCCACTGTATTCAGTTCTGAAGCCTGGATTGTTTCTCATATACTGGTGACATTGGAGCATGTCTACTTTCAGAAGTAAAATCTCCACGGCATCTACATTTCTACTGTTGAACCTGCCTTAAAACTAGCCCACTGCAGACAGCACAAAGAAGGTCAGAATACATGTCCAGAAAAATTCACACACTAGACCTTTGTCTGTAACTCTCATTGATGCCTATGTTCTGCATGTGAACAGTTGCACATGCAAGACAGAAGAAAGTGGCTTCCACCCTCTGTATCACTACCCGAAGCATCTACCTGGAACAATGGTGACTCAGATTGGAACTTTCTTTCAAACTGTTGATAAAACAACTAAAACATAGATCAAATTTCTCTTATAGGACATGTCATTTTTTAAAATAATAAATATTCACTTATTGATGCAAAAAGTCTTCCAAATACAGACCAAAAAACCCACAGAGCTGTCTCTACTACCTCACTAAAAATTTAGGTATTTAATATAAACTGAGCAATAATCTGTATGAGATCGAAATTATCAGATGAGTAGGGAAGCAGGATTTGCAGTTTCTATTACTTTGCCATGATGCAGCACTACTAAAATGCATTAAAGCCTCCTCAGACAAATATCTACATTGGGCTCAAAACATACATATATATACACACACACACACACACACATATAAGCCCTTAATTCAGCATGACAAATGTAGAAGTCAACAGCATTGATATTCAGGTTCAGAATCCTCTATCACAATTGCCCCAAAATTATTAAAATTGGTTGTCAGGAACGACTGCTTGAGGGTCATGTTATTTCTAATACTACCCTAGAAATCATATTTAGCTAAGACTGAATCACTGAATATGAAACCAACTTATATTCCTTATACAAATCCAAAATTAGCCATTTAAATAGTAATTCTTTTTTTGCCCAGCCTGCCCACTACACACAATACATCAGTGCACTATAAATTTAAAGGTAAAAGAAAAATAAAAATAAAGTATGAATAGCTGTGATGCAGTTGCTCTAATTTTAGGTAATTTTTTTTTATCCTCAACTAGGTTAGATGTCACCCTACATAAGGCAATAATGTCAAAAATTAACTTGCTCTGTGGTGTACTTCAAACTACTCTCACTTTTTGACAAATGGAATAATTACAAAATGTCCATGAGACATGACTTTTAACTGCTATTTCTGTGTTTCTCTGCCTTTATCCTAGTCTGTGTTCCTCTACAGACACCACTGCACATAATTCTTTCACAGACTGACAAACACAGAAATCTACAATTGCAGGGATTTCAAGGCTCAGAAGGCCCAGTGTGTAGTATAATTTCTCTTGGTGAGGCACTCTTTCATGTTATGTGGGTAATGAGCTCCAAAACAGGTCCTGAGGCACCAACTGGCTTTGAAGGTAAGAATTCCACCAGTCAACACTGGGACTTCTAGTGGTAAAAGAAAGAGATTAGAACTCATGTAAATGAGGGGTGGGGAAATATTTTTAAAAACAATACTAAGTACTGTGAATGATTAAAAAGCATTAAAATTACATTTACCATTATGATAAAAGATAGGTTATGAAACAGAGGCTATGATATAAAACACACTAACTTACCTACCTGAGTAACTAGAAGTTACAACAAAAATTAATTTCTTCTACCCTTCCTGTCTTCATGGTTTTGTAAGCAATTGCCCTTTACAACGGATTTATTTCTGTTCTAAGAAAATGTGGGTTAGATTCCAGAAGGACTCTTTTAGTGCTGCTCAACTCACAGGCTAAGAGGCAACACTAAGAAAGGGCAACCAAAGCAAACAAAACTTTTCCCCATTTTTTTCCCTGTCAGGAGAGACGTACAACTCACACAGCTACAAAGGTAGACTTCAAAATACACTGTTAATTAGGTAACAATTAATTTACATGGATAATTTAGTGATTAATTATGGTGCCTTATAAATATTTAAACATGAGATATTACATGTTACTGAATTTTTTACCAGCCAAATCTGATACAGAATAATTCTACTTAGCAACAGCTTGCCTCTCTTTTTACATTGTAAGAAGTATTAGAAGAGATAAAGCTTCAGAAGTGTACAGTAAAAAAAAAAACAAAACCCACAAAACACCACACCATAGTTTAAAACCTATAAAGAGATGAACACAATCATGATTATTTCTTACAAACCTCAGTCATGAATGTGACAAGCATGTTTAAAGCTTTGAGTTTTCCATAGCAACCACCATACAAACGAAAAAGGAGCTTGTGAAGAATCACACCATGCAATTATTGTAAAATTTTCAATAAAAAGACGACTCTTATACCATGAGATGTATAAATCAATGCCAGCTTCCTTCATTATTCACTGATTCCTTGGTGTGACCTAAGAGGGTTCGGCAAATCAGCTGAACATACACCTAATGTTTTGGGGGTTCAGGATCTGTTGATAACTCTGGTGACCTTATTCAAGATCAGAACTTCTCACACTCAGGATCACCATTTCTCTTCTGTTCCTCCTGACAGTATCAAGAGGCAGTATCAAGAGAGCACAGGAAGCCCTTAAGCCTTAAGGAAAACAAAGAGAGCAAAAGGAATAAATCCCTTCCTCTCCCTAACTCAAGGCATTCAGCAGTCAGATGGTCAGAGCACACCACCACAGATGTAGCTGAGAAACAATAATCCAGTCCCACTCTTCCATTCCTTACATATGTCTATCAGAAAGCAAAAGGTACAAAAAACCCCCCTTCTTTCTTTCCAGTGAACCACAGAGATGATTATTATTGAACCAATGATGGCAGACATCAGCCATCAAATTAATAATGCTTATGTTATTAAACAACCTAACATATGCACACTGACAAGATGCAAAAGCCCTTTATCTCCATACTGTGCTTTTCTTCCAGGTAACATGCCAACATAACGGGAATAAACAGTAATGTTCGTTTTTTTTCATTCATCATAAAAGAAACTATGAGGAAATGCTAACTACATACCTTGATATTAATTAAGAATACCACTCAGCTATCATATCTACTGTCTTTTAAAAAAACAGAAACCTGTAACAATATTTGAAATATACATAACATAATAGTCCGGGATATATCAGATTCAGCAATTAAACAAAAAAAGCAAACAAAATTATCCTTCCTCTTTTTTTGTTTTATTTCTTAGGCAACAAAAACAACTAATTAGATCACTAATCAAAGACAAACACTCAGTGACTACCAGAAAGCCTTGATATTCAAATATTGCAGCATTTTGCATATAGACATTTTCTGTACAGTTAGCTCTGTTCCTCTTTTATTTACCCAAGAAATAAAAGTGTGAAATAAATATTAATACATTTTCATTTAAAAAAAAAAAAGTTTAAATTTGGAGAAGCTAGGGAACACAGAGCAAACTCATTTTGGGGGGAAAAAAATAAAATCACCAATTTAACTCCAAAACTGTAAAATACAAAAAAAAAAAAAAGTGCTTATTGTTATCATATGGAAATGGCTTAAAAGCACTGCTGACTACAGTAGATATTTAATAATCATATCATCAGTGTGACTGCAGTTTCCATGCATGCATTTCTTCCTGGGACAATAAATGGAGAATATATATCCAATCAACACTTTCTGGACTACAAGGAGGGTATATGTCAGCTTTAAAGCTAGGAAAGTTAATGTTCTAAAACAAGAGCATAAATCTCATGAAAATATTAAACACTTCTAGAGATCACATTAGACCTATAAACACGTGAAAAATATCTTTTCTTCTAAGTTATATCTCGTCATTTCTTATTATGTAAGCTACAGACAAAAATTTTTAGTAGTCTTTCTGGAGATTGGATAAGAATGGATATATGAGTGAGATGAAAAGTATCTGTAAGAGAAACATAAATCAGTCATTTTACAAGTCACACCAGTTCTCCTTCCTTAATTAAAATATTCTGGTTTTATTCACATAAGACAGTTTAGAACTTACAGAAGAATTGTAGTTAACTGCATGTTCATGACAAATTACAGTATTTAGGAATAAGCATACCTGAAAAAAGGAAGGGCAGAAATACTCAGTACTGACTTTGAATGTTAAAACTTTTTAGTCCTGTTTTTCCTAAAGTCTCCATTAATTTCACTCAGACATGCTGAGGATTTGGACCATGACCTGAAAACAAAATTTCTTATCCAATTTACCCAGAACTCTCACTCAACTGAAGGAAGTTTAATCTGACTGAACACTGTGTATTTGTTTTTACAAACTTGTAAATTTGTGTTGCAAATTACAGTGGGGATTTTTTGTTTAGTTTGGGGGCTTTGTTTTTGTTTGTTTGCTTGTTTTTAAATTTAAAAGAGGGTGCTTTGGGGAAGGGGGGATTGTGCAGTTTTCTTAAATAAGACAAAATATTATAGATTAATTTCATACCATATTTTTCAAGGTTTACAACATTTTATAAGTTTAATAAAAAGACTGATATTAGAAGCATTTTGAAATTTTCACTGAAAACTAACATTCAGTACATAATTTCATATTGCTGTTAACGAGAAAGTTGATGAAAAGTTTGGGGGGTTTGGGTTGGTGGTTATTTTTGGTTTGTTTTTTTTGGGGGGGTAGGGTGGTCATTACTATTTCATCAATTTTTTTTGACAGGGAGAGAAGAAAAAAAGAAAGGTCAACACTGTTTTCCAAAAGTGCATAAAGTAAAGCCTTCATATTCAGGTGTGCCATTCCCTTGGATTTAAGTCAGGTGTACGTGTTTCACAATAGATCTGTCTCCAAAGGCAGTACTTGAAACAAACTGACAAATACATAAACAGAAAAGATTCCTGATACTTTCTTTGCTAAATTTTGTATCTATGCCCTAAGAGTCAAGAGTGTCATGTGTTACAGTATTACAACAGATTGTAATTTGAGGATCACAGTCATCTTCAGTTCTTTCTGGCACAATTCCTTTTGACCTGTGGGTGGGGTGTCAATACCAGTGGTCAATGCAAGTGACCACAATTTTGCCTCTCACATCAAAAGCAGACTTTTTATAGAATTGGAAACCAGGAAGCTCTGTCCTTAAATCACAGGCTTTGTTATAATAGAGCACCATATTGTGAAAGAATACCATCTGTATTCAGCTGCCTTTTTCATCTGCCTGGGTAATAAGTATAAATCCCAAACTTCCAGTATTGATCTTGTCCTTTAACATGGATTAAGGAACTGTAATGCTCTCCTCAAACTGCTATTGCCAGAAGCAGATCAAGATAAACTCTGAGGTCAGCACAACAGAAATCAGGATAAGTGAAACAATGCTTTTCCATGTTTCCTGCCAAAAGCATCACAGTCATATTCCCGCCTGCTTCCTTGGTATATTCTTTATGTACTTACTTTACTCTTCCTACCTTTCCTCCCTATCCCTTCTATGCCAGTATTACTTCCATTTCTTCTTTGCCCTTATTTGTGTCTCTGTTTGCTATTTATTTCCCAGTTTCCATCCTCACCAGCACACAACCTTGCTAAGGAGTGGATTAAATGAGGGATAGCAAGCTACTGTCTAATTTTAATGTTCTTAAAATAATTGCTAAAATTTAATGGATAAAAATCAATCTAGTTTTGCTTTTGCTTAACAGAATACTGACTGCATGTTTTAAATGGGATGTGATATACTCCTAGAAAATAAAGGACAAAATCTTCAGTTTCTGTGAACTGGCAGAAACAGCCAAATGCTTTTTTCTCAGTCACATATGCAAACAATTTTTTCCAGTTTGTATTGATCTCAGAAGTACAGACAAAAATGTAGTTAAAGTACGGAGAACTTAAACTTGAAAACTCAAAATGTGCAGAAAACAAGTGACCACATGATCAAGTAGATGAGAATAGTTCCAGCTGGTCCCTTCTAATCCAAAAATAGTACATTAATAGCATTTTCAATACATACCAAGGAAAATCTACAATTTTCAAATCTCAGAAATTTGCATAAAGAACCCTATTAGATGATTTTAGCAAAGGCAACAAGCCATTTATCTTCACTTTTCTCTCTCTTGCTCATTATTTCTATCAAAGACTTATATCAACATGAAAATTATCAGAATGGGAGAGTATCACTTCCATAATTATTTATCTGGAAAAAATAAAGGTGAGTTGACAGTTAAGTGACTACAGTAAAGTAGCAGGAAATTTAAAATACCCAATAGAGAGACCTTTCCAATTTTGTCTTGGCAAGAGTAGATTAAAATATGTTTTCTTCTTTAATTTCTTAACCCATGTCCTTTGCCCTTTTTATTAACTTTTGTTCTTATCAGCTATTCTAGATGCTTTAATAAATCCTACTCATTTATCTTTAACTCATTTCAAAGTAATTACAGCTAGCAAACAACAAAGTGTTTCTTAAGGATGTGTCTAGAAAATTTATCAATGAGATGGATCAAGCACTACAGCTCCTACAGCATTTTGGGGGGACTGTAAAGGTAAAAAGACGTGTGATGCTATATGGACCAATGGGACACACTAGTATGAAGCAAGTATCAGAAGGTCTAAATGAATCATAATTTTAAATTATTTTGCATCCAAAACTGAGGCCTTTTTTCTGCCAGTAATATGTAATATCAAAACAAAGTTTCCGACATGAAGTTTTATATTAAAAACATTTATAACAACCAGGTTTTAACTACATAAGAAGTTATCTGAAAAAATAATCTCAAATCTTCTGAAACAGCCTCTTAAAAAAAAATTTAAAAAAATTGACCTTTAGACTTTTTCTGTCTCATATTCTTGTTTAGCAATCAAAGCAGAAATTGTGAGATAATCCTAGCCAGAAATTATCCCAACACAAAGCCTCTTCCAGTCTTCACACACCTTCTCTGCAAATTTCTTAAGTATACACAGGCTTTAGAGTTTTCTATGTAAATTCAAAAGTTTTCCTAATGAAACGTAATTAATAGAAATATGATATTTGGCTGCAAAATTATACTTCCCCCCCAATGAACATTGTATGGTTCTGAGGTTTCTGAGTATATTGCAACACTGTTAAATAGCTGAACAGATAACATCAGCCAATATCATGCACAAAATAATGTAATAGAAGAACAGTTGCCAAAAGATTGTGGGAACTGTTCATAAATGAAGTCATTAAAGCAGTACTACTCAGGAGATATTTTCATATTAAAATATTTAAAAATTGCTAGTGACACATATGTCAAGACTTAGAAATACTGTGGCAGGTACAGCAAAGAACTTCAGATCACTGAAGTCCCTTCAGACTAAATGTGGGGGCAGGGGAGGGAATCAATCATCAACAAAGACATGGTTAGGACACATATCTTAAACAAATCTCAAGGACGATTTCAGGTAACAATTTGCAAAGAATTTTCCTAAAGTATTTCACTGTCCTCTAAAAGAAACATTGAACAAGTTAAAGAGCTACTAATTTCTTACCTCTCTTTGGAGTTGGAAGGATTTTCAAGAGTTTAAAACCACTTAATACATTAAGTGATTTATGATTATGAGCAGAAATTACAGTCCTTAAAGTGAGACATATTTAGGCAGAAAACCACTCCATATGGGGATCTGTGCAAAACAATGTTCTGGATGAACCCAAGCTGTCTAAGAAGCTGTGTGGATCAGCACTGATTTGGCAGTATGTATGCCACTTGCTTCCTAGAGATCTCATTCTAATACATTCTCACTTACAGCATATTCAATCTATTTTTTACCTCACTTTTGTATCACTTGGTTTCACACAAAAGACTGAAGATCATCACAACCTAGGGGGGGAGGGGATAAATAAATTAAAAAATGTTCATTTCACAGCTACATTCAAATCCACTGCAAGACAAAGTCTTTATGTCAACACTTATGTGAAGAATGGTGTTTCTGTAAAAGGCAATGCAGTGATTTTCCCAGCTAGAGTCACTTCAACAGATACACAACGACTGGGGGAATTTCCTTACTTCAGAAGAATAAGCTGGTATGAAAAAGCAGCACCTAAATATCTGCCCACAGATGATAAAATCAGAAAAGTCTCTGAAGAGCTCCTTTATACATTCTGTTGTTGATACACAAACGTTATTCACAAGGAAGTGGCTAAGGCATTCCCATTACATATAAAGTAGATATTATTATTATAAACTAAGTGAACACCACTATAGCTGCAAGAAGTTTCCCTGATAATGAAATAAAGACCATATCCTTCTGTGAAGCATAGAAGGTTATGAAGTAGTGATTTTTTTATACATTTTGGAGATAAACTATTCACTGACTAGATCTGAAAAATTTCCAGTACACTTGCTGGGAGATAAATTTTGCATGGGGATTTAAAAATGCAGAAACTGGAAGTGATGCAAACCCTGTATCTCATACAAACACGGAGATGGTGCCATGTCTAGTGCTTCTGACAGAGACTGAGTAAATTACAACTAGTTGCTTTTCAAGGAAAAAAAAAAAGCTGCGTTCTTTGTTTTAAGATTCTCAGAATATTCTAAAAATAAAGTGAGGATTTTCTTTCTATTTATCTGCTGGATCAAAACCAAGAAACTATCTTAGAGTAAAAGTTATATATTTAAAACATTTAAAGATAAAGTTGATGCATGTCTAAAATTAGTGTTATATAAATCAGGATACACTTACTACATCAATATTAAACATGAGACCGACATTTCTTCAGCCACATGCATGCAAAGCATTATACGTGGATGTCACTCCCTAAAATATAAAACTATACACAAGCTCTGTAATTGAAGTTGCAGGAATAACTAAAGCCACACTGATTTTAGTAATGAATATCAGAAATTGTAGCTATCATTTAAACTGAGATTAGCGAAATGGGGAGGGAGGGGGAATGGGGATGACACCAAAACAACCCAAAAAACTGTCAGTCTGAACTGGGTTTAAATTTCAAAAATATTGAAATCTGTCTAGAATTCTTACACTTAATACAGACTTTGCAAACTGCCTTCCACCAGTCCCAGACAAGTCAGTGCTGTTTAAACCTAGGCTTTTCCATTCTAGACTGGCTTCAAAAACTTACCACGTCTTCCACCTAATGTGGAAGAAATCCATGTTAAGAGCCACGATTTGGCTCAGCATAACAATCAATTGTTTCAACACAATTTGGTGAAAATATGAGCAATTAGAATATTTATAAAATGTTAGTTTCTTGAGTGTGACAATGAATGGTCTGCAAACTAACACAACAAACTGTTCTGAAACTGTAACTATAGAATTTGTTCATTACACTTAAAGAACAATTAGGACTGTCATAAATAACATGCAAATAAATCTGAACCTTCCAAAAGGAGTACAGTACAATGTGTTCTGGCCTTGCAGATCAAAGAGAAAAAATTTTTAATCTTATTTATTCAAAGCAAAAGATACTATTATTTATTTTATACATATTAGGCATCAGCGTAGTATCAGCAGGAAGACACTCAAAGTTCTCCAGTGAATTAGGTGCCTAAGAGTCAACAAATTACTGGACGTTTGTTCAAGATAGATGAGCAGGGATTTAAGCTACTGTTCTACTGATTTGCTGACAGACTTGAAATATATTCAAATTCAAACCACTTTCGCTTTTTTGTAATTATTCCCAGTCTCCTCAAGTATTGTACTATATTCATTATAGTGGAAGTTGTAGTCTTCCATGCAGTACAAAGAACAAATAAATTCATATACAAATGACTGTACTAAGCACAAATATTTGAATTTCTATACAAATGCAAATTAATAAATGCAGGAAACAAATTCTAGATAATTATTTGTCACTGAACACAAATATTTTAAAATTACAAACTCACAGGAAAATTCAGCAGTCTACCATCTGAAAAAGAGGGTAGTCTTATTCAAGCTGAGACATAAACACTAACAAAACCAAGTTCTGTTTGTTAGGCATTTCCTATCCTGCAATTTTAGAATCAAGTGAAATAATATCAGCAGTTTAAGCTGCATTTTACTCCTTCAGCTATTGAAATTCTTCTGGATTCAAGGACACAAATATGATCAAAAAACAAGAGAAGACTGTTCATGTTGTTAACATAAGATTCTAGAGAGCAAACAGCTGTAGTTTTAGTGTCATGAAAGCTAAATTACACATTTTATATTAATGACTTGGAATTATATCTAACATAAAAGTTTCCAGATGTCTTACTTCCTATTTTTATATGATAATGAACCAAAATATGGTTTAATATTGAGTACAGCTATATCCAACCATTCTTGTTCTCCCATGAATAAGCTCCTGGTACTGAAGGGAAGACCCAAATGGGTTCCTCATGAAGTGATTATATTCTTCCTGCCGAGCAAAGTGTCTGGTCACACAGAGCTCATTGCAGGATAATTGTCTAAAATGGTAAATTATTTATTCTTTGCTTGTTACTACTTCTAGAAAAGCTTTTAGCACTTTGTGATTTGGTGAAAGATTCCTGGCTGACAGTCCTGAAGAATAAAATTAAGAAGTGCAAATGTATGAACATGGTTTTATCACATCGAGGGACGCCACTAGAAAAAAAAAAAGTTTACTTCTTGGCTTCTTTACAACTCTGTCAAAAGAGAGGCTAATTAGTACTAATTACAGCAACAGTTTTACAGCATGCATTTAAATAGACACTGTTCTGACCTTGCTGGTATTTGTCAGGATTGTCCCTATAACAGGAACAAAATGCTACCAGCAAGACCTCAGCTTTTCTAGATGTTATATGGGCACACACAAAAAGGAGACCTTTTCCTCAGAGTTAATTTTATATATACATAGACCAGAGACTAGTTACAAAACCACGTTTGAAGATGACTGAGGAAAAGAAAACACGAGTGGACAGAGCCAATGAACTTGATTTAAAGAAAAATTTTTCATACTCCACTAAGACTAAGAATGAAATCTTAGTCTCCATTTCTGATACTGTCTATATAAGCAGGAAACACTGAATTTCTCTCTTGCTAATCACTTTTTAAAGCATTTTTACAGTCTTAAGTCAGAATTCTGTTAACTTTTGTAATGAAGTAACAAACCTTAACACCATTCTGCTACTCGCTCTCTGTTGATGCAAGACTTTAAGCTGCAAAGGAGCAAAGTATTTTTACTAACATGATGTAAACTACACATGAGCACAGATGTACACCCAAGCATCATGAAGATTATGATCCCTGATTTACCTGATATGGTATCCCAAAGAGACTGAGAAATTGATCAACAAGTTCATTAAGACAGTATGGTACCTGGGAGCTGGCTAACATCAGGGAAATATTTGCAGAGGTTTCTGTATCTAGCGCTGACTTGCTATCACACTGGGGAGGTCAACACATCTCAAGGCTGCGAAGCATCCTGTTGCAATCACGTAAGCTTGTTAATTGTGGTGATGCTTTATATACTTAGCCAGCAGCAACTCTACCAGATTGCACTGCATTTTCTTACTGAAATAGACTGCAAAGACAGTTCATCTTACTTCTTTCCTTTCCCTCACTATGCCTTTTGTGAGTAGATGATGTTCACATATCCTTTTTCCCCTAAGCCTAGGAATATATTTTTGTATTGATAATTGGAAAAAAGTAAAGATTGCAAGAGGCAGACCAACATCCTGACCTATGTGTCAAAAATACCTCTCCAAGGGTTAGGCCGCATGTGTCTAGACAGCAACTTCAGACCAGGTCATATGAGTAAATATTTTATCCTTGGATAGGAAACAGAAGAGAATAATGCTAAGTGAATGATTCCCAAAATGGGATTACAGGATGAATTTTAGTGACCTGCATAGAGATGATTTGTTGCACACGACTGAGTCTCTTTCATTCCAAGCCAGCTCTTGTCATTTTACTAACGTTCATGTTCATGCAAGCACTTAAATTTTGGCATGTTATGACAGAGAATTAAAACTTGATACTCAGCTGAAGAAGCTTAGTTCATGACATTGTAAGTATACAAATTCCTTCTCTTCTGTACACTGAAAATGAGGTGCCAAAGAAAGGGATTCATGACATGCACTGAAAGGTGGCACACCTCAGCCCATCAACAGGAAAAACTGAAGAGTCAGGAACAACTGAAGGCCTGTACCTTCTGGGAGTTTAGGAATCTCAGTGATCCAGAACGTGACTCTGCTGCTTGGACTAAGGCATATTAGTTATTCTTGTATGCAAACAGTGACTGGCTTGCTTTTTTGTTTCCTATGTGAGCTTTTATCCACATTTTCTGAAGTTCTTACAGCACTCTACTCAACAACAGGAACACTTGAGTTGATCTCCCTCTCTGCCTTCCCCAGCTGAGACAGTATCTGCATGAGAGTTGTAGTCCTGGGAGAGTAAAAGAGCAGGTGCCAGTTTCTGTTCAGCAAAATGGTAATGACTCTGGTAAAAGGGAGTTCAGTGTTGTAGTTCTCCATGGCATATCTATAGGTTTTGCATCACAGCATCACTGGATAAAATACATCCAGACTATCGGCAGCAGAAAGTAAAATTCTTTCTCTCTCAAAGAGAGACCTTCAATACCCACTTCAATGCCTTCATCTTCTCTTTAGCCCTCTGAATGGCAAGTTCTTTGTCAAACAATGTCCAGCTAAGCAAGGAGCACACACAACTTTCTGTGCACTTAAAAGCTGCTTGTTTGAATCTCCTCAAACTGAGGAAATCCCAAAATGCAGACCTTGCAGTTCCAATAGTAAAAGTAGTATGCAAAACAATGAATGGATCTTTACCTCTGGCCATGTTTTTTAATGTAGCTGATGAATCAAGTATTATTTGAGTTTATAGGCATTAGATCTGTCTTCTATATGGTACCTAGCCCTAAAGGCCTGTAGTAGAAGATGGCTAAACTGAGCAGGAAAACCTAGACAGTGGCATTTCTGGGCATGAAAATAAAAGAAGGGCTTTAAATTCCTACGGTAAATTTACTAGCAAAAATACAAGTGCATATACTGTTCTGAATGACTTTTCAATAGAAATTAGGGACTTAAGTGTTGTCTAAATAAAAACCAGACACAAAACCCGTCATAGAATGACCCCAGGAAACAGATAAATGTAGACCCAGCCACTGGACATAACTTCAACAACAGGCAGCAAACATCACACAAAATAAGGAAAGCTAGAGAATAAAAAAACCAAGGGGCGGGGGTGTGTGACACCACACAAAAACCACCACACCAAACCACAACACAAAACATGGGAGCATCTCTCTTCTTGGATGAGAAAGAGGAAGAGCTTACAATGAAACAGAGCTAGAAGCAAAGAGCAACAGATAGCAACAATGCAATGATATACTGAAAAAACCAGCTGTAAGAAAGCATCATATCTTTGGCAGTGTAAGAGCTCAAGTCACGAGTTAGTTTCAAAAGCCAGTCTGCAGCCAGACAACCTGAACAGAAGGCTGACTGCAAATGAGTCTTGGGCGCAGAATCCGGTTTACCAGAAAAGATCCAAAACAGCCTGGATTTTTCCTGCAAATCTAGGCCTGAAAGTTTTAAAATAGATAATTTTTTAAAGCCATACATTCTGAAATCAGAGAATTGCAAAAATTTTAGCTTCTGTTATAAGAATAAAAACCATTTTTAGTCCAATTGGTCTGGAAATATGAACCAAGAGGTTAAAAAATTAAGAGACATAAAAATAATTAACATTAAACATCACAACAGCAAACAGTAAACATCACAACTTAATACAGTGAACTTGCCTGAGAAAGGAGGGGTTTAACACTCAGAAGTTGAAAATACAGCTTCTCCTCATCTCTTTACCTGCTGCCACCACTTTTAGAAGCATCTGCCACAAAGCAGGAAAGGAAACAAAATCTATTCTCTGTGACCATTAAAACTAGTGATCAATGGCTCACAGTCACTGTAGGCAAGAAAATAAAGTCTAGAAGCAAAGAATAGGAGCAAGTAAAGCATTAGATAACTATGTGCTCTGGAAAAAGCCACCAGAAGAATACAGAAGGGGAGGATAAGAAACTAATTGCTTGACTTTTTCCATAGTTTTATTATTATTTTGTTTTTTGTTTGGTTGGGGTTTTTTTTAATTGAGTATGTAAAAGAAAGGTGACTGAGCTCTCTGCTGGAGGAGAAGAAAGGGAAGAAGGCCATACTTCTAAAATGCACGACACACAAATTTAGTATCTGCAACAGGGCTGTAAACCTCGAATGTTCCAATTTCATGTTTTGAACCTGATGTCATGTAGTACTTTGCAGTTCGTGCTCGTGCAAGTTCCAAGAACATTCATGGGTCCTCATTGCAACAGCTACATGTTAGCACTAACCTCAGATAAGTCTCTCAAAATTTCATAAAAATGCTGTTTTTAAGGTTTCTCTACTGTATTAACCTCTGTAGAGGAAAACCCACCTATTTTTTTTATGAAGACTTCCTTCTTTGACTTGTGCTGAAGAAGCTACTTGTCATCTGTCAAGTCAGAAAGGGATTTTGTTAGCAAACTAAAACATCCTGTCTCACTCAAAAGGGAAATGGACATTTGAGACCCTGGTAAGGACAGGAGCTTGGCAGTTTGTCTTCTCAAATCCTTGCCACTGAAGAAGTCTATCAAATTTTAGCATTTCTGCTGATTCAACCTTGGAATTTGACAATTGATCTATAGCATTATCGTCAAGTGACATATAGTCACTTGATTATACTATTCACTTTACTTGCAGTGAAAAAAAAAAGCATTAGGTTTTTTTTTTTGGGGGGGGGGGGGGGGGGGTTTTTTAATCAAGCAGGTAAGAGCAGTCCTAGTAAACCACTGATGAGTAAGTACTGTCAAACTTGTCAGACAGCTCCTCTGAATAATATTTAACAGTTTGACGCTAATGTGCTTCAGTTTGAACGATACTGTGTGGAGTTAACATCTGAATACTAATAGACGCTATCCTACACTGGATGTATAATTAGAAATTTGCTACACAGGATAAGAAAACAAGCATTTAAAAGAGCATAGCTTGACATCAGTACATAAAACCAACAGAGAGAACAAATGACTTTACACTACATAACAGCAAGCACACAGGAGAATTAAAATGAAAAGGTGTTTTTCAAAATTTCAAAAAGAAAATGTCCATTTTATTTTTCATTTCCAATAGCCACCACAGTCTCAATGCTTTCTTTCCAGCATTCACATCAGTTAAGAATGTCCCTCAGGACACAAAACAAACATATTGAATAGATCCAAACACATATCTGTGCTCCAGCAACTTACAAGATAAAAGAATTTCTTCTCTTCTACTTATTCTTCACTTCCATTAATTCACTACTTCACCAGGGTTACAAGACATCTAACAACAGGATATATGCCAAAGTCAAATTTTTAGATGGTCATGTACACCACTGCCTCCAGAGATTTTAATTCATATTTAAACTGAAAACCGAACAGTCACATACTTTTCATACCTTAAACTTGAATGCATTATAGTACCTTTACTTCAGGCATTTTTTGGACTACAGGTCCATACAACCAGGAAAGATGCACAGATTTTTGCACAGTGAAATTCAGAGCAGGAACATAATTCAAAGATACAGGGAAAAAAGAAAAAAAGAATCTATTGAAGAAAAAGCATTCATCAGTGGGCTGCTGTGCCCACAAATAAAGAATTGCAGGACTGGGACTTATGCTGACAGGTTAAAAGTGAGTAGAACCTAGACATCATCAACATAAGCCCAGAAAGTAGGGCAAAATGACACACAGATCTAGCTTCTGGATTTGGGAGAAAAATGTGGTTTCGTTCCATAAACTAGGAAACAAATTGGTGCCCATTTAAAATGTAAAGATTTCATACAGCTGTTTAATTCTGCTGGCACTGAACTCCACTGGAAAACAGCTATTGTCTCTAGGCACTAGCACCACTGTTTACACATGACAGCTTCAAAGACAGGGAAGGATTTTTAAGAAGATGTGAGCAATCTAGAGCGGGCTTTACAAAGAATAGAATTGTGTTTTCAGTCAGGGAGAATGTAGACTTGTGCTATGTCAGCCAATGAAGTTGCTCAATAATAAAAAGAAAGGCCCTGCAGAAATGCCGTAGATCAAAAGAGACTAAGATGGCAAAATATGAAACCACATTAAAAAAAAAAAAAAAATGCAGAGCAGATGTTGACTAGAAACTTAAGCTCTTGAAAACTCTAAAGCACAACTGAGATGTCCCAAGACATTTTACATGTGAATATTTATAGGCCATAGGTTCTATGAACAAAACTCCCAGTTGCAGTGTACAGTTAGGTAAGTTTTAATACAGACTTCTCATCTTATGAAATGATGAAGCTTGAAGCAAAGTCTGTATTCTCATTAGATCATTTAAATTCTTTGTATGAAGCATGAACTGTATTCAGACAGGCTTTTAAAGCAGAGACACCAATGGATTGTGCAATAAAATCCCACAGAACCAGCATGACGCTGTCACATTTTGTGCTTCACATGCCCAATACAACTAGAACAACTAGGTGATACATCTCACAGCTGAAGACCAAGTCCACCAAATGGTAACAAACCTTCTCATAGAAGCCTGTTTTAAACTTTTAAGCTTGTAGAAAATCCCACAGTGACATCTGGAAAAAGTGTAATACATGTAATATGGCTTCAAAGTAGAACTATCTGCAACTGAATTTCCTGTCTTAGAACACCCATTGCAAAATAAAGTAAAAAAAAACAAAACAAAACAAAACAAATTTGAAATGTTTTACTTGATAAGTAAATGCAATTTTAAAATAATGTCTTTTTTCATCACCTACTTTACAAAAAGAGAAGTTTTTTAATCACTTACTATGCAACTATACCCTACACTTGTGTTTCAGAAACAGGCTTAAAATTCTCTGTTTACGTATTAGTACATAATTCTTAAGGCTACTGACACTTAAATCTATTACATCAGTTTAGCGTAGTTTTATTCTCCCACGATATTGCAAAAAGACAAACATATTATCCTAGTTTTGTAGGCAGGGGCCCTATAAATGCTCAAGACAAAGGCTGAAATGGAAAGAACTGCAAAGCATACCTAATATAATGATCTGCAATATCACTACCAATGTAGGCACAACAGCACATTTAAAAAAAAAAAAAAAACCAAACCCAAACTTACCCCAGCTGCTTGTCAGCTATCTACATGATTCAAAATGCCAGACTGATCTCACCTAATTTTAACCATTTAAAAATTTTTGGCAGTTATTCTAAACTAGTCATGTGGGCTTCTTCAAGACTCAAAGGAGAGGGAAAAAACAAAAAGAAAGCACCAGACAGAAATTCCTCTCACACTGAATACTCGGCTCCATCCATATTGAGTAACAGTACAGGATAAACACCTTTCTGAGACTGCCTATCCCTTCTCCAGTTGCCAGGGGGATTACAGGATCACAGAATTACTGAGGTTGGAATGGAACTCTTGAGATCATCTAGTCCAACCCCCATGTGCAAGCAGGGTCTGTTAGACCTGGTTAGTCAGGACTGTGTCCAGTCAGGTTTTCAATATATCAACAGAGAGTTCACAACTCTGGACAACGTGTTCCAGTGTTTGATCACCCTCACAGGGAATTTCTTGATAATAAAAAAATAGCTGTATAATTTATAAGAAGTTAAAGTTACATGATGCTCACTTCATCCTTAGTCACTTGTCTGATACCAAACATATTAGCTTCCATGCCCACTACAGAATAATTCCCTTTTCTCTAGACCTAACTTTCTACAAGAGTACACTATTTCACACAAACTTCTCAAACCACTGAAAGCAGCTTGAATCATAAATTGCAAGGAGAAGTTAAAGTCTATAGCTCTATTACCAAAACAACATGCCCAGCTTTTATCTTCCAAGAATGTCTCTCAAGAATAATTTTATCAAAGTAAAACACATATATTAGTATTAGGAACCAAAACATTGGCTTTTTTTTCCCCTGTAATTCTTAAAGTAAGCTAGTTACTGAGCCATGAGCAGGCACCTGGGAACACGTGTTCATCTTCTCATTCTCTTTAACTCTGGTAGAGAAGCAGAGTCCTCAGTGAGGACCTACAGTCTCTATTCTGACTTCACTCTAGCAAAAACTGCATTATCCTGAGATTATTCCTATCACAATCTTGGCATCACTCGAGTAATAAAGAGAAGAATTAATGAAACTACTCCTGAGAATTTACTGTGAATCCTTAACTGTTTTGATGCACGTTCAGCCTTCAGATTAAATAATTGATCATCACTGAATTAGATTATCAGACTGTGGAACACATATAACATACGAAAACCTACCCTTATTCTTTCCTACTCCCTTTACCCCTTTTTCTCCTGTCCAGAATTCCATCACCAGCAGGCATTACAGAGATGGACTTGCCCCCCCCCCCCCTTTTTTTTTTTCCCCTTTAAAACACATTTATGAAGTGCTTCTAAACACATCATTCTAAGTTCACCTACTGCCATGTTGCCTTGGACACTCCATGAAGCTACTAGCTATTTTTCTCATCTGTTTCTAAAATGTGACAAAGGATTAACAATTATTGGGTGCCATAAACCTCTACTGCGCATGAGCTTCGCAGGGAGGAACCCAAAACATCCACCATACCAAATGGGACAACAAATTGCCTGGGTAATTTAATTAGGTCTCTTATTGCACATCAGTTATTGTGCAGCTTTTATCTATTCATTGGCCTATCAAGGAGGTTTGCCTCACCGAGGTGCGGAGTGAATGGTACGCTCCACTATTAAACTTCTATTCAGTATTATCCCTCTTCAAATCCTGTCCTCATCCCAGTGTGTTTAATGACCTTATTACCTTGTCCAAGGTATCCAAGCCTCCCCTTAACTCCAAACATTTCTGACTCTCAGGTGCAGTGTCTCCTGTCTATGTGCTCCCAATTCATTCTCTTTTCCATCTCCATGAATCATGCAGGCCTCTTCCCCATTATCATCAGCTGGACACTAGGAACAGGCACTTGTCATGCAATCCTAACCACACCTGGACTGAACAAAGACTCTTCATCATCTATATCACTTTTCTATTGGTGAATATCAAAGGTCTGCTGCCACCAAGAGGTATGCAGCGCTTCTCAAAAACTAAACCAAAAAAAAAAAAAAAAAAATGTTTTCAACAATGGATTTGTTGGGCTATGTTAACAAAACAATATGTCAATACCCCTCCTAAGGTAAAAATCAATTATTTTAGTTATTTAAAACAATATTTGCTCAAATCATAGATATAGACTAATCATCCTCCTTAATAGTTTAGAAAAATTCTTGTGTAATATTTTAACAAAGTACTAAGGACAGTTATCATTGTTTAATGACTTATGCTAGTAGAGTTGCCTATGCAAAAAAGAGAAAAGCTCAATCAAATAGATAAAAACACCAAGATACACCCATCCCATTTATTTATTCGATTTGTCTCAAGTTTTAAAATTACAGGCAGCTCTAATTTTAAATAATGGTGAAACATCATTTATTTTTATACAATTAATTGAAATGGAGTCTGTTCAGATCAGTAAGCAGACTGTCCCTAACTCTAGAATACATTTTAAGATGTTGCCTTCCTTTCTTCCCAAATAATCATCTGTTGAACTCAGCATTCATAATGAATCTCTCTTCTGCTTTCATCTAAACGCCACTCCTTAAACACCAATGTCTCCTTGCAGAGAAAGCAGACAATGCTCACTAGCTTGTGTAAATGAAAAGATGGAAGTTTATTTGTAAGTGAAAAGAGGGAATCTTTGCCCAAACACATACTCCATTTTTATGGGCAATTTTCAAAGATTAACGATTGTTTGTTATTGCCTCTGGTTCATGTTCAAAGACTTTTCCTGTTACATCCTTTGGGCTTTACATCATAAAGATGAAGAGTTCACAATAAACCCATTCAAAGAAGGTGGCTAAGTAAAATTGGGTTGTAGTTGCATAATCCATGTAGTATTGGATCACACAGCAGTTATAAACACAATCAAGATCAGATGTGAGAAGAGGATTAAATTTCTCTGAGAACTGCCAGAACAGATGACATGGAGTTTATGCCAACTTTATGCCACTTTTATGACAGCTGTAGGAGGACAAATGATACATGATCCAGAATAGAATAAGGAAGGGTTGGACAGATGCTACCCTGATGAACATAAACTCTGCTTGCAGAAACTTGGTACATCACAAACAATGCAACATTTTGGATCCCAGTTCAGTGGAAGTTTATATCGAAGCAACATTTTACTTCATATATATGTTTTATCTAATTCTCTGAGCCCTAATGCCAGATTTACTGTACGATTTGCTCAAAGGCCATACATAGAGTCCTGTTATCAGACTGAATGCATAACTATCGAAGTCCATTTCCTTTCATTCAACACCAGTAACTTCCTTGTCAATAAGTATTACTGAGAAATGTAGCATACAGGTATTTATTCACCACAGGTTCATAGAATAATTCAGCTGTGAAGGGACCTCTGAAAGGCATTTAGTCCAATCCCAACCCTCAAAGTAATACCACCTAGATGAGAATGCTCAGGGCTGTCCAGTCCAACTCTGAACATCTCCAAGGATCAAGACTCCCAGTTTCCTGGACACCTCTGCCAGTGTTTGCCCTCCCTCAGATAAAAAAAGTTCTGCCTTATATGTAGACTCTCCCTTGCTACAACTACGGGTCCGCTGCATCTCGCTGCATCTCGCTGCACATTGCAGCACCTTTTTGCATTGTTTTGTTCTTCACAAGCTAAGTATTAACATCACTAGCATGCTTCAGTAATATGTAAGGATCTTATTCCAAAAGAATATGTTCTGATCACCACTAAACAGCTCACTTCGGCCCCTCTTTGTGATGGAATCACCTAGTTTTCTCTTCCTCATGTCTTTAGACATCTCTGCTAAAATGGTTATTTCTGGAAAAATATCTTATTAAATATAGTTTCTATCATGCACCATCTGCTTTGGTGATAACTCGCATTATTTTCAAACACTGTATCTGTTACACCCTTGATTAATTGTTCCTGTCACTGAAATAGGAACAATCAAGTTGGAAGAATGTGGACCTACAAGTCAACACATCAACACCTAAGCCTTGCATTCACACTGCAATGCTTTGTCAAGCAATGCAAGAAATTTTGGTTTGCACATCAGTAGCAAGCTTCCCCCTCTAGTCTTATCATTTAAATACATGTAGCATCATATTAAAGTAGAAATCAATAATGAGATTATAGTTCCTATGCCTGAGCTTCCGCACAAAATTTAGTGACTATGTATGAAGATAGCTCTTCTTTCCTTCCCTATAATTAGGACCAGGCTACAGGAGAATGTATTTTCCAGTATTCTTCTAACAGCTTTGCTTAACTGAATGATGAGAAATCCAAAATGCAAAGGATCCGTATTATTCATAATAAACATACAGCAGAGATACAATGTAGCCTTTCATTTTTAACAGCCACTCTTTTACATTCATTATCACATATATGTGTTTCTCTGCAACAAGACAAGATATTAGAAACCACATCAAAATACATTAATAGGGAATGCAATAGACAAAACATGTAAGAGACCAATATGGAACATATTTCTGCACAACTATGGACAGCACGCATTAGTAACATTATACTGTCCACATGGTGAAAGGGAAAAAAAGAAGTCTATTATGGCGTTCAAAGAATTTGTCTCAGTAAGTCTCCTTTTCTCAGTAGATTGTTTTAGAAATCTTGCAAGATCAAACTGACCAGAATTTTCTACTTGCTACTTTGCCATCAGAAAAATATGTGAAATAGCTCTCTCACGAGTCTGATTTGCTTCTACAGAATTATTACACCCTGTACACAACTGAAAGCTCATTAAGATCAAGAACTACCCTTCCATTAATTGCAGCAGTGAGTGGTTAATGACCAGTCTTTGTGAAAGGCTGAACAGGACACAGTTAAAATTGTCTATTTGACTATGTGCAAAGGGAAAGTCTGAATAGATTTCCTAATTTCATTTTATTATGCATGGTGCATCCTTCCCCCTTTCAGTGGAAAGATTCTTACTTGTGAACTATATCACTTAATGACTTCGCAAATATCTAGAACAGGACCTAATTCTTTTATATTTGAATCCTCCAACAAAACAGTATGGAATATCCACAGACTTGTATAAGAAATTATTCTACCCTAATACTGGGTATAATCCTTTTCAGCAAGTTGTGGATGATTTATCCTGTCTTTCTAAGGACATGGAATCAAGCCAACAGTTTTTGTTTACTTTAATATGCTTTGCCATATATATGTAATAAATAAAGGTACATCTTTATTGCCAAAACCTATGATTACTCCAGTTTTGGGCTACATTTTATTTTCTTCATTTTATTTAGCTTGTGAAGCTGCAGAGCAATTACGAAAATACAGCATTTAATTCTGAAACAATGTAGAACACCATTTAAAGATTGTCTAGGAGTGTAAGCAAGTAGATACATATGTGAGGAAAATCATATAATCCTGTTACTGAAACAAAATTCCATCCTCCAATGTCCAAAATAAGCATAATAGTGTAACTTTAATTTAAAATGTGGTTAAGGAGTGGAGTCCAGTCTTAACTAAACTAAAAGCAAATTACTTCTGAATCCAACTCTAACAGTACAGCTGAATTTGACTAAGAAAAAAACAAAACAAAGCAAAACCAAAACACAACTATCTTATAAAAACTACAGAGGTAGCACTGGAAGAAATAAGGTACATTCTTTTGTAACAAGTAAATTGTGATTAAGAGGATATAGAAACACAGAAGTACTGATACTTTTCTTCATGAAGAACTACACATTTCTATGAACCTCTTTAAAGACTTCTGCAGTTACCAGCATAAAACGGTTTGAGTTCTCAAATTCAGCAAAATTCACAGAAAACACACATAAGGAAGAAAATTAAATATTTTTTTTTTAAACCTCAGTTTAATGGCCTTCCACCTCCATGACTGCCAACAAACATTTTCCATGATAGCTTTCCATGGTAAGCTTTAAAAGAGCCTCTACCTCATCATCATGATATGTAAACAGTTCATACAAGTACATTATGAATAAATTATCATTGGGGACCAGGAGAGTTAAATATAAGAAAATAATTAATATAATTTGACAGGGAAACAGGTTAGGGTATTCACTAAATGAAAACAGGGCATGTCCTACACTACTCATCCAATGGTCTTCATTTTATTCCTCAAAGTCCAACCAGTACAACTGTTTTCCACATTAACATCTACCAGAAATTTGATTAGTGCTCCAGGACTGTCTTTTTCTCATCTTCATTTCTGCCAAACTTGTTTGTTCAAAGTTATTCACAGAAACACAGAATGATTGAGGTCGAAGGGACCTCTGGAGGTCATCTTGTTCAACCCCCCTGCCCAAGCAGGGTCACCTAAAGCCAGCTGCCCAGGACCGTGTCCAGACAGCTTTTTATTCAAAGTAATTGTTCAATCACAGTTAATAACTCTCCGAGATGACTGCTAATAATAAATCAATTTTTCCCCAAAAAATAAATTTTTTAAAAAAATAAATCACAATAACAGTAAAAAAGATGCACTGTTACTTGCAGCTTCAGGATTCAGGTACTATTACAATGATTACACTGTCCTGTCACACATGTTTAGTAGCTCTACAAAAAATATGCACACCTATCTCTGAAAGAGACAGCTACCTAGTCTAATTATGAGAAATACGAAAATAGTAGAAAACCTTACAGTGCTTATTCAACCTGTCATAGTAGCTGGGTAGAAAAGCAGAAAGATCAGAGAATGAGCTGAAACAAGGTAAAAATATGGATTTCTTTATCCCAAAATGTAAATCCTATTTTAATATAGTTGTTTCTATTTATAGATATTACTGATATATTTCAGATCATGTACAAGAACATGTGACAGCTATAAACAATCTGAGACTTTCAAGTGTTCTCATATTCTCACAGCGTCTCTGCCTGACAGCATGAACTCCAAACAAATACTGAAATTGCTAGAAACATTTCTAAGATGATCTATCTGTAAAACAAATTACATCAGTATTTTACCATGAAGGTGAGAATGAGCAAATACCATACTTCGGTACTGCCAGAAGATACCTAGTTTCCAGCAGAAAATTCCTTCCTTGTTCTATAGTCTTGAATTAGAACTTGAAAGAGATTACAAAATATTCTTATTTCCTGGTTTATCTCTGCCTGTTAGATTAAGAATAAAGTTCCTGAGAGTAAGTCAGAGAAATTTACCTGCAAATTTGCAATCAAAGCCTTCTGCAGAAGTGGGTGAATTACCCATATTTTCTGGTTCATACTAGAAACTTGATAAATTAAGTAGGTAGGAAACACAGCACTCAAAAAATTGCATAATCCTGGAAGAATTACTTCAACTATCTGACCAAAGCTCCAAATAATATGATTGGTAATCCTAGAAATTCACAGGAAAATCTCCAATTTATCATTTTATAGGCATGAATTTTAAATTTTTTTGGTAGGAATTTAAATTATGTTTAACAAATGAAAATATACCACATGGCATAATTAGTCTAGACCTCAGTCCCTGATGATTGACAAGTTAGTTGGTAGCTGTTTATAAAGCTTTCAGACTTTACTATTTCAAATTTGGTTGAAACTAGCCAGTAGTTTCAAATCAATCAGGCATAAAGCAACACAAACCGATTACTGGTGTGATCTTATAAGTCAAATTTCTACAGGAAAGCAAGTCAAAAAACCCCTGGTTTTATGAAAAAAGCAAATCATCCCTTTCTTCTCCCTGAGAAAAACCAAAACATTCAACATTATTAGAACTAGTGACATGGAAACTTATCAAAAGAAACTGCAAAAAATATTTCTGCAAGAGCCAATTTTGTGTCTACTGCAGATGCAAGATGCACAACCATCTGGCTCTGAAAAATATTATGCCTCTCTATAGGCAGCTGTGAACAAACCAAGACATTAAGCAGTGAATATTACTTATTATCAGCTTAAAACTAAACAGGAAAAATGTCAGGAAAAGCAAGCTAGTTCTTCTCTTCCAACCAAGAGCTATCACAAAAGAAAAAATAATTCAGATTATCTAATAAAATCAGTGGCAATTTTAAATTGGAAGAGAACAACACTGAGAAAAGGTATGTACTTTACAGTAAACAATTTTTGAGCAAAATTGTGCTTTTTCATTATGTGATTACTAACTGCATAGTTAATCCTTGGAAAAAATATAGAAGCAGATCTTCAGTTTATGTAAATGGTCCTAGATCCATGAGAGTGCATAACACACTTTTGAACTATGCCTTACCAATAACATATAAAGGTAAAGGTATTTTTGAGTAGCTCAACATGACATCTTGAACCTGAAATTCTCAATTGTCATCATTATCTTAATTATTTCCAGAAGAATGAGAAGTTTATGATTATCCATTTGGATTGAGACTCAGAGATGAGTTAGCGCTACATTACAAACTCTCTTTATGACCCAGGCAACTATGTAATTCTTTGGAAAGACAACTCGCTACTTCAGTTTCTCATCTGAAAAGTGATAATAATTCTTTCTTTCTTTCTTTCTCCCACTGTTTACCGATCTTGACGACTTCAATTCCAGAAACCCAACATCGCAATCGTTTTGTAATACACTTGCTATGAAATGTGACAACAAATAACATTTCCTGAGAGAAAGATCTGGTCAGTCTCTAAAGCTAAATTCAAAATACTCCTACACGTTCTCCAAAGGAAGTCATGACATACTGTGAATTTCTGATTTCTGCATTTTTCCTAATCAAACTGTAGAAACCAACGAAAAATACTTCCACAAACTTTGGACTAAGTTTTATTGCCTTGGGTTACTATGATCTTGAAGGTTTAAACAAATAGACTAGAACATTGGTACAGAGAAAGGCACTCCTCATTTTTACCTATATTGTCAGCATGTTCTGTTCTTTCAAGAACACGTATCCTACCTTGGGTAGTTTTCCACAGAGGCAGGGCATCTCCAGGATTAGTTGGTAAACCTGAATTACCAGTCTGAGTGAAAATTGTCAGACTTTTTGAAAAACATATCACAACAACAACAACCACCAAAACCCCACACACCACAAAACCAACCAACCAAACAAATCATCAAATCGCTGCATCCGATTCTGCAATTTTTTATGATATGTTGACAGGATTTCAGGCTACTTTCAAAGTCAAAACTGTCCAGTTTGATCTTGTTCCACTGACTGTAGTTCAGCTACCTGACTGAACAAGTTCCTATCAAAATACTGGGAGGTTCTAATTTTGCAAGTTACATGGCTTTGAAGTCTGAAAATATACACACGGCATTTTTTTTTAAAGGAACTTCAAAAGGTGGGTGGAAAACATATGGTTTATGATGTAGCCATAATGCAATTAGTCTTTTAATTTATGTTAATTGCCTAAAAAATTATTGTAGCAATTAATAATGATGCAAGCAGCACAAAGGCAAAAAATAATTTGGACAGAACAGTACTCAGATGTAAAGACGACCTGTAAAAATGACTCAATCTGAAAATATAATACTCTGATAATATAGTATTTCTGAATGTCGTGGTTTAACCCCAGCCAGCAACTAAGCACCACACAGCCGCTCACTCACTCCCCCCCCATCCAGTGGGATGGGGGAGAAAATCAGGAAAAAGAAGTAAAACTCGTGGTTGAGATAAGAACGGTTTAATAGAACAGAAAAGAAGAAACTAATAATGATAACGATAACACTAATAAAATGACAACAGTAGTAATAAAAGGATTGGAATGTACAAATGATGCGCAGGGCAATTGCTCACCACCCGCCGACCGACACCCTGCCAGTCCCCCAGCGGTGATTCCCCACCCCCACTTCCCAGTTCCTATACTAGATGTGACGTCCCATGGTATGGAATACACCGTTGGCCAGTTTGGGTCAGGTGCCCTGGCTGTGTCCTGTCCCAACTTCTTGTGCCCCTCCAGCTTTCTTGCTGGCTGGGCATGAGAAGCTGAAAAATCCTTGACTCTAGTCTAAACATTGCTTAGCAACAATTGAAAACATCAGCGTTATCAACATTCTTTGCATACTGAACTCAAAACATAGCACTGTACCAGCTACTAGGAAGACAGTTAACTCCAGCTGAAACCAGGACACTGAATCTAATTATACATGGTCCTTAGGCTGCAGCTGAGGGCAGATATGCATTTTTCCAAACAGTTGCAATTCTTCATAATGTTACTACTCCAGCCCTTCTAGCAGCCTTTTACTGGTAACAAGAAGTGAGGTGCACAATGGTACTCCATATGCCAGCTCTTTAGCTGAGGCAACTCAGTTTAGCTTGAAAAATCTAAATAAATGGTTTAAGCTAATCTGGTCATCCAAAACAGAAAAAGGACATGATAACACAAGCCATTTCACTGACACAGCCGAATCAGAAGCCCACTCTGACACAGCTGTAGTAATTAAAAAGAGCATCAGCGGGGAAACGACAGCAGCTTTGCTCACATTCACAATGGCACTCACACAAAAATAGTAGTCATGCTAGCTAGAAAATTATAGATTCAACAGTATGCTTGGGAGAGATTATGAATTACATTGGAAAATTAAAACAAAACAAAACAAACAGTAGTTGTTATTGTTGCTCAAAGACTCAGCAAAACTTGGGCTGTGTATTTAAGGTACTCAAAAGGGCAACGTACCTGAGTCTGAAGAGCAGCAGGTGACTAAGTCGGCAAGATTTAAAAAAAAAAAAAAAAAAAAAGCATCTCCCTTACCTCATCACATTTTACCAAGAGTTGGATGCTGGGGCCTCCACAAACAGACTATTCATCTCCCTCTTCTGTTGACCTGAATTCCTGACACACAACAATGATGTACACAAACCAGCACCCAAATTACTACAAAATTACTACACATAGCTTTTTTTTTTTTTTATGATGCATCTCAGAGAGTTCAGCTATTCAATTTTCATACTTTTTCCATCTTCTACTTAAAAAATAATCTGTACAGTCTCTAGGTATGATCTGAAAGCCGCAATATTCTGGTTTTTTTAAAGACTTGCTATACATGCGGGGGGGGGCAGCATTGGAAAAGGAACTGAAGTTATATCAATCTGAATGTTCCATAAGAGCAAGTTTTAATCATGAAGACATCCTACTACAAGTTAGAAAGCATACTTAGTAATTATGTGCCTTCAGGTAATATTTTAATATCTTTGTATACGTGGAGTGTAACCTAGTGTTCTCCTACAGTTCTATAAAAATTAAAATATAACAGGACATGGTTTTGATTGATCTTGCCATCAGTTGACTGTGGGTGTCTAAGCCTGCTTTGAAATAGTCACTGGCACTACCTCAAAAAGCACCAGATGCACCATTTGCATAAGTAGGGCGTTATATGTGAGCTTTTTTTCTTTTCTTTTTTGATGACTACAGATTTATGGTACTAAACGATTTTGTTCACAGATGGACAAAAAAGTCCTGAGAATCTTCTAGATGTCAGTGAGAAGCTCACAAAGTATCTAAGAACTTACCCAGCACTGTTGAACATGCTCTGATAGAGTCGCAGAATAGCTGAGGTTGGAAGGGACTTTGCAAGGTCATCTGGTCATACAGCTCCTGTGAGCTCTTCTCATTTGTGCCATCAGCACCACAGGGAACATGGTCTGACAGCGGAAACTGGACTATAGCTGTCCCAGACATACTTCTTTCCATCTCTGGTCCGACACACTTTGAAAAATTTAACTGCAGATTAGCTAAGAAAAACAAAGGACTAGTATAAAAAGCTACACATCTGCTAGAAAATTTCCCTGCTGACACTTTAGTGAAGATGCTGTAATTATCTTAACCCTGGTTTATGCCACAGGAGTGGATACAGGTGTTCACACTGCACAGATGAACAAAACACAGGAAATGCAAACACCAGAACCTAACCTCTTCTCCACTCAGTGTGTAATAACTGATGGCTTTCACCCACATCTAAGAGAAGTTATGAGTTAGAAGTGCAATCAGCACAGAACATTCTCCCCAGCAAACATTAAGGAAAAAAAAAAAAAAATCAGTAAAAGAAAATTACTGCCAAAGATGCAAAGTATTTCAAGTAGTAAGTTCCAATCTCATTGTATTAATTAGCTATTTTGAATTGTAATAGACACTTCATCTAATCACGGATACACTGTTCAAAAACATCTCATTCAGTTAAGGTTTCAACACTTCCTCCAATCCCAAGAATTGTAGAATAACTAAAGATAGCTTCACAAAAAGAAACAGATTTTCCTTTTCAATAAAAGCTCAAAAACATGCCAAACTTTGGAATTCCTTAACAGAGCAAAATCTTTTTTGAATTTCAAAACTAATTTAGGAATAAAAACATAAAACTTTCATTAACGCGGTATTAGAGGAGTATCCTACAAAAAAAAGTATCCAGGAATAGAGTACTAACACCTAGAATTTCAACTGTGTGTTTCAGAAAACTAACGATTAATTATCAATAAAACCGAAAAATATCCTACAGAGAATAAAATTGAGTCTCAAAAAAAAGAAATAAATTCTGTACCCTAAGCCCTTAGTTCAAAGAATTCATAGTGATGGGAAGCCCAAGCCATAACTTTATGCTGAATAGTTGAGAAACACTGCAATTACAGGAGAATTTGCTTTGTATCGGGCTCATTAAAAGCATAAGGATGAAAATTACTTTTCAGTTTGTAGTAATTGCATTTTGTTGACATCTGATTAGTCATGCTGGTCTTAAATGCTGACAAGGCCATTAATAATGTGGGAATTAATGAATTAGGTAATTCAGAACATTTCTGAGTAAATAAATTTTTAGAGTAATTACCCTCTGTGATGTCACTTTAAGACAACGAATATGGCATATTTGTACTAAAAAAGCATTTTTAATGATGTAAATACATCGAGATTTTTTTAATCAAGGAAACATACTTAAATAAAATCACAAAAAGGTCAACTAGTTTATACTGTTTAAGGCACAATACTGACAGATTATTACTCTATTAGCTAAATCAAATAGCTCCTACAATACCTTTACACTCTGGCAAAATAATCATTGAACATTACTTATTTCTACAGAATGTCAGCTTAAAAAAATTAAAAAGGGGAGGTAATAGAGGATTCCTTTGAGACTTAGTGATGAAATATGATCATAGAATCATAGAATACCAGGTTGGAAGGGACCTCAAGGATCATCTGGTCCAACTTTTCTTGGCAAAAGCACAGTCTAGACAAGATGGCCCAGCACCCTGTCCAGCTCAATCTTAAAAAAAGTGTCCAGTGTTGGGGAATCCACCACTTGCCTCAGAAGATTATTCCAATGACTGATTGTTCTTATTGTGAAAAATTTTCCTCTTGTGTCCAATTGGAATCTCCCCAGGACTAGCTTGTACCCATAATCATGCTTAATTATTTCACTACGAGTTATCATGGGTTGGAAAGATAAATTTTGCTAATTCTTTAGTGTCTATAATCCCAAAATTCCAGTAGCAATACACTCAGAATTTTCCTCCTGCAAAGATACAAGAATGTCACAGCACAGGTGAAGAGCCCTCTGGAACAGGCAGATGAAGAAACAGTGTCATATAGCAGTAACCAGAGAAACAGAAACTTTCATAATGCTTCATATTGCAAACATGAAATAAATTATTTTATTAGAATAAAACTATTAATTTGAATTTTTAAAATTCTAACAAAAACATATCTCAAAACATTACCTTCATCTTATGTCCTAGAAGAGGCAATACTAACTTCAATGAAATTATTACTATATGCTGTAGTTACCACTGCACTGAGAAGGGATTCTAATTTCAATGGCTATTTAGAGCAATAGGATTTCTATGTCTCAAAGAAATAGCCTTTTTTATGGGTGCAGCAAAATTCCATAAACAGTGCCTTAGTAATTCTTTTACCAGTTAAATAGCTATGAAATTATCACTTCATTAAAACTGTAAGACATAAGACTAATTCCTTTACTGGTGGTCACAATAGGTAATTATTATAGAGCTAATACTGTTTCGAAGTCATCTAAATCAATGCAAAATCAAAGCAAGGAAGGAAACATTTTAAATATCTGCAAGGACTACAGTAATCATATTAAAAAAAAAAAATCTCGGACTATTTCTGCCAGTAACTCACACCTACTGACTTCAAACAAGCTTTCTGTCTGCTTTTAAGGAATTTTTTTTAAGATCATATCTATAACTCAATTTCTGCAGTTTCACAAAGACTCTGGTTTCTGGTGGTGCTCTTCATAGACAGGTTCCTGCTTACGTACATCCAGTAGCAGAGTACACAGAAAACTCTTTCTGCCTTAGCTCTACTCTGAAATACAGAAAAAAATAATACTCCCTTCCCCTTTCATTTTGATTTGACAGACTGTAATTTCCTTTACTGTGTTAAATTGTATAAACCATTGTGAGTCATCACCAAAGTCAATAAGACTCCTTTTGATAAACAGGTGAACAAGTTCTTGGGCTGTATGGACTCCAGATAGCAGAAAAAACCCTCCAAAGATTAGCTGTTAGCAAATGGTCATGTGGAAGGAGCTTTTGTGTTCCGATCTCATTCAGTGCTTTGGCATTTGCCAAATCTTTGCTTATTAATAGAGTCAGGATTTCATTCCAGATATAACCAGGGAATTTTTGCCCCAGGCTTTGGCAGACCAAGATTTCTCACATGGACTTTAAAGCAAAAGGCTCATGTAATGTTAATCAGAACAAACCTGAATGAGAAAGAAGCCTGAAAATAAGCTTTGCCAAGATGCAACTTCCCATGGGGGTTTCCTGAGAAAATGATTAATATTTCTCTACTCATATGGAAAAACACTGTTCAAAACCACTTTTCCCTTGCTCAAGTAGGAAAATGTGAACTGAAATCAAAGCATATTAGCACCTTTAAAATATTAATGCTCTGGATTTCTTCAGCAAACTTTTTCAACACTGCATTATTAATGACAACTAATTGTAGTGCAGATTGCTGCAGGACAAGGTACTTTTACTATAGACTTTATATTTTTAACTATAAAATATTTTTTTGTAAAACCCACTGGGATTGTGGTAGGATTTCATCATATCTTCTAGCATTCAGACGTTAGTCTTTACTGAAAATTGATAATCAGAACCAGTAACTTATGAAAATCTTGGCAAGCATTACTGTTTTTGTATAAAATTGCTTCTGTGATATAAAGAATAATTTATTTAAAAATATTGTTGCAGAGACTGCATTCAACTATACACAGTGTCAGTATTTTTTGGTAGCAAGAAATATCTCATAATTACCACTGCCAATATTTAGGCACACATCTTTGATTAAGGCTATGGTTTGGGTGGGCAGCATTACAACTACTCTAAGCTGCTGAAGTAGATCCTCAAAGCCAAAGATAATCAGAATTCAGCAGTATAGTTTAAACATGTCACATTCTTCCTACAAAAGCTCCATATCAAAAGGGAATGGAAGGTCACACAGGAGCTCGTTTACCTGATCTGTGACACCTAGAGATGGTCAGCTTCTTTCAGTGACACAGCAATGTAAAGAACACCTGAAAAGCAATATAATATTTACATCAGGAAAAAGATGTTTTATTGAAGAACGGGATCAGTTAGCTACAATTACACCTGTTTTCAAAAAAAGAAAAAAATGACTCTCAGATACGAGTTGTTCATGAGAGCCTCAAAACATCCAGCCTTCACCCACCCCAGATACACAGCCTGGAGCCCCCTCTTGATGATAAATGCCTGTGTTCCCCCTTTTAAAGACCTGAATACTTGCACATCTCTTAGAGCAAGTGGAAACAAAGAAGTTAATGGTTGCTGTAACAGAAGTTATGGTCACTATCTTTCTCTCTCATCAAATCATCATTCATTAGGATTGTTTTTACTCATAGATCAATTACAAAACCTCCACTTCTTGCACTTGAATTCTTGCTTTAAGTAGTGCCAAACCCCGGACCGCGCAAGGATTTCTTGATTGATTTATGGCATTGCACACTATTCTCTATTTTTATTGAACTTTGTATTTTTTACATTATTTTGTCTTTGTACCCCAGTAGCTTTAATATCTGCTATAATCCTAAATCAAATGAGATTGTGATCACAGCTGCTCATTTCCCTCCCTTATCTTTCCAATTTCAACTACGTTGCTTGTATTACTGAAACTCTAAAATTACTGCTCCCAGTCTACTCTCTGGTAGTTGATAATGCTAGACTGCTCTTCAATTTGATCCGTTTACACCCTTAAATATACCCTATTTTCTAATTTTACAAAGTACTTCAATGCCTTGCCTATTTTTGCAGTCCATTTTTATTACAGTTCTGATATGCTTTTTTTTATATGATAGCATGTATCATGATACCATCTTTACTTTTAGCTCTGATTGTCTGTTATGATTCATATTAAAAATGCTTAATTTCAGAGTAAGTTCCGCTCTGTCCATGTATTGGCTGTTGACCTAGAGCTAGCTAGCTAGATTGATTGAGCTCTCCTTAAAATTCTCTTCTTTCAAAGCATGAGTTTATGGAAATGAAATAGAAATTTGCTCTAACTACTTTAAAATCAAACACTCATAAGCCCTTAGAATGTAACAAAGTACTTCCCACTTCTAAAGGTATACATTTATGTGTAGTACATCATGACACACTATGTAGGCTGCTATGTTAACATTATTATTTAGAAATCTACAGAATTGTGATTATCCATAAATTTTAGAGTACTTTGCTAGAAATTCTAATACAATATTATCATGTAAAAACCTAAATGACACCAAGCAACTAAGAAGTCCAAACAAAAATATACTAAGAACTTAGGAATACTCTAAAGTAACATTAGGAAACAATGTTTTGTTGGTCAATCACTCAAATACACTGTGATAAGCTAAAAACTTTTACCCTACTTGGTGTTTTAGACACACAAATGGGTAGAGCACATATTCTATCAGCTAGCTTGATGATATCAAGAGAAGCAAAGAATCTGGGAAAACTTCATACCCATGTGTAAGTGCTGATGTTATAATAAGGCATGTCCATTACTTCTTACAACAGAAGATTATCATCTATAGTTTATACTACACATTTTAGTTGTATATTGTATTTCACTGTGTGTATACAACCCACAAAATAAACCAAATAAAACCAGACATACATACAAAACTGACAGATAATAGACAAGGTGGCCATTTCCCACCTTTTTCCTTTTATCTCATTCCATTTACACTACCATCATCTACTGTCCTAACAATTGTTACAGAAGCTGTATTTGAAGACCATTTCATATTTAAGTGCAAATCATATTTCTACTGCTGTTTTTAATTTAGAGTGTGAAGTCAGTTATGGACAGAGTCAAAATAAAACAGGAGTTCGTTTTCAAACAACTGGAAGATTCAAGGGACAAACATGACAACATACTGTGAGTTAATTTTCAGTACTTCACAATTTAGAATGCATACCGAAACAAATAACCTGATCCAAAGCACAATGAAGTCAAGAGAAAGGCTCTTCCTAATTTTAACAAATTCCATTCAATGCTTCCGATTTCAAACTTTTTTGCCAGGACTGGGCCTACATCTAATGATAATCATCCTATATGTATTGAAACTGAAGCTTTTTTTTAATTAATGGAACAAAACTTGGTCTTACAGATTACTTCAACTCACTTAAATCATCCAAATAGATCTTACCCTAGATTTAGCGAAAGGAAAGATGATGTGGCAAGACAGATAATTTTATATTAAGGTAGAAGTGATGTTCTTTAGATCAGACATTAAAATGAAATACATGCTTCTATTCAGTAGAAATTAAGCCTTCTGTGGCACTTCAACAAAGTTACAGACACCTCAGCAAATGTGTCTCCTTATTACAGCCTTGGCACTAAAGGTTTGGCTGACACGTCAAGAAACAAGCTCAATAGCTTGAGCCATTTATGACTGGGTTGAACAGTGCTCAGGGGAAAATAATGGAGCAAACACTCCTGGAAAAACAGGGAAATGAAGCAGGCATCATATTGTACTAAGTCTTTTCCATTTCAGACCACTCAATTTTTACTGTCATTTTAGCATCTCAGACGCAAGGAATAACTAGAAACAGTTGTAGATGAATGTTAAATTTCAGCAGGAATACAAACTTCTTCAACAGAATCTGACTTGTTTCATTCCACAGATTAATAATGGATCCCTTCCGCAATGTGCCTACACAAGATTTTTATTAAGCAACTCCCTGCTTGTTTCACATTGTCCTAAGAAAAAGAATAGATTCACTGAATCTATTCTTAACTCAGTGGCTTCACAACACGCAACGTAGAAAGAAAAGCAGCTAGCAGTAGGCTTTCTCCAGTGTTACATTCATAATTATGGTGCATTTAGTGACAGAAGACTTAGTTTACCTTAATTTGAAATCTGAGTCATATGAACAGAATTACATTTTCTTTGCTTGCTGTAAATGGAAAGAACCAATGTAATCTCTTGTAACGGGGGGAATTAAAGGAAGTGAAACCAAAGAAGAGAGGTACCTGAGGAAACCCAAGACTATCACATTTTTTAATAAAAAGCCTTTAAGATGCCAGAAAAAAACCAAAATGGCAAAAGTGTCAGCTTTTGCAAAAAAATATGAGCATAAAATAAGCCAGGAAAAAGGGGTATAGCAGAAGCATTTCAGCTTATGACAAAGCAATTAAATGAAAAATTTATTTTACTTTTCAGTGGTTTGAAAATTATATAAATGATGCTACCGTTTTAGAAAGCAATTCTCAGGAGTCCTGATGAAGCAATCGGGGGGGGGCGGGGAATGGTGTCCCTGACCTTCCCTTTCTCTACTCTGTGCAAACAATGCCCTAAAACACACCAAACAGATATTAATCTTCAAGTCCAAGTAACTTTTTTCCAAGGGAAAAGGAATGTGCTGCCTGGAGATACGCAATTGAACAGAGAAGTACCAATTCATTTTTGCATATTCAGTTTTAACATACTAAGTAATCCATCAGAAAGAGCTAAGAATCAGCAACGAATGCTTTTTTTCTTCTGAAAAAGCATAGAGAGATTTTGCTCTCTCACCACAGTACAAGGTAGACACTACTCACTGCATATTGGACACCTTGCCTAGAAAGCTTTTCCTCTCTTGTTCTCTGGCTCCTATTGCATTAATTGGGTCAATGTCACAAGGACAATAGCATTAAAACAGCACAGGCAGGAACCCCCTGTATCTATCATATAACAAAATAGAATGACTAATAAACAGTTGCCAGGATTTTTGCAGTTAGACTCTTTTCCCTTTATTACATCAATCTCCCTGTGCCCATTATTCCTACACTAGATTTGCTTTCCTCTATAGCACATATACAAACCAAAACCTGCTTCTAAGTGAATAGTAAAATGATATACTATGGCCCCTTATTCAGTCAAACTGCATTATGAACTGAGCAATATGAATAACTCTGTCTACTAAATACCATGGAAGTACAACAGACAAAGATAAGTGAAGCATAAATTACAGGGTCCAAGCTAGAACTGTTTGTTGCGCCTCCACTATTCAATCTGTCACTCTTTCTTAATAAGAAATTGCAGAAAAAAAACCCTACTAAATATTACACTTATAATTAGTTCCTAAATATTCCCATTACAACTAACAAGCAAGTTAATTAGCACAGAAATCACACATATTTGTCTTACTAAACTCTAGCACATCACTGAGCCTAATGTAAAGATATATTCTAAGTTTAATAATGAGTGGCAGTAGTAAGAGAGGACAAATTAATAACACAAGATTAAAAAAAAAAATAAAAAATTGTGGCATTGGGGGGGGGGGGGGGGGGAATTGTGCCAAACAGACTCAAGCAAAGAATGTGTAAGCATTACAGTCCTTGAGGTATATGTATAATTTGCCTATTAATCCGAAAAGGAACTATCCATTATAGACCCTGAGTTCAACATGGGACTAAGACCATGCCAAATTTTATTCCAACCTTCTTTTAAACTATGAAAAAGCTTTATTATTTAGGCATTCTAGAATTATTAGCCTTGTGGAAGAAAAATACCCAACATCAGCAAGCAATTATGCAGATGCATTTGTACTGTGGAAGTTAAAGGTTTATTATGCTTTCAGATGAATAAAATAATGCCTCTGTATAGAGCTAGCCAATTCCTTTAAAAGTTTGCATTTCACATTTAATCTAGTCCTATAATTTAATCATGATAGTCTTATGTATTATACTAGGATTGAATAAGTGTGTAATTATCTGAATGCAAGATTTTTATGCATGAGATAATTATAGTGCTACAGGCTATCCCCACAATATAGACAAGGATAGATGAACCAATTAATTTTTTTTACTGTTTATATTTCATGCAACTCTTCCATATTCCTGGGTAAATATAAGAGATTATACAGACTATCATATTTATACGACTTTGGACCTTGAATACTTGCTACTTATGAAGAGAGTTTGTCCTGAAATTCACAAAAGTCTGTGAATATTATTTTAGTTCTTCAACAAGAAATGAAGTAAAAGTCTCTGAAGGAACAAAAGTTCGAGTCATAATTTTTTTTAAGAATTGAAAACTCAGCATAGTTAAGTTTACAGATCCCAAGATTATTTGCATGTTATCAGTGAACCATGAATGCACCTTTTCTATCATTTGACCTTAAACTCAGTTCTCCTAGCATCCTTCAACTCTTCTTATGAAACACTAGAACTGAAATGCTCACTGAGAGGAAAAGCAGGACATTTCAGGGACTTGTGTAACTTTGGTATGGAGTAATGGAAGCTGCCTCAAGGCAAGGACACTACCTATCACCACTGCTTAACCCTTTGTAGGTAGGGTTACTGAAAAAATACTTAATAAGAAAGGGAATTTCTACCAAAGCCAGCATTTTAACTACCTAGTGGAAGCAAACAAAAAGGTATTGTACCTTCACGTTCTCAAACTGTGAGGAAGAAAGTGGAAGGGATGTGGAATTCAGAAGGAAATTGATTCTAGCTTTTATCTCCCTGTTCCCTTCTTTCTTCTCTCTCATTTTTTTCCTCAAACACGCTCTCTGTTCACCTAACTTTTCTCATCTCTGGCATCTACACAGACCAGCACTTACTCTGAATTTGTAGGGACAGAAGGATGGGGGCCAAGTTACTCAGGCATAAACACTTCTGTGTGCACACAGCTACAGGATTCCTACCCATTCTCTCCTGCCCAAGGCAGTGAGCCAAGTTGAATAGCAAGGACATTCCATTCTAGTTGTATGAGAAAAATGTTAAGAGTCTCTGCTTCCTTTTCCTCCCCACCTCGCGCAGCCAGAACAGGCTAAGCTGCACTGCAGAAAGACGGCTGCAGTACGGAAAAAGGATTCTCCCTGAAGTCTATGCTGCGTGCTGGAGAAAAATCTTGGCAGTACCCAGAGCTTTAGAGCACCAAACAGGCAATGATAATAGGCGGGGTGTCCCTCATTGAACTAGGTCATGGGCTAGGTTGCATAGGAGAACATTGTGCTGGCTTTGCAGGAATGCAAAGGAACATGGCTTGTAGCATGAATAACGGGCTCGAGACTGGGGCTGGGGCCTTGGGATAGGCCAGAGAATATGCTGACAGCTGTGGCTCCAGCAGTTACAAATAAAAATTACTTTGAGAATCACTGGTCTTAAACAGCACAGCTCAGATAAAGTAATAAAATAAGAATACTCTTAATAAGTATTTGCCATGAAAGACAAGAAATCATTTTCTTTTGTGTTCCAGTCATAGGCAAGACAGAATGTAGGTCCTGTCAGATATCCATCAGCTAGGAGAAGAAAAATACAATGAGCTGATTTAGTTTCTGTCATACAATTTATTTTCTGGGCAAACAAATTATTTCCTTTTGTATTTGCTCAATATAGATTATATCCACTAAACCAAATTTCTTTTCAAATATCAATCTGAAAATGCTTATCTACTTGTTGATAAGTATGAAATAAACACTACCTTAATGTTTAACTATTTCTGTCTTTACTCCTTTAACTTAGGAGGATAAGAGCAAGTAGAAATTCGCCCTTATTTGATGCTACCAAAACAAGCTCTACAACACAGCATGAAGTCTGGTGCCTGCACAGGTACAGACATTACCACCTTTCTACCTAAAATTTCAACATAAAAATCGTGCTAAATAGGCAACATACTTGCATCATTTACAACTAGGAGTCATCTTTCTTTAGCTTTAATGAATATTAATACAGAACAGAATTGTAAACATGAAACAGATTTTATACTCCTCATAGTCTACTTCAGACTTAAAAACATCACAGAAATCAGAATGACATAATGTAGTTCTGCTAAAACATAGTAAACTTAGAAAATGACAGAATTTCCATTATTGACTTACTGGTCTCAGTTTCTCTACCAGATCAACTAAAGAGGTCTGGTTTTGCTTTAATGTACCTGAATAATTTTAAATTTATTTACAGCGAAACATAAATGGGTAAATAAAATATCTTGTATTCATTAGAAAGTCACAGATTTAGAAAGACTACCGAGTCTTATAAAGGCAGATTTTCTTTCCGAGATGCACTCATGAGGCAAATCTTACAAAGCATATGTTGACTGCATCATAGCTGTCTATTCAATCACAGAGCCAATACAATGAAATCAAGTATTCTAGACAAAGGATTCTTATTCACATCCTGTAGTCAAATAACCAACTTGGGCACCAAACCCCAGCGTATTTATACAGAGTATAAATAAACAATCAAGTAACTGCTGAACAAGCTGGGAACAAGCCTTTAATATGGTGGCATTGCTGTCATTCCTGCTCATCTCCTTGTTTATAGCCTGTCATTTCCAGCAGGTTCAAAGTAGCTTATAGATGAGTAAAAACATGGTTATAGGAAATAGTTAAGTGTTTGACAAGTTACAAGCACACAAAATTTAAGTACCTGGATTGTCTATCCGTATCTTTAGATTTCCACATATATACATGTCCTCGTTTTGGCTGGGATAGAGTTATTTTTCTTCTGAGTAGCTGGTACAGTGTGTTTTGGATTTACTATGAGAATAATGTTGATAGCAACACTAAAACATCACTGTGTTAAGTAGCATTTATCCTAAGTTAAGGATTTTTCAGTTTCCCATGCTTTGCCAGCAAGCAGGTGCACAAGAAGCTGGGAAGGAGCATGGACCAGACAGCTGACCTGAACTAGGCAAAGGGATGTTCCATACCATAGAACGTCATGCTCAGTATATAAACTGGGGGGAGTTGGCTGGGAGGGGCAGATCGCTGCTCAGGCATCGGTCAGTGGGCAGTGAGCAACCGCACTGTACATCACTTGTATTGTCTTGGGGTTTATTCCCCTCTTTTTTTTTTTTCATATATTCCTTTTCATTACTATAATTATTATATTTTACTACTTTTATTATTATTTTATTTTACTTTAGTTATTAAACTGTTCTTATCAACCCATGCATTTTACTTTTTTCAATTCTCCTCCCCATCCCAATGGGAGGAGGAGGAATGAGCAAGCAGCTGCATGGTGCTTAGCTGCTGGCTGGGGTTAAACCATGACAATACACGAGACATTTATCTATAGGTCACAGAAAATGCTCCTTGACATACAATTACAGTAAGACTAGCCGACAAACAAACAGCAGCATTTTTGCCTATTACCACTTTTTTACTACAGAACTTGGTAATACAAAAAATCCCTCTTCTTCAAAGCATTTACCTGAAAATAGTGAAGATGGTACCTACTGGAGAACTTTTACAGTAACACTGTGAATTTAATTCTAGAGCCCCTGTTATACATACAAAATGACAACATGAATAAGGCACGGAAATACAGGATACCCTCTTACTTAAGCACAGGGGTCAAGCCTCAGTTACTCTGAATTTTACGGGACAAACTCACTATTTTAAGTGCTTTTTTGAAAACTGTATAAAGCCAGCAAAGCTTGTAAAAGATGGCTTGAATACATACACAGCAGGACTCTCCCCATAACAGCCACCTGAGCTGTTTGACAACATGCATTCTGAATTGAAAGTGTACAACTCTCCTTTTCACACAGATTCACACTTCCACTTAAGCAAAACAAGTATTTCTAGCAAAGAATTGAGCATTCTAGTTTGTCTCACTTTCAGTATTATCACTAATTAAACCCATTTGTTAAAAAAAGCTGCAACAGACAAAGGCATACAGAAAAAATGAAGTATACTTATCTACCATGAGCCAAATATCTTGGCAATATCTTCTCTCAGTGCAAAAGCTTGATCTGATCAAAACAAAATACAAGTATTGTCAAATATTGGCAGCTTCCCTATGTCCATAAGGGAACACAACTCTAGAAAATCAATGTAATACAAGTATTAACACAGAGGTTTTTCTAGTTGATGACATAAGCGCTGTTTACACACACATATGGTGCCAATGTCTGAAACTTTCCTTTGTGAAGTCAGTAATACTATTTTATGAAAGATTACTATTCATTGTGTGAATGGCAGTTACTTATCTTATATACCATTCAATGCTTATTTATAGATACTTTCCAGATTGGGCACCAAAGTTGCCCTGTTGTTTTTTTTTTATTTTTGAGGTTGTAGAATTTTTCTCATTTCATGTCAGAAGAAAACTTAAAAAAAAAAAAAATTATTAAAAACATATAGGAAGAGCTAGGATTTGGGTAACCCACACTTAATTACCTGGTCTAAGGTAGGCACATCAGAGACCTGAACCCCCATTTTCTACTTTCAAGCAACTATCCTACTCTCTCCTTCTAACAAGACTTTTCTTTATTCAGCAGAATAAAGGTCAGTAAACAAAGTGTTTATATTACACTATGTATAATCCATTTTGGTAGAATGGAAATCATACAGGAGATGGTCTTCCTAGCACCTGTTTAGCTCATGCTACTATTTGACCTGTGTGAGGATCAAGGGCTACCACAGACTTTCCTACGGCAAGCTGCTAGCAAGTAGAAGTTTATATTTACAGGCAATGATTGCTTTGGTATTTCAGTTCCCTTACAGGCACTATTGCCCTCTGCTAACTATGAATTCAGCATGTCATCAAAAAGCTGGCTTATTTCAGACCTGACATTATTTTGTGGCCATAGAGCATTGGTATTCAGCACATGTACTGCAGCTTCACACATGGGCTTTTAGGACACAGTTTCAGGGAGAAATGACAGTCACTTCACACTTGTGGGCCCATTTCAAACCAAACAAAAACCCTCAAACACACACACTTTCCTCTGCCCAATTCTATTCACCAGAAGGAATAGTACTGTACCAGAAGTTTCCACTCTGCACTATCATATTTGTAAAGAAATTTCACAAAGCTTTCATTCTGCAGCACTTCAGGAGGACATTTCTGCATACTTGACTAAAACTGAGGAGAAAAACCTGCAACACTGCCTACCTGCAATTCAGGATGCGTGAGCATGACCGTATCAATACACACAGGAGAAAAGGGAGAGAAAGTAGGAGCTGTATGAATGACAGTAACTCAGAACAACGAAGATTTAGGCAGTTTCATCCAAAACCAACTGTTTCAACAGTGTTAATAGTGGTGGAAGACACATTAAAACGCATCGAGCTGCTTTACACCCCTGAGCTCTGCATCCTTCCATGTTACCGGTTAGCAAAGACTTGTCTTTCTGAGGACACAAATGACCAGTGTACCAAAGATGCAATCACTATTCATATTTGCTCTGCTCTTTCACATATTTCTGCAGAAGTCAATCTTAAAACCAGGCATGAGATACCAACATTTCCTATGCTGGTGCCTAATGACACCTAACATCATGCATCACCAAGGACCTGATTGCTGGATGCCCTTGAAAACAGTGAGAAAACAATGAGTGTTTTTCAATTTCCAAGCTGCACAGTGTGAATTTAAAAAAAAATACATATATATATAAAAATCAACATAGTACTACTGTGTGAGAGTCATTCCCATTTGTGCTACAGAAATAATAAGCATTTACTAATGGGGCAAGCAAGTCTTTTACCTTGTAGTGGCCTGTATTTGTTGTTCAAATATCAAATAATAAAAGGTTAGACAGTTTTCCATTTAATATCTGTAATATTTTAAGTAGCTATCTTCAATAAAGCAGCACATGGAGCTCAAATAACGACCTGAAACAGCACTATTTTACTTGAATGCTTTTGTAAAGCAATGGGGCTGCTGCTTTTTTAATCAAATTTCATTTCCCAGCAATAATTTTAATAGCTACTTTAAACCTATCCTACTCCCCTAAGGGATGTTGGACTCCGATAAAAACAAAATCATGAACTTGTTTTCTTCTACAACAGAAACATGCTTTAGTAATAGCCCTTTCTTTTATTAGTACCCTGCTGTTCAGTTTATTAAAGGGGGGGGGGGAGTTCTGCCAACAGATAAGAAAAACAATTATCCCTCCACACATCACGACGAAGAGCAAAGTTAACCCTCCCCTGCCTGCAAATGCTCCACAGCGTCTTTTCTCCCCCCCCCCAGGTGCTGCTGCGGGGAGAAGCCAGCACAGGGTCGGGCCCGGCCGGGAGGGTGGCGGTGCTCAGGGGACACGCGTGGAAGGAAAGCCCGCTGTTTTTTCCAGGGGAGGAGACACAAAAGCACCATCCACCGTCATATAATATCACCACAAAGCAGAGGGAAACGAGTGACCTCACACGTTAGCCGGTGACACAGCTGAAAGAAAGCAAAGCGACCCGGACGCTGAGAGGAGCGTCCCAGCGAAAACCAGCTGCTCAGAGCGCCACCCCCGCTAGAAGGAGGAAAAAAAAAGGGAAAAAAAAAAAAAAAAAGTTTTTCTTTTCTCAGGCAGTAGGGCAGAGGAAGGGGGAAATCCCTCCCGGTTACACTGCGTTATCAACACGAAGAGACCCGGTAACCTGAGAGGAAAACGCCAAGCAGCAAGCTCCTCAGCACGCCCCCTCACAGCCCGGGCGGGAGCACGGCTGGCGCTGGCGCTGCCCCTGCCCCTGAGGGGGCAGAGAAGCTTCCAGAAGGGCGGGAAGGGCTGAGGGGAGCGCGGGGGCGGCTGGCGGCAGCCCCGCCCGGAGTCTTTCCTCAGCCAGGCGCCCAGGTAAGGAGCTGCCGACAAGGCTCCTGGGAGCAGCGTGCCTGCAGCCTTCGGGTGCCTGTCTGCTTGCTCGGCTGTGTTTGACAAGTTCATTATCAGTGGTTGTGTTCTTTCTTCTTTTTTTTTTTTTTCCTTTTGTCTGAAAGCCTTCTCTGGGGTGCACCCAAAAGCCCCCTCAGAGCCCTGTAGGCGGCCATGAGGGACCCTGGGCCACCCCTCTGACAGGGCTGCCGCGTTGTGTCTGCCCTTCTCATGGGGTGCCTTCCCCTCGTTTACTCCCCCAAAATAGAGTAAATAAAACGCCCTCCGAAAGTCCCATTTAACACAAACGCCGAATGGGCTTTTTCAAACTGTTCGTACATTATTTAAAGAGAATCTTTATCAGTGTTCCTCAAACGCTGGTAGCAGGTGGGTCAGCACGAGAAGCGGTTTAAAAGAAGGTTGCTGGCTAAGGGCTGAGTTACGAGGGCTGAGCAGGACCGTCGGTAAGCCTGGCTGTCCGCCTCCAATGGCCCTGCTCACCCCGCTGCACTGTAAAATACAGTGCCTCCATCTCAAAGATGTCTAAGCTAAATCATAACTGCAGCAAGCTAACATAAAGCAAGGGAGTAACTACGACAGTTCAGCATTGGTGACCAGTCATTTATTAAGCCTGCATGACTAGATTCTCTGTCTAAATAAGTTTGGTGGAAATATACAGAGGATGAAAATAAAAAACTTAAAAGGGCTGTCCAAAGAGGCAGTCCAATAGAGAAATGCTGTGAGTGCGTTTGATTTTTTTGTTATGGGTAATTGTTGAAGCGGAATGGGGAAAAGTAACAGCAGCATCGGTATGAAACTTAAAAAAGAAAGGATTGATTTATATAATACGTGCAACTATTTATTCAGAGGATTTTTTTATAAAGCAAGTTATGTTTATACAATATGAAATGTTATTTAAAAAATCTGAAGAAACAGGGAAAAGCAGAAACTGACAATTCACTTGCAATCAGACATAGCATCTCCAACACTGAATGCTAGTTTATGCAGTGTATACTTTTCTAAGTAATTTAAAGAATACATTTTTTAAATGTGCAGTCTATTATCCATCCTCTGCACGTTTAATGACTGGTTTATAGTCAGAACTCTGGATGATTGTATGAACTTTCTTATACATGACTTAAAAATCCTCATTCTTAAACCATAGCTGTTCCTGTTTTCAATCTGAACCAACAGCAGTCAGTGGAAGCCTGATAGACCCAGTGATACTTCGTTGCAGAATCTCACAGTATCTCATCTTTAATAAAAGACAAGGAATACTTTCACTTGTCCCATTTTTTTCTTACTGTTTGGCAAGCACATGCTTTCTATTTCAACCTGACTTTTTCATGTATTTAAATATCTGTTCTTACTTTTGATTACTTCTTAAATCCCTCTGTTTGTATTTCACCCATTATATTCTGCATTTATGATTTTTGCAGATTCAGACACATTCAATTTTACTCTTTAAAGGAATACTTCCATTTGTGATTATCACCAGCCAGATGTCATTTTCTGACCTAAGCATTCCTCAGCACCTTTTAGATTTCTCAGATATTAATAAAAGTAATATCTCAGTAAATACGATTCATATTCTTTGCCAGTAGTGAGTTTTCCTGTTAGCTAAGGTAGCTACGATATTTTTGCATACATTCTTTTACCCTAAGAAGTTGCTCTATTTCTAAATAAGTTTAAGCTGTTCTTTATACTGTCTCTTCACTTTTGCGCTGTGTTCCTGGTCCAGATTCAAAAGAACAAACTGACACAACTACAGTTAAGTTAGGGGATTTTAAAATGGTGGAAACTATTCCATCTAGTCAATGCTGAACACAGAACTAGAAACCTTTTGTAAATAGTTTTAGATTTCAATCAGTATCCTTTAGAATTGAAAATTACCTTTCAGAGGCAGCAGTGAAGTTACTGTTCAGCTCTAAGAGATGGTTTAAGTATAGCAATCACACATTCTTAGTCTTTCCTTTGATAACATTGCCTTTGCAACTGCAGTACGCCTTAAAATCAGAATGCCTAAGAATGCCTTCATAAAGACAAGGTGTCTGAGTAAGTGTATGACTTTAAAGGCATATTTAAAATTTAGGTTTGATTTGAAAATACCTGCTCTGAGTACTGCAGTCCTAAGCTGACAGATCATTGTATCTAATAGCAGTAACTATATAGTAACTGTAAAACTTTCATGATATCTCGGGTATCATTTTTCCTTATTTATGTCACGAACATGGGAAACACAGCTGGAAATATCATAGTATGAGCATGGGAAGCTTTTACCTAGTCATTGAAACAGTTTAATCTTACTATGTGCTGATGTACTGTGAAATGTGTTCTCTTTGCATTCTTAATTAGTATAGAACAGATGGTAAGGCTTCTAGTTTAAAGCAACAAGCCTATTTTAAAAAGTCTGTGGTGATTCTTCACTGTTAAAAAAGTTTACTGCCGTCTATGTGTGCGAAGAAAATTGGGCTTTTTTTTCTTGCTTGCATGTTGCTAACCTAGCATTCTAAAATAACTTCAGTATATTTTCAAAGATTCTCACTAGATTTGAACAGTTCCCAGAGAATAAGTTACCTGATCAAGAGTATGATTTTCATCTAATTACAGGGGAAAGATGTCATGACATTTGTAATACAGAATACCATGAGCATCTTACTGAATATGAGCACAAGTTAAACAAATGTGTATTTCAGGTATATTATGTTGGTTGTAGCTATAGCAATGAGCCACTTTTTTTTTTTTTTTTTTTTTTTTACATTGCGAGTAAAAAGAGGGGAATTTATAAAATGCATCATCTGAATATTAGGTATTTTGAATTCCAAATATTGTCTCAAGTTCTGCATAACCTTTAGAACAGCCCTGTACTGAGAACTGGCTTTAATATTCTGCTTTTCACTCATGAAAACACAATAAAACAGAAGAAAACAAAAACTTGGCTCAAAATTAATGTATTGCAAAGTAAATCTACCTCTGTTTATCAGTTCTACTGAAAACCTTATTGCTTTGTAATATTCTTTTGAAATCCTGTCCATGAATTCCATGTTGGAGGTTCCTAGTTGTAGTCAGGAAAGCCTTTTTGGGAAAGTCTTAGCAAGATAACTTTTGCGTGAAGACTTAACCTGTAACTGTTTTATCACTATACTACTACCCACGCAGATTAACAGTAGTACTGCAGCTTAAGTCTGCTGAGTACTTGGTAGATACAAAAACCTTAACAGGGTCAGTTCAGATTTCCCACTGATCATTTCTGCTCAGTGGAGGCTTTCCTTGCCTTTTTTCTCATGTTTCTTCTTGGTAGTGACCCACTGACTATATTCCCTTCTCTGCTCAGTACTGGTTTTAGGTTTTTTTTTTAATTTGCAGTGCATGTTTTGGTTTTATATAGATCAGTTAAAACACACTGAGACCCAGCAAAATGTAAATTACAGCACTGTTAGGATTTACCTTTTCTGCATTCACTCAGGTTTTGTCTGTGCACTGCAGTTCTTGGCCCAAACTCTGTTCCTGCCTCATCAACTTTGCAACTGAACCAGGAGCACAGAAATTCGCTCTGCAGGAATGGCATTACAGAATTCTTTGATCTCTAGAATGGAATAAGATATTCAGCACTGCAGACATGGAAATCCCATATTTTTGGCATATCTGGTATCTCCTCTTTGCTAGAACTCTACTTGTCTCAGTGATTTTCAGATGTAAGGAAGTGCTATCAGCATTTTCAAAACTTCATATACATGATTCTCATCATAGCCCATGCAAATCTGTGTGTCGGGAATCTCTTTACAAAGGGAAAACCAGTAGCATTTCCCTTTTGCATGCAAAGACAATAGAAGAGTCCTTCTCAGTATCTCATTTTCAGTTCTGCTTTATTTCTCAGGGAAGTATCATAGTTAAAATCAGCTCTCAGTTCACCCTTCAGCATACTGTGCATGGAGATGTTAATAGTGGAACTTAGCCAGTTCCATCCATCTGCAGCCAGACAGTTGTCTCTTTTCTGTAGCTAGATTGGCTTCGGCTCTAAACACAGACTTAGCAGCTCTCTGGCTCCCGTTCCGTACTTGAAAGCTTCCTAGAAGATCAGGCGGGGATGATGGATGCAATAGTACTTGAAAAAGAAAGGAAGGAGAAGTGACACGCACATGACAGAAGACGGAAAACCTAAGAAAAAATAGGGGCAGCAAGATTACCATTGAAGCTGTATCATTCAGCTTTCATTCTTAGTTTAATCTAAATGGTCCACTTCCGTAGGTATTGAACTGGCTTAAAACTGTTCAGTGCAAAATCCAATGTACATAATCTAATTCTGATTTTAAGTAAAAATATAACGTGGGTACACTGGAACTGATAAACTCAGTCAATATTTTGGTTTTCCTTTTTCTTCATGAAGTAAGGGATATATAAGTCCCTATGTTTCTCATAGTACCTTCTTAATATATTTTGGCTTTTTATTCTTTCAGGATCTTTGGATTTTAAGAGGGCTCCATAAGGCAACCACTATCATTGTACTTAAGAGGTTTCATGGTTTAAGGGTATTAGTAGGCTTATCATTAGTAGGCTACTTTCCTGGTAGCACTGAATAGGTTGTTTTGTATCCACTATAATTTTTTTTTTCTTCCTACAGAACAAGATCTATCTAAGAATGATATTTTCTTTTGTTCACATAAAAATGCAACTTTTTTTATTTTTATGTACTTTTAAAATATAGATTTTTTTATTTATATTTGGAATCAGGCTGACTTCTTTAAATTACTTCCTTGTCAGCAGCTGACTTGGCACCAACAGCTATACACTTAACAATAGATTTTTAAGAGGTGACTGCTGACTAGTAGTTCATAAACATTAGATTGGACCTTATAGTTAAACTTCTGCCAACTCCTCTGAAAAGTGAACAATTGTCCTTTACCAGAATGCGTTATTGAGATGAGTGATCTGCTTCTCTAGAGTGCATTTGGCCTCTCTGATTTTCTTTATTTTGGAGAATCAAGAAGTATTTAGGAATTATGTTCCTGCTGCTTTACTTTTTTCATTAAAGCATCCTGTGGGAGAGTATGAACTGTTATGCGAGATTTCTTTCACTGAAGATTACTACCATAGACAGATGGTTTTTTCATTACCTGCTGTAATGGACTACACATTTACAAGAGCAGCAGTAACACATTTTATCTTGAAAATTAAGAGCCAATCCACCTGTAAGAAAATTGTTTTTCAGCCAGATGTTACCCAGAGTGAGGCCAAGAGGAGGCAACTTTTAGGTAGCTAAAGAATGTGTGATGTGTAAAATTTAATAGTATTGAACTATTTGTAATTCATGGATGTGAGCTCAAAACATCTATTTCAATTTAGTATTTTAGCTGTCTGATTAATTCAGTTCATTGGTGTGACATAGGTAGTTTTCATCCCACCAGGGACTAGGAGAGGGATGATCAGTAAGATCTCCTCCTCCTCAGTCATGCAGGCCAGACTTCTACGCTTGGCAACTCAAGTATGTACCTTGTTGTAAATTGTGTACATGGATCAGGAAATCAGGTTTGGACAAGATAGGATAGGATTCAGGGTGTTCTGGCTTTGTATCAACACCGTGCAATCAATCAACGGGAGCTGGAATTAGAAACTATCACTGCATGACTAGCCAAGATGCTGGAAACCAGCAGCAAGTGCTTCGAGAATTAGTTTGGCATTGTGATGCCAGTACATAGCTCATGAACAAAACCTGAAAGTACAAGAAAATTGATGTTTATATTTTATATTCACATTCAAAAAGCAGATCTCCTAAAAGTGAAAAAAAAAAAAAAGATAAATTTAGATTAAATTGTTCAGGATTATGGGCTTACAGTTGTACGCGTTGAAAAAAACAGAAATCCCACAATGAATCACCTAATTCACTTTGGGATTTACACAACAGTCAATTATATAACATGATTTTTCACTGAATACATTTGCATTTGTTTCTTCAATGAAAAATGCTGTACTTTATCATATGTTCAGTCTGTGCAACGTAACAAGAACTGGAGTAGGACTCAGGACATTTCAGTTCTGTTCCCAGCTTGCTTTACTGACCAAGCGGTTATCCTGGTAATTCCTATGGAAAAGAAGTGTCGAGGATTCGGAAACCCATTGTGACTTCACTTCTCATGAATATAATTAAAAGACTGGAGTATAGAAATGGAAAGTGTAAGAGATGGTGTCAAAAGGAGGTGTGGTGGGTTGACCCTGGCTAGTGCCAGGTGCCCACCAAAGCCGCTCTCTCTCTCTCCTCCTCAGCTTGACAGGAGAGAGAAAATATAATGAAAGGCTCATGGGTTGAGATAAGGACAGGGCGAGATCATTCAACCAGGTACCGTCAAGGCAAAACAGACTCAACTTGGGGAAATTAGTTTAATTTGTTACCAATCAAGTCAGAGTAGGGTAATGAGAAATAAAACCAAATCTTAAAACACCTTCCCCCCACCCCTCCCTTCTTCCCAGTCTTAACTTTACTACAGATTTCTCTACCTACCCCCCCAGCAGCGCAGGGGGACAGGGAATGGGAGTTGCAGTCAGTTCATCCCACGCTGGCTGGCATTGGCTCCATTGGATATAGGGGAAGCTTCTAGCAGCTTCTGACAGAAGCTACCATTGTAGCCCTGCCCCCCCACCACAAAAACCTTGCACGCAAACCCAATACAGGAGGAAAAGAAGTAAAACTAGAAATGTAATAAATACCAGGTTGTTCTTAGTTGTGGAAGTCTATGAAGGCTGCTAAAGCTATACAAGCCACTCATGAGTAAAAGGCTTTCACTGCAGCCAGAGTACTGAGGCCGTCATTTGCATAGGAAGTTTCTAAAGGACTACTTAGTTTGATTGTGTAGATGCAAAACTGCTTGATTGATTAATCAGCTAGAAAGTGACAGCTCATGGAAATATTTGGCCACCATCTAGAAGAGAAAAATGAGAGCATAAAACTAGCAGTACAAGGATAATTCTCCATTCATTAAAGATTGTGTAATATAAAGGGATTAAAAATTACTTCTGATTGTAAAGCTTGGTTCAGCATCAGCCTCTTACTTTCTCATTAGCACTTTTCTAAAGCAAGTCATGCCAGTATATTTCTTATACTGCCATTCTATTTCTGTGCTCATCTTCCTTTTCTGCATTACTGTACTGGAAGGGATAATTTCCACATGGACGATTGTCCTCCTGTCATTTAGTTGTAAGCCTGAAAACATCAGTTCAACGTATATCCTTTTAAAATACTAGTTCTTTTCTCTGCTTTCTGTGTATCTGCCTTTAAACAAACCTAGAAATATTAAGTAACTTCAGGCTGCCTCCCAACAGCTTGCTGAGTAACATTACTACAATGTTTTATTCCATCAGAACTAAATGAAATAAATTCATGTTGGTATATCAGTTGTTCAGGTGAAGATAAAATCTGGAAAAGGAAAAGGGGTTTTTGAAGGGCTCTTGCTCTCAGGGAAACAATACGGGCTTGATACTGTTCTGTTCCTTTCATTCCCCTAATTTTTATTATAACATAATCTGTTGCAAGTATGATCTGCTTAGCTGAATATGAAAAACTAAATGTAAATGCCTTTGCATTAAATTGGAGATGATCTTTCAGATAACAGTGTGGTCCGCGCAAGCTCTGCCATTCTATGCAGAACAATGGCAACCAGAGAAGTCTCTTGCTGTTTCTGAGATTACTAATTCCCTAGCTTTTGGGAATGGACTTCTCTGAGTCTATTTAGTCTATCTATGATTAGTAAAAATGTCAAAGGATCTATTTCTTCATTACATACGTGTATCATGGCTTTTCAAGAATCCTCAGTTTAGGATTAAACAAGGAGGGAGTAGTACTAGTAATGGAAATGTTTGTGCAATAATCATTCAGGGTCAAGACACCTAACAGAGATCTGCTTGATTAAGACAGCAAACAAAGTTGTTGTCATTATGCGATGTGATCCTTGGGACAGCATAACAACCAGTTCCAATTTGTTCATGCCAAAAGCCGTAAAGATGCATCTTCCTTTCCTAGGCATGCATTACATAAAAGATTTTTTTAAATCTCCAATCAAAATAGTGTAGTGGGTTGACCCTGGCCAGCAACTAAGCACCCACCCAGTCACTCTCATCCACCCCTCAGCAGGGTAGGGAGAGAATTGGATGAGCAAAAGTGAGAAAACTCGTGGGTCGAGATAGAGCCAATTTAGTAAGTGGAGCAAAGCTGCACACGCAAGCAGAGCAAAATAAGGAATTTCTTCAATACTTCCCATCAGCAGGCAGGTGATTAGCCACTGCCTGGAAAGCAGGGCCTCAGCACGCATAACAGTTACTTGGGAAGACAAAACACCGTAACCATGAACATCCCGACTTCCTCCTCCTTTCCCTAAGCTCTCCTTTTTGAGCACGTCATATGGAATGTCTCTTACATCAGTTCAGGTGAGCTGCATTGACTTTGTCCCCTCCCAACTTCTTGTGCAGTCTCAGACTACTCACTGTACTGGGGCAAATGAGAGAAAGAGAAAACTGCGATGCTGTGTAAGCACTGTTCAGCAACAGCCAAAACACTGGTGTGTTATCCACACTGTTTCAGTCACAAATCCAAAACACAGCACCATACAGGCTGCTGTGAAGAAAATTAACTTCATCCCAGCCAGACCCAGTATAAATAGTTATAAACAATGAACTAAATTGAAAAACAGCATTCAAGCAATCTCTGAGATTTTTCTATGCTATTTTGGCAATGTATTCCTAGCTATGTGTACCTATGGTTCTCCCTTGCAGATGGTGCCATTGACTCTTTTGGAAGTATTCCTTAGATACGAGTCTACTTTCTGAGTATCTTGCTGTTTGCTGGTACTCATCACTTCATCACTAAATACCATCAATAAGATGGTTTTAAACTTTTTCCACTTCTTCTCACGTTTAAAGAGAGCTTATGTTTTAATTGGATTTTGAGTTGTTCCAGTCTGCTGTTCAGGATATTTCTTCATTTATTTTGTGCAGAGTAGTAATGATTAACACAGGCTTAGAATTGAAGGGTTAAAAAGAGATACATTTACAGAATGTTCTAACTGATGAGAATTGTTTATGAATATCTGTGTCACCCGCTGGAAATAGCTCTTGGAAGAGCTCTCCTGGCCTTTAGCTCTGACTACCTTTTTTCCTTTTCTTCCTTAGTTAATGGAATTTCTCTGTGGCCATCTTCTCATACGTGTTCTCTGGTACTTTGTGGTATAAATGCAATTATTCCCTACCATAGCATTCAGTTGGCCTACAGATATTAGGTATTGCTTTGAGAAATTACCTATTTCTGGAATAGAGTAGATCAACCTGGCATTGACTTCTTTGAGAAGGTTGACTACTTGAAATTCAGTTTTGCCTGGATTATCCTGCCATTTTACAGAGAGAAGGAAAGTGTGACATTAACAAATTTTAACATTTTGTTACGGAGTATTTGTTAAGAAATGACACCTGAAGTATTCTATATTTCAACAAATTATTACTGAGGGTGCATTTTGCTTTTCAATTCAGGGGATGATGTTGAATTTAATATTCATTCAGAAGTACTTGGTGCAATTTACAATGACAACCAAAAATAATGAATAATATATTTATATCATCCATTAATAACCATCCATCCATTTAAAAGTTTCATCCTAATGCGTTCTGGAAATCTGCAAATTAATTATGCAAAACCCTGAATGAATATAAAATTGAAATGCTTAAGAATTTAAATGATGCAATTAAAAGCTATTGCATGTAACTCAAAGTTATTTTCTTCTAATACTTACTCATCAATCTTAATTTCAGTACCACCATTTAGAAACAGAATCAGGTCTTATATCTCATCAAAATATTGGAAGTTTGAGCAAAGACTGTATTCTTGTTACTTCGATTACATGATTTCCAGACATGAATTTAAAGTCTTTATTTAAACGGAAGTGGCCTTTTTAAAGACAGATTACAATATTCATCAAAATTAGGAGAGCAAGGTCAATGGTGTCAATCCTGATTCTTTAAACAAAACCAACAAATCCAACAACGAGAATTGGTCTAAAACTGTAATCATAGCTACCTTAAAAATTCTAAGAATTAAACTCTGTAGCACTGGCAAATCAATACATGGCTAGTGATGATTAAGATTTGCTGACCAGGCTGCCTGAGAAGTATGATATATATCTTTATTATTGTTATTTTTAGTAACGTCACAATAGCTTGCTTACTACTTTCTATACCATAATATACTTTGGGGTACAGATTTACTCCTGTGTCAACAGCTCTGTAGCACCCTCACAGCATAAAAACAATTTCTGTTGAATTTCTGTGCTTCTGCTGTAACCTTGGAAACTACAGATTGGACAAAGGATCTTTCCTGTTGAATTGTAGAGCTCTGTTCCAATGCTTTCTTGTAGGTAAGGTATACCTCTTCTCCCACGAGCTGCCTGAAGTGCTTCTCCCAAAGAGTCAGAATTTTTGTGTTGACTAGCTGGCACCTATCCTTTTCTTACAACTGTTTTATCTGTTTCTGCCTTGCATTGATGTTCAGACAACATACAGGAAAAAACAGAAGAATAATTTTTGCAAATTAGTTACATTGTATAAGAATAAATAAATAACAGGTCATATATACATGGTGCAGAAAATCAAAGATGTTGGGTGTGTGCATGCTTACTGAAGTAAGCAGTGAAATCTTCAGGCAGGTCAATTACTTTGAAAAAAATTCACCATTTGATAGAAAAGCCAATTTTAACAGCAGCATCCTAGAAGTTATACAGTCTTAAGGAATAATACTTTGAAGAGCCAGGAAAACTTCAATTTGCCTATTTCTGTTTGGTTTACTAATATTAATGCTTTTGTATTAGGTCAAGCATTTTGATCAAGGACAAATTACTGTGTTTAGGTAGTTCTTACTTAGATACTATAAAAACTGAGAAATACAAGACTGTTTAGGAATTGATGTTAATCAAAAGGTCTATTTTCTATGTTTGTGTATCACTTCAAACCGGCAATTCAAAATAATACTCTTTTGCTGAAGGATTATAGATGCTTATTCTTTAGGGTTTGACAGCTATTCTGTTTTTATAATGTGCACAATTCCAATACATCAAAATGTATCTATAAGCAGAAGTCTTCTGCCAAAATCTGTATGCTTCTCAAGGGTTTACGGAATGAATGCTTCAGGGTCAAGGCAGGCATCTTCCTTCCCTTCTTCATATCTTGTCCCTTTGGGATTACACTATACAAATCTCAACGTGAAAATCCAGAACATGAGTGAGGACTCTTCTCTATTAGAAAGGTTCTTGCAGTAGTTGTTCTGCTGTGCTCCAGCTCACCGACTCACTTTTTTGCTTTAATGGGAGTCAGATGGTTTTAAAATCTCTCACCCAGCTTCGTAGTGTGGACTGGAAGGCAGCTCGTGATCTTAAAGACCTGTTATCTTAATAAATTGCCCTTACTGTTGAACAAATTAACCTTGGAATCAAGGGTCTGAGACAAAACAACAAAACAGAAAATAAAATTTCAGGTGAAGACAAATGGTCGGTAGGTTATGCAAGGCTGAAATATTTTTTGTAGAAAAGTTTGAAAATGCTTTGATTTAAACATTCCTGTTTAAAGTCTGGGAAGAATGTTTTGTTGGGGGTGAAATTATTGAAACATTCATTTAATTAACCTTTTTTCTGTATTCTCTTCCTTCTCTTTTCACATACAGCAGTAAAATACATACATTACAGTAGTAAAATATCAAATTTGGCAGTTTTCAAGCCAAATTTAAGCTGATGAAAAATATGAAAACAGTAATTTGAAAGTGAAGAAGTTTTTGTAAGTTAAGTGGTTTTCATCAAATCATACTTATTTTGAGGTTGCATTATCAGGTCATGTGTTTTAGAGGCAAAAACTCATTAATTATTTTTCATATGTTCATATGTTCATATCTCTCAATGCAAACACTCCTACTTTTAAATTCTAAGTACTTGAGTGTTAAATACAGTTTTGCATTAATACAAGTTTTTTGTATGTGTGTGTGTATCCACACATTACATTATGTTATATTTAATAGACAAAATGTAGCATTTGATCAAGGTTCTGACCATAAGTTTTTGGATAGCTGATACTGAAGTTTGTGTATTAAGTTATTTAGCCTGGTATTTGCATCCATTTTTTTATTTCTTTAGTGAAAAGAATCTGTTTTTACTATAATTCACCTTTCATTTTGAAAGGAGATTAGTGAGTTCAGCAGCATATAAAGCTTAAAGAGCTATGTTCTTGCTGATTAAAAAGGGAATGTTTTATCTTTCTCTTTTAGTGAACAACATACTGGAGTATTGAAACATTAGGGAAGAGGAAGACCTTTTCTAATATACGGATGTCTTGACTGAACATTATAAAATAGCATTGGACTCCACCGGAAAGGTAATCAATGTCCCAGGTTCAATCTTACAAAAGCTCTGCAATCTCATCAGAAATACAGGAGTAAATATTTCGCTTCCTTTCCCTTATCCCCTGACACCAAGACTTTTTGAATGCAAGGCGTTAGCCTTTGCATTAGTTTATTGATCTTTTAATGTAAGATCTAACTTGCTTCAGGGGCACTATAAATACAATATTGCAAAAGTCCTGCAATATCAATATTCATTTATTTTTATTGATTAGTTGCCACTTCTAAATTCTGGGTACTGAATTAATGTATGCTGAATAACTACTTCGATTAATGAATTTAAAATTGGCTCTAACAACCTACACAAACTACAGAAATGTTTTCTATTACAAAATTAATTATTTCTTCTTTACAATCTGCAATTGCTTTCATAATTTGACTTATCCTTGGAACCTCACTGGAAGACATAGAATAACGAAACAAAAACTATTTATAAACTTTCATTATTTACAATACCATACAAGGACATCCTTACTCTAGTCCAATACTAAGCATTGGAGTTAGTAGGTGGATTTGACCAACTGAATACATTTCAGAAGGTGAAATTTTAGAAGATGAATTTGAGGTGTTGCTTTTCATGTGACTGCTTTGGCACATCTATTTCTGTATGTGTCTGTTATTCATACTCATAGATATACTGTTAGATAAGCTGCAACACAAGGCAGATGAATACATTCACGAGTATCTGTTCTGAAACATGGTCAAGGGTTCATGAGTCTGTTTTTTCTTTTCTGTCTCCTCTTTGCATGTGGAGTCGTTCTCTTCACAGCACTTGTTTTTCAGTTAACAGTCCATCTTTATATATTTGACATAGCAGCCAACAACCCACTAGAACTCAGTGAAGGGAAGCCCAAATACTTGGATTAAATTATCTGTATGCAGATAACATTAATTCACTGTTGTTCTCTTGTAGTTGAATGTTTAGTTCAAGAGTTTTCAACAAAATTCTGGACTCAGGGTTGCCCTTGAATGTAGATCAATATTTTTTTTATGTTTTCCTCATTTAGGAATAGAATGAAGCAACTCTCAATCCAAATATACCCCGTTTTCCACTCTAGATGAGAAATTTCAAAAATCTCTGTATTTTTTAACTATCCTTTGCAAAAGATGTATTTTACTTTCTTCGTTGCCAACTGTTTTGGCAAACGTGATGTGGGCCTTTTATTCCGAGAATTCTTCTCAAAACCCTTCTGCTCAAGGTCTCCTAGTCAAAAAAGTGTAGAACTGAAAAACTGTAATACCAATTCAGAAAGAAGCAAGAGAAAGATATATGGAGATTCCCCAACATACAAAAACCCTAGTGGGAGGTGAACATTGGTAGGCCTTCATAGGTGGCCTAAGGCCTAAACACCAACATTATGCGAGTCACTAGGAATGTGTATGAGAGGCAACTTAACACAAGTGAAAATAAGCTTTTAAAGCAGAGAACTCACAGAACTGTATGGCTAACTACAAGTTTAAACTATCACACAACCATGTTGTTAGAGCTGTGTTGAAAATATGGCACATAACGGCAACTTCACTGCAATTTTAAGCTCTCAAGTTTTTCACTCATTTCCATTTGAGAAATAGCTCTGATATCTCTTGTAAGGCATCTTTATCCATTACAGTATTTTTAAATGTCCTTCCAAATCGTCTAGACTGTTTTGACTAACGTGAAGCCGTTTGTCTTTTAAACATATTACAAACAATGTAGAGAATCATTTTGAATGAGAATCAAGAAGTTTGGATGCCTGTTAATTTATCAGATGTGTTGGGCTGAAGTTCTGTAAGGTATGTGGTAAGGCATTATCATGAGAGATTTTTTTATGCTAAGAAATAAAGCCGTCACACCTAATCTTTATGATTCTATTTAGGTAGGTTTCTCATGGAAGACATCAGAGTATGACTCGGTCTTTGTGTACATGTATTTATAATATTATAGTCCATTTTAATCTCCACAGGAAAATAAACTTAGCTTCAGAGAAAAAAAGAAAGACTTAGGTAGTTCCTATCTTTCTACTTACTTTCCTTTTTTTTGTACATACTTACTTATAATATTTAACTATCTTTTCTTATATTTTTAATATTCTTATATTCTTAAACTTTTTGTATTTTCACTTATATGACAGTATAAACTACATACATTTCCTTCCCCATGAAGGGCTAAAATTCTGCCGTTTATTTATGCATTTCTAGGTCTCCCTGTTAAACTTGAATACCGAATTTGATTTGAAATAAATACTCCAGCTCCTGTAACAAGGATAAAGTATAAATATATAGGTATCTGTATGCCAAATCAGAGCAGTCACCAAACTACTTAAATTTATGTGGGCAGGCAAGCATCAAGGATCCATAAATGGTGGTTTTGACCACAAGCTAAACTTAGTGGACAGTAACTTACAGATCTTCTTTTCTTCTTCCTTTTATATCTTTCTTGTGTGAAATTAACGTAGTAGATTGGGCTCTTTTTTATGGATAAGGCAGTCCCATTCAGTGAAGTTCATGATGAAGCCTGTGCATAAGGGACAGTAGAATTTGGTCTACAGCTGATATATACCTTGTCCTCAGAGGATAGCTCTCATAGGAGACTTTTTTTTTTATACTTACCTAAGTCTTGCCACATTCATCATTGTTACAATAGGTCTATCCAAGTGGCAATCACTAAGTAGGTGGAAAGAAGCACTTCAGATTTTCCATCCTGCTTGTGATTTCATCTGATGTTGCTAATGTGAACTCAGGCTGCCAGCAGTTTAAAATCAATGCACTACAACAGACCCATGCACGCATACAAGCAGCTCTGTTACCACTGAAGAATGTATTGCTCAAGACAAATCTCAGTTAACTTTTCATGAGAAAATTTGTGAATGTCAGTTCTTACAAATGGTTTAAAAAATTAAAAGTAATTCACAGTTTACCCTTCAACTTTGAATTTTTTGATCATTCTCACAGAAAGTAGAAGTGGGCAACTGGAACAGTCTTTAATTCAGTATCTTACATAATAGTCTCCTTGTTTTAAGAATATAGCTACAAATATGTTTCCATTTTATAGCTGTCTCATGTGCTACTTACTTCTATCTTATGCTTAGATTCTTCCCCTTCTTCTTCTTGCCCTTCCCCAGTGCATGACATAGGATGACAGAAATTAACATTACAGTATATATAGGGAACTAACAGACAAGCAACAATAATATGTAATCATCTGGTTTCTGTGAGTTATGAATAAGAGGAAATTTTAAATGGGTAACTAGAGCAAACAATTAGGTCAAACTACATTCATTTTCGAGGAGTTGGTGTTCTAGCTTAAATATATATGCATAAAATGTTAATTTACAACTTAGTGTTTGGAGACATGCTATTATCTGAGGAGAAAGCATAATATATCTTTTTTTTGAAAATGCTGTTCAGGCTAAATTTTATTAAGTACATCTCATATTCTGCACAGATGCATTTTATACTTGTTAAGTGTTGATGTTCAAATTTTAAATACAAGGAACTGTGCTCACTCCTTGGTGGGCACAGCTATGATGCTTCAGGAGTTAGTGGAAATAGAGAACCTGTATTTCTGTGTACAACTTAATCACTTAGCTGAACAAGTTTTTCCAATATATTACACAATTACATTGAGTTTCAAAATTGTTAATAGAACCTCCTGAAGTATGGTCGTAACTGTGAACATTTGTCTATGCATTTATTTGTCCCCTGAGGAAAAAGTAAAACTAAAAATAAAGATAAGCTTCCTAAACTTATTCTCAGTCCCCCAAGGTAGTCTTAATAGATGTTCCTTTGAGCTAACTCAAGATGGTGCGTATTAAATTATTTTTCATGGATCTGGTATAACTGGTGTAGTAATATCTGACATTATATTACAATGAACTAGAGGTGTCAGTTTCTCTCATCCAAGTATGCAACCACTTAACACCATAATTCTCAATAGAACAGGTTTCTGGAAAATGATAACAAAATTACAAAACAGCAAATAAAAGAGCTGGCAGAGCTATCACCTGCTATAAGTTTTGTTCTGCAGAAAACTAAAGATAGAAATGCTTGCACAATTAGAAATTGATGTCATGATCCACAAGTGTTTTCTGGAAGTAGTAATACAGATAAGGCAAAAAAAGATACCAGTGTTATACACCACTCTGAATATGTTGCCATGGCTTTCTGCCTGTGGATACAAGGGTTACAAATAGCAGTTTTGCAAGAAATAACCTCAAGATGCACACAGATTGAAATCTGTTGTAGAAAATACAGTGTCATACACCTCCTAATCTCAGAAGTGGGAGTGAGTAAAGTCTTAGAAAAGCTTTAACTGCAGTTTGCTGAGGCAACTAAATACAAAAACAGAGAACCACTGGAAGAGATACACTTCTTTTGAACAATATTGATACTAATGCCTAAAGGACATTGAATATCTGAAAATTTCTTGTAACTATAAGGCTGTAAGTAGAAAGAGAGTCGCTAAGGCTATGTCTATGATTCAGCATATCTCAGCATAATTCAGGCTCTGGATGGTTCCTGACTCCATAATGGTGTAAAATGTAAACATTTTATTCTTACATTCCTTCACCAGAAAAAAGGAAATTTTAATGCCTCAGAATAAGACAATTGTGCAATATTTTGGGCATGTCCCTGATCCAGACAACTGAGGAATGTCAGAGCAACCAGCTGTGACTTCGTGAGAAAGGCCTAGCTGGTTGAGTATTTTGCTGTTTAGAATGAATAATTAGCAGTTTTCTGGGTTTTTTTTAGTGGGTTTCTGTTCAATAAAGCTTTATGATATGCTACTTTGTTAAATCAAAATGTGTTGAGAAAGATAAGGATTTTTCATAAGACATTGTGACCCCTCATTTAAAAAGTCACCATATTTGTAAGAATTTTCATAAAATCTTTGTAGGGTCATGGGCACTACAATGATCTTAAATATAGATCTAATGTAAATCAATGAAATTTACATTAGCTCATAAATGTGCCCTGAAGATATGCCAAACATATTATGAAGCACATGTAAAGAAATTTGTAAAATGAACATTTTTATTATAAAAGGATATGTTTAAGAAACAGTTCTTTCAAAGTCACTTACAAATAGTACTATTTACACCTGTCTATCAGTTTGGGGTAAATCTTTGAATATAAAAGGCATTAAAAACTGCTAGTGTTGTTTTATTTTTTTAAACTTGCTGCTTTGATTTTGATGACAGAATATTACTGCAACCTTTTACTTTCTTCTTACATGTAGACTTTCTGTAGCAATACTGGGTCAAACCTTGTAAAAATCAGAGTTAATTTATCTTTTTCTAAATCTCAATCTATTCTAAGCTAATAATTGACAGAAAAGACGCAGAGATTCACAGAACATTGAATATGAAAATCAGAAACTCACAGAATATTAAACATAATGTTGTGGTTTCGCTGAGCTCTAAGTAGTGACTACTGTTGACATTCTGAATTATATTTCTGTTGATTGTTCTGTTTTGCTGTATTAAACTGAAAGAAAAAATTAGGAACTGTACCTTAAAGGTTTTTGATGGACTGTTGCAAGTCATTGTGTTCATGAAATCAAGTTACACATTCTAAACTAGCTGGACACTAAAAGATATGGGTCACTTTCAGGCTCCTTGGCTCTCAATGAGAGCTAAACAGCAAAAAGGTGTGATGCAGTGGTGTACAAGACTGTAGCTAACTGAGTAGCTGGCTTTGGTAATAGAAAAACCCACATTGGTATAGTGTTGCCCGTAGGCTGACATCTGTTGCCTCTTAGCATGTGTAAGCGTTACCTGGATGGAACAGATCCATGCAGTTGAATGCATTTATACCTGCAAGTACTAACTGCTTCAGTGGAAGGGGCAAGCCATTTGTGTGACAAGGCTGTGCAATAACCAGTCTCAGGAAAAGTCTTCCTCCAGATTCTAAACTATTTCCTAAACTCTATTTTCTCCGTATCTTGCTACTAGATATTCTTGTTACCCTTATGAACTTCATTGGTTTCATGAAGCTGTAAACAGTAAGTTCTGTTGTTAATAATAAGTTGCAAGGAAGATACTTCCTTTGATCAGTTTCTTTGAATGTTGTCTTATGTTATGAGAGGAGAAATCATTTACTCTTATTTATCCTGTCCATATCTTTCTAGAGCCTCCTTGTATCTCCTTTTTGTCTTATAGCCTTCCAGGTCATGACATAGAAAAGATCTTGAGAATGATAGCATTGTAATGATTTCAGCATTATTTTCTGTCTGTAATGAGGTTTGGTATATGTGGGAGATGTTAGTTTTTTATTCTTTTACTATTGTTGGTATTATGAAATTAAGTTTTTTGTTCTTAATAACTCTGACTTCTTATCCAAACCTGAATAATTGTCTTTGTAATTTCTCCTGGAGAAAGATGTTTATTCTGAAGTAATCAATCTACAGTAAAACTGGTTTCTACCATAGTTAGCAATGATTCAGACTTTAATGGTTGAATCATCTGACAGCACATGAGCTATGTCAAGTGTCATAATGACAATCTTACAAATGGTGGCACCAGAAAACATCTGAGCAGCCTATCTGTTGGTGTGAATATTTGGATGGAACAGCAATGAACTATTCATTGAATGCTATCTCAGGAAAACATGGCCCTGAACTTTGTGAGCTTTACTGTGTCTGTCATTCCCCTTAAGTTTGTGATGAGGAACAAGCTGAAAAATGGAATTAATGAAAAAAATCATACCACCACACTTATGAAATTCTTATGGTGCAGAAACCAAATTAGTTAAAACATTGCCTTTGCTCAAAAGGTTGTATCTGTCCAAAAGGTTGTATCTGTCATTTGCTCAGTGTTATGATTATGATCTAAATGCTCATTTAGGAGCAAATGAGACAGACTTTTGAGTCTGAAAGCCAGAGAGGCATATTTGAAAACCACCCTGACATCCTCATAATTGGTTCTAGTTTTGTGAACCAAATTTTGAACATAATTCACATCATGGTTTCTGGAGACATACTTCAAAGTTTTTGGCTTCAGGTTTGCAGTTGTTCTTTGGGTGGGGGATCGATCAGGGAGAAGGGGGAGTTTACAGAAAAGGTGCTGCTTTTTTTTCCCCACATTAAGTTGTTAGACTGTATTGCCGTGCTGTATGGAATGCCTTCAACTTACCTATATATATAGCACAGTCATGGGCCTGTAGTTAGTATTGAAGTTATGCCATGTCTTCTTGATTTGAACACAAAGACGTGATGACAAATACAGACTGCATGGAAAAAATTCCTTAGGGAGAATTAAACTAATAAAATGGAAGAAGGAAGGCCTATTTTAGAGACTGATGATACATGAATGTCCAAGTTTAGGAGGGGCCAAACAAGACCCAGACATATGTACTAGATTAACAAATGGAGACTGTAAGCTTTGGGAAAACTTTTGAAACATTTTCTTTTCCAAACAGCACCACTTCAGTTTTGCCTAGATCAGTTTCCACCAGCTGCTCTTCCAGGAAGTGATTTTCCATGGCTAGTCAAATATCCATAGAGGAATATGTGTTGCATCTGCTTATGTTACATGATCAATGTAATGATACAGCCAGTGATACATCATCAAATGTAATGGTGTAATGTTGGCAGTTTAAGCATATGCTATCTTGTAGTTTCTCCCCAAAGGAAGCCAATCAAGCTAGGTAACTTTATATCAGATAAGAATGTGGTCTTTTAACTTCTCAAATATCTTAGTAATATATGTGATTACGACATCTAATCTTGGGTTACATCATTCATGCCTTAGTACATTGTATGATGTTTTGTAGTGTAATGTGATAGATACAGCCTGATTTGCAGAGCTCTCAGTGACAAGTTAGCTTGGAGAATGGGTGGAAAAAAGGTCATTTCTTTGATATTACTGTCAAAGAAAGAGTCTTTTCTACAAGAGCAACTGATTTAAAGGGTTATCAAGACCTGAAGAGGATTTGCTATTAGGTTAGATATAGGTCAAGAGTTTGTGAGCTTTTAAAAGTAATTAGAAAATATAAGAAAAAGTATTTCAGTAGTATTCTGTGTATAAGAGTGGGTTCTGCTTTGGTGTGCTTATGAGTTCAAAGCCAGCTTGCAGGTGTAACTCAGGCACAGGATGGAGCAAGGCTGAGCTGCTGTTGCAGCAGCTTTGCAAAGCAGAACTTCTCAAGAGCTGCTGCTTCAAAGAGAGCATACCTGGATCCCGTTCCCCCAAATGCAAACCCAGTGTGTTCTTTTCTGGCAGCCTGCCTGTTTAGCTGATCGCCGTAGAGAAGTGTGCTCCAATTCTTTCCCAGACACACACTCCCCTTTCAGCTGTCTTTTGTTCCTAGATCTTGGCCTGCTTTCAGTGAGAGAACTCCTGATTCCCTTCTAAATCTAGTTGAACATGTACTCCAAGAAAAAAAACCCAAAACATAGATTAATTAAACCTTTCTAAATTTTGTCATTTTAATCTCTTTAAAGGAGAAAGCCTATGAATTCATCACTGATGTAGGAAGTACAGACTTGGGCTTTTATTTTGAAGTCTATCATTGGCCTACTGAATAACATAAGTATTTCATTATCTTTTGCCACAGTTACCCTATTTATAAAGTATTGATAAAGATGCTGCTTACTTTGTAAAATGATTTGAGACCTATGGATTCTATGAAAGGATTAGTTTGTATTACCATCAGAAAACCTACTTATATTAATCAAAACCCTAATCGTACCATTAGTCATTTGAAATTTTGGGTTTAATTCTTTAAATAAGGTCAGTTGTCTGTTGGTCTGCAAACCATAGGCATTGATGTGTCTCAGAAGCCACTCCACCTCTTCCCTGCTGCAACTGCATGTCGTGGTGTTCCTCCTCCCTCCTATTCCTGAGAAATCCTCCTTTCAATTTTAGTAAGTCAGACAACTGTTTCCCAAACAATCGTTGAATGATGGCTTTGTAAGCAGTTAAGTGAAAAGAGAAATCCGCTGTGCAAAGCTTCTTTGTTTATTGCTTTTGCTGACTGGCTGAAAGTGAGGTCACAGTAAGCTCAGAGGGCTTGATATAAATGAAATAATTTAACCAGAAAATACATCTTCAGAAAGATGACACAATAAAATACCACACTTAACCAATCTTGCATTCATACCTTGCAAATTTTAATAGTTGTCATTAAAACGTGATTATATGTACATGAAATTATATATGGTTTCCAGATTTATGCAACTCAAGCATATTACTACTGTAGTTTTACATGAAAATGCATCAATGTATTCTCAGCCGGCATCAAAATTAATACGTGAAAGCAAACAATTCCAATTCCTAGGGTCATCACAACTTCAGTGATACTGGGAGACCTCCCAGCGGCATAGTGGCAGAAAATAGTGGCAGCATTCTCTTACTGCTGCTGGTATAAAGAGGGGTGGATGTCCAAAGAGTTCTGCCATATGCCCTTTACATATGCTCACTTAAGCAGCTCGTCTGATTCCTTTGGCTATAGATGCATTTATATATAAGCAGAAGCAATAGTCTCTTTTAGAAAGTTCAAGAGCACATAGAAATGGCCATATTACCTGAGAGAATTGTTTATATTGACCACTTTAACCATAAAAAAAAAAAAATTAGATAATTATCTGCCATTCCTAAGCCAGGAATCAGATGTAAAGGTTCTAAAATAGCAATCATCATACATTTATGCAGCTAGATTAGCCTTAGGCTTCATGAAGGTTTCTTTTTTTTGGAATGCCATTAATTTCTAATGAGCAATGTAAAATGACCTAAGATGTGCTGAAAAGAAAACAGGTTTTATTATTTTTTATTAATGTGTCATAGTAATGCAGGGATTTTTTGGCTTATTTTTCTTGGATTTTAGCATATGGTGTTAAACAATCAATAAAGGCTTCCATCTTTAGTATGGGATTGCCCTCGGGGATTTGGGGGAAGTGGATGTACTTATATGTTATAATCACAATAGCTTCAATCTTAAACTCCTTTAAATACAGTAGGGGCAAATAGGTAGGTTTACTTGGCTTGCTTCTCTTTTTGTTATCATAATAGAGATTTATCTCGATTGTACATTACCTTCTGCCTTTTGAGTTGTTTTTGCACTTTGAGTCTGGAGGAGTTATTTGAGAGTTTGAAGGGTGTGACTTTTCCTTATACTATATAGCTTTTATTCAAACAGACTTGGTACTTGTATGCACTGTACACAGTTTGTGCTTTATTTTACTGTCCTAATAATATTAAATCAGTTCAAAAAAAACTAAATTCATCAAAACTTTTACATTTATTTTAATTGAACTTATAATGTGGATAATACCCACAAAATCTGCAGTAGAATGTGACATGTCTTGTTATACTGGCAAAAGACAGAAATCCAGTTTATGAAGATAGTAATTAATATAACAGATTGATACATTGTGTTACCTGCAGTACAGCCGTGTTCCCAAACAATGTCTACAGATCACGTTTCAGTTACAAAAGCGTGCATTGTGTGTTTCATACAGAAAGACATTTAGGGCAAAACTACTCCATAAATACACTGGATAGGTGGATAAACAAAACTGAAAAATACTTTCTCCCAAATGTTTAGTACAAACAATTACTGGAGAAGATGGAAATTGTGAAAATCTACAACACTAAAAAAAAAAAGAGTATCTTCCCTAACTTGGAGTGGTTTGGTTTAGGCCATTCCCTAATTGTTTACTCTGGATTTAAATTTCATATTACCACTTGTTTGGTCCATGTGATGATACTTATTTCTATTTAGTCAAAATGAAGAGTTCTTTATTGTAACTTTGAAGAATACATGAAAAAAAGTACCATCAAATCAGTTTAGGATCAAAAGTGTTTTTTATAAGGATTTTCTCTCTCTCTTTTTTTTTTTTGGTGAGGAATAAGAAACCCAGCGGTTATCTCTGTTAATTAAAATGCTTCCATATTTCAGTTTGAAATATAACTCTACAAAATATCAGCAACATCTTTCATAAATTGTACCATTGTTGTGCCCCTGTGTGAGAGCACTACTCAGAATGAGTTTAGGCAGCATTCCGTTAATGCTTTATGTACAACCATAGCATTCCATTAAAATGTGGGTTTAATTGCATTGTCTTTAATATATTTAAAACATTCACTGAAGCATTCGTATTTCAAAATCACCATATATCTAAACTTATGATTTTAAAAAATACCAAAAAAATGCATAAAACATGACCAGGTCTTACATATATGTTCATGAAATCTAGAAGTGCTGGGAAATACTAGGATTTCCATATAATAGTGTTTAAATCAGATTTCCAAAAAAAAAAGTCAGAGGAAAAGATGCAGGATAGTATATGCATGTTCATACACTTTTTTTTAAAGCAAAAAATACTAACTTACAGAGTGGAGATGAGAAGGCAAAAGTCACTTCTGTACAGACTGTGAAGAGAAACAATATTTTTGTGCTGGTCTGTAGAAGCCTATGCAGAAGAAATAAAAATGTCATCTTATTTAAAAGTGAACAAAGCAGTTCTGCTTTACTTTTCCTCTCTGAACAAGCACTATGCTGGTTTGCTGCTGTTTTGTCCAAGAGAAATAATTTCCACAGTGATGCTGACCTTTGTTATTTGCCATTTGCTAATGCCAAGCATGAGCCTCCTTCTCTTTCATTGCTTGGAATACATGTATATGTTCCTTCAGCGATCTGTTTTTCATGACTTTTGTTTTTCCTTTGAAGCTTGTCCCTTCTAACAAGACCTTGTATGGACTAATTTGCAGTGGAGGACTTAATGTATGAAAGAAGCTCCTGTTTGCTGTTCATCAGTAATCCATGAACAAACATTTTTTTACCAGTTTATCATTATTTCACGTATTTAAGTTCATAAAAACTATTAAGTGTGACTTGTACTGTTTTACAGTTAGCTGCTTACATTATTTAAGTGGTCAACTAGGTCTTAGAATATTGTTTCCCTTCTCTGATTAGATAAGTCTTGGGTCAAAAAATGTTTTCAAAATGACTGTGTTTCGAGAAGTTACTGTTATGCAGATAGATACTGCCATTGTCACAGTTTCATTTACCACCTCACTAGAAGCAAAGTTACAGCAGTCTAGATAATCTATTCTATTAAGCAAATGCATCTTCACACTATCATTAAAATCTGGCAATCTCAAGCATTTTTAAGGCATTTTCTCTTATTGTCTAAATAACATTAATATATTTATTTCTAGGATTTGCCTTCCTACTTAAGTTTTGATACAAGCTGGGTCCATTTACATTGTTGTCAACTTAATCCTCTGTAAAGTTTATACAGTTTATCACTTTGAATAATCAGTAGTTCTTAAATACATATGTAAATTTAAGCATGACAGTGACATGTGAAGGTCAAGCAGTTGATGAAATAGGTAAGTATTGGGATATTCAAATTTGCCTGAAATGAAGCATGTTCTTTTTTTGAACACAAAATCCATTAAAAATTATCAGTCATGAATTTTAGAAACCCTAGTGAATTTTTATTACTGTGTTAGTGGGACTTGCAAGTATCCAGCTCTTGAACTGAAATCTTTCACAGAAATACTATTATCTTTTCCATACCTTTTTGCATACATGGTGCAAAAGAGGGTTTTCTGAGAGTAATTGTCTTTTTCTGTTTTGATTCAGTAATTTCAGAGAACAGAATCTTATAATAAAAAAGTATGCCTGTCATTTTTTTGAGTACCTCCAAGTTTCTGACTTTTACCCAATGCATTGAGACAAGTTGGTAAATGTGCAGCTGAAACATTATTTACCAAATATTCCAATGTTGTAATTTTTTGCTTGTTATTCAAAATTAGTATTAATAAAGTCCTGTTCTTGGGTGGCTAAGCGAAAAATTGAAATCAAATTGAAAAACAAAAAAGAAAGAATTTTTAGCCAAGAAGGAGATAAGTCTTGCTGACCCATGCATTAAACTAGTAAGGTTCTGAATGGTGGCCTCAGGCAGATAATTACATGTGGAGTGATGGGAGTAGACTACTGGAAATAGTTATAAAAAATTGATGAGTTGCTAACACATGCTATAAAACATCAGCTGCATTGGTAGCTTTTAGAATACAGGAAACTTTGAAATATTGACACAAATATGCTTAGAATGGCTATAAGGGATCTGAGTCAGAAAAAAGGGGGCTATAATGCTCAAAATGAGAGGCAAATTAAATTGCTGGTAAAGTTCTTTTAACTGAGCTGACTCTTATTAGACTGAATTCCTGTAAATAGTCTAGTGCATAAAAATAAAGCAAAAGTGTAACTGAAACTACTTTTTGTAGCATAACATCTTTTATTTCCGTTTAAGTAAAGGACAGTTTGAACAGCTGCAGTGGAATTTTTATAAACAAGGAACTTGCTAGTTCTGGACAAAATAGTAGTAGTGCAGATCTGAAGCTATTCCAATGACATAGGAAAATGAAAATAAAATACCAAGAGTATGTGACGAAATAAAAAATGGTTTAAGAGGACTTTCAAGACTAGGATGTCAGTGGTAAACAGTTTGAGAAAAGCAAACATTTTTGCAGATTTCTCTTATGGTTTTTTGTTTCATCCTGGAAAGGAGACCACAGAAGTAATGTCACTAAAGTTGCTCTGAACTGCTATAGCAAGATTAAATTCCATTGTAATGTAAACCAGATGTGTAAACTTTATGGGGCCTTGCTCACATTTTCAACATATCCAGACAATACTTTGCTCATATAATTTGTTTGGTGCAGTCCTAAACTCTAATGAGAAGGAAGCTTGCTTCTGAAACCTGTTGGTAAGCAGGGAGAACAGTAACCTAACCAAGCACTACCTGGGAATTGCAAACCAAGAGAAATTTTAGAAGGGAAGGTTCTATTTGCTGCTATTTCCTGATGCACAAGGAGGAATTACTGGGTGAAAGAAACCACATTTGCATATCAGCTCTAAGGCACAAGAGCATGCAGCTCTACAGTGATGAGAACATTTTGGTCAAAACAATGCTCTTCAAAATAAACCTGCTTCAAATTTTCCATAAGTGAAATCCTGCTGTCCCTATCTGGGAAATGAAAGGAGGAAGGTACTATGCTAAACGTGTTTGAATTCAGAAACTCTTTGTACAATGCTACTACTCTCTCCTACCAGGCTGTGAACTGGAGCAAAAGTCAGAAGGAGAGTGTACATGCCATTCACCTCCTTTCTCTCTCTTTTTTGTGCTCTAGCCTTTATACTACACCTTGCTGTGATGAATTATGACCAAAGCCACCTGTGCCACAGGTTCTACTCTTAAGTATTTTGCAAGAAAGTTGCAGTTCTGCTGAAAGTATAGAAGGCACAGCATGAAGTTCTTCAAAGTAGTTGATAAAGCTGTGATCGTGACATCTGGTGTTGGTTCCCTGTTGCTGCAAGACCAGGAATTTTCATTCTTCAGCTCATAGCTGGCTGAAATCTGAGCTCCCCTAGTCTTGGACAGCAGTGAGGATGAACTGTACAAGTCAAGTGATACTTGCAAGTTATTATGCTCTCACATCTTTAAATTTATAGCCAAGGCACCTCTGAAGGACAGAGTAGATTCCGCGAGAGAAAGATATATCCAGAATTACTAGCTTGCCTGGGTTTATTTTGTATTCCCTCTGTACCCTCCATTAAGACTTTTTATTTATCTGTACACTGGGGATGCTGGTATGTCAAGGATATCTCAGGCATTATTTAATTCCACAAATTCCTGAAATCTCAAGGCAATGTGTTTGTTAAATATTCAAAAGTAACTTCCAAATTATTTAATTTAGTCATTACTTCAGCCAATGGCATGTGACAGAAGAGCCATGCAGAAATGGGAATACATCATCAGTGTTAGAACATACATAAAAAAATAGGATCAGTTTATGATTACTTTATTGTTACATGACTCTCAGCTGATTTTTCAAAAAACTTAAATTCATTTGGTACTAAGAAGCATTTTTAACTCCACTGTTCTTCTCCTGTAATGACCAAGCATAATCCAAAGATTTAATTCAGACAAGTGACCACAAATGTTGATGACTCTGCGTAGCAAAAATACTTTTTTTCTCTAGAAAGTGGGCAAGAGAAATCACTTGAATTTTGAATTTATAAAACAATGTTCATAGTAACAATAGCAATAGGTTTTCCTAGTCTTTTTAAAAAATATTTCTTTGGCAAGCCTGGTCCAAATCAGGAAAAAGAGTCACAAACAATAATTTCAAATCATGAAACTAAATTAAAAAGACCCTTAGTACCTTAAACAAAGTTTATAAGTATTCCCTTTGAACTTACCATTCTTCTTGTTCATTATTCCAATAATAAACAACAGATTAATTTTCTTCTCCATCTTCCTGTTTGTCACTGCACATATGACACCACAGCTATACTTCATCATCTGTGGTCTTAACAGACACACAGGAGAGCAATGCAGTACCTTGCACCAAATGATCCAGTAGCCTGACCAAAAAAATAAAAATATTAATTAATACTGGACACACTAGCTGAGCAAGAACAACACAGCTCTGTTATTGGTAGGTAATATAGATTTACCAGTGACACATCATGATAAGTGATATTGATACCAACTGACAGATGATAGGTTTTAAAAATATGAAGTTGTTCTTCATTTACTGGTAAATGGATGTATAATTCAAGAGAGCTTTTCTAACATATCCATGCATGAAAACATTGCTTTATGGACCTGATCTGTAGTGCATTTTAACCTCTAATGGGACATCAGAATTTCCACAATGTGATAGAAGTAGAGTCCAGTTCTTCTAAGTACAATTAATAACATACCCATTTTTAACAATACTCAGAAATTGTGCATCATACACAGAGATCATTATTAGCTCTTGAAAAAGAGATTTTGGTCATGAGTCTTAATTGCTATAAATGCTTAGAAAATGGGGCCCAGTCCCTAGCATTGCTGTACCATATGAGGTAAGGGAAGAAGGAAGAACATGTTCTTAAAACAGTTGATAACTATCTTTATGTTACCAATGACCAGCTCTCTCAAAATGGCAGTAGATTATTTTCAGCTGGAACCCTCATTTCCAAGTAACAGAGGTTTCTGTCATTTAAACAAATATTAGTAAAACACAGACTTTTTGAAATACCTGTTAAAGAATCTCTCTATTATCTGAATCAGCTGTATAGTTGATATAGCTGTATAGCAGCTTTTTGCTTGCTCCAGATCATTACTGAAGTCTGGCAGCAACTCTCCAGAACTAGTTTGTGTTATAGTTCAATGGACAACAAATATGAGGCTTTATATGAGAGAATTTTCTGCTGTTCTTTGGACAACAACATGTCATTGCTTGGGAATGTGGCATTTATGCTGCTGTTTTATAGCTGTAAGCAGTTTTAAGCCATTACTTGTCCTGAAGCTAGGTTCAAATAAGTGACAGCTAAGTGACAACACAAATTCTCCTACACTTGGAAACCCTAATCATAACAAACAGTTCTAACTGATCTCTGAACACAAAATATCGTGGGTCAACAAACATGATAAATTCCATAAACGGACAATACCCTGTTGGCTTAGATAATTAACTGAGTCCAACTTTATTGTTAAATTCCCTCATGTGTAAAGCTTTTAGCTTTCAGAGACAGTCACAGGCTGATATTTTACAATTTTTACTTTAATTTTTATTTGCCTGTTTGTGTTTTTACAATGTAGTTAAATTATGAGAGTAAGAAACATACTACCTTTACATGTGCAGGAACAGATCAAAGTAGTTTAAAAAGCAGTATTCATATTTAATTTCATTAGCTTTCTCTTACTTATTCTGGTATTCAGGCTTGGGTTCTCCTCATACTTGCAGACACACCATCACCAAACAGTCCACCATGTATTTTCCTAGCCTTGTGAGCTCCAAGAAAACTGCACTGCAGGAATTTATCAATGAAATAAGCAGCAGTCTGAAGGCTGTACCACATCTACACAAGAAACTGGATTTTAGTTATCATCCCACCATTGTTGCTGCCTCCTGGCTTGCCACAGATTCTTGCCTTTTTTCTGGCTGTCAAAGCTGCAGAAAGAACATGGGTTCTAGGGAGGAATTTATGCCTTCTGGGCGCTAGGGACCATGCAGAGAATTCTAAGTCATTCCTGGAGAGCTTAGACATCAGCACAGCAGAGGTATTGATCTACTGTGGCTGGGTGTCAGCTTGATCCATTGATAAGGATATCAGCAGTCAAAATATAACCACAGTTTTAAGGTTTTGAGGATGTGGGAATCCAAATAATGACCCTTTGAAAGGCACTTTTCAGAGAAAGGTTTTCTTTTACCAGTTTCCATGCAGAGGTTTATAAGGTATGATGCATGTTTTGGAAATTGTTAGTGTTCCGTTTTTCAATTAAAAATGTATGCAATTAGTGATTGAAATAGAGCAATCAATGTTATCTAAAGAACTGGCCTATTCATATTTTTCTTGGAGCAAGAGAAAAAGGGGAAAAAAAATCAGGTAAAGCAGCCAATATTTTTCTTAACTACAGTGTACATAAAAATTCTTGTTCATTTAAAGAAATAGACTGTTACTGTAATTTTGGTGGATATTGCCTAAAAGGAGAATGTTATTTGGGCATTTTTTCTTACACTTGTGGCATTATGAGTAGCTGTACTTCTTGGCAGTGTATCACAGTACATTAAGTAAGTTCAGGTTACCTGTAATCTTTGTATCACAAATGATCTAGCATGGGTCATAAATTCTGTAAATTTGAGGTTGCCTAAAATGGAGAGCAAAGTAATCAGTCACTCTTATAACCTGATCAAGCCTGGATAATCACAAAAAAGAGTTGTGACAGGAACTAAAGGAAAATATGGTTCATTTAATCTTTTATAAATTGATAAACTTTTGCAGCTTTAAAGGAATGACCCTTTCAAAGCAAAATAATCAAATCCATCTCTTGTCAGTTTGGTGAGATTTATAATTGGAAGCTGATGATTTTTTAGCAATACTGTCAGTCTGCTTTTCAGATCAATGCCAATGAAATATTTTGTTTACGATTTAACCTCCATTTCCCCTAGAATTTGAGAGTTTTAATACCAAAAGTAGTTATGTCTAACTCTATTGATCAAGTGGTAAATTAAATGGCAAACAAAAGCAATTGTATTGTTTTGTCAAAATACTCTCAATAGGCAGCAAAATTCTTTATTAAAACGGGATATGTTACACTGAAATGAAAAGAAAGTTTTATTTCAAGAATGATCTCTTTAAATAGCAGAGAAAGACCTTCACATAGCTAGATTTATTTGATGGGAATAGTGCAAAGGTAATAAAACTGAAATTGTATATTGAATTTCTTTTCCCTACTATAAAGACAGAAGACTTCCCCAAAAGTGTAAAACTTACCTAAATGCACCTGATAATTTTATTCCAACAATGTATTTTCTTTTTTTCATCAAGTAGTTAATTGATAACTTTTCTATTTGGAATTATTTGGTTTTATTTAATTTTATTTCCTGCCAAATCCTCTATTGATCTCTGAAATATTGTGTATAAATTATATATTGTGTGTAAATTATATATTCACAGTGAGATTGCTATTATACAAGGACACAATGAACACATTGATAAAGAGCTTCAGAAGAAAAGGAGGGGCAATCTATTAAATAAAATCTATTAAATAATTTAAAACTTTTAAGGGGGTATTTCCAATGTGAAGTTAATATTTCAGCCATGTACCAGATCATTGAATCATAGAATCATAGAATCATTTAGGTTGGAAAAGACCTTTAAGATCATTGAGTCCAATCATAAACCTAATACTGCCACGTCCACCACTAATCCATGTCCCTAAGCACCATGTCTATGCATCTGTTAAATACCTCCAGGGATGGTGACTCCACCACTTCCCTGGGCAGCCTGTTCCAATGCTTGGCAACCCTTCCCATGAAGAAATATTTCCTAATATCCAACCTAAACCTCCCCTGACACAACTTGAGGCCATTTCCTCCTGTCCTATCACTTCTTACTTGGGAAAAGAGACCAAGACCCACCTCACTACAACCTCCTTTCAGGCAGTTGTAGAGAGCAATAAGGTCTCCCCTCAGCCTCCTTTTCTCCAGGCTAAACAACCCCAGTTCCCTCAGCTGCTCCTCATAAGACTTGTGCTCCAGGCCCTTCACCAGTTTCGTTCCCTACTTTGGACATGCTGCAGCACTTCAACATCTGTCTTGCAGTGAGGGGCCCAAAACTAAATTCAGTATTTGAGGTGCAGCTATCAAGATTAACATAATTGGAGAAATTACCTATTTAATGGGTTGATAAAATCATGACAGTGATTACTAATCATATTAATTCCACTTACAGGTTTGCTTGCCAAGGGCTCTAAGGTCAGTGAGACTTCAGGCATTGATTTCAATAGGAGAAGAATAGAATCTTAGAAAAATAAGGAAAGTCATATAAAGGTTTCTTCTTATGTGGCATGATAATTCCATAGAAGACCAAACAATTAATATAAAAAAATGCTCCATGTAATAGAAAATAATTATTTTAAATGGTTTTTTTGATCACACCAACTGGAAGGACTTGCATCAGTACTACCCTCTTAACAAATCTCCAGAGATTGAGGTTTGTGCAGCTTACAAAAACTAATTGCTATGGAGTTTATCCATCTGTAATTATTTTCTTTAAGATGGCATTGGCTATTTAAGCTTGAGGCAAGAGGAGAAAATTGATTTTTTTATGATGAAACCCAAACTGCTGCAAATAGGGCATCATGATTCGTTTTAAAGATAATCATCTGCCTGTGTCTCTGCAAACAAAATTGTTGATGTAATAAATAATCCCCCCCCTGCCCCAGCATAAATAAGACATTTGTAAATCCTACCTTTTAGATTCTTTTCCCTTTTAGGAGTATTTTTTTCAAAGCAATTTTTTAAGTTTCCTGAAGTACTTGTGACTCTGAAGCCCTGAGTGAGAAGTGAGGCAGAGCTGCATGTCCCTGCAGGAGGATTAGACAGGCTGTGATTCAGACTAGCTGTTTCCCACTGCTACAGTTCTTTGTGCAGGTTGTGTGTTGACCTAGTGCCATACCTGGGGAGCAATGTCAGTGCTCCATGTTTCAGCCATTCCATTACCTGGAAACACAGGATAAAAATACTATGTTCAAGTTATTTAAATTAAAGGTATTTGGCATTTCAGCATTCTGAGAGTAGAATTTTGAAATTAATTGAGGAGGCATTTCTGAAGTCAGGCACATACCTGTTGGTGATCTTGTAAAACCTATGTAGTTTGTGCAAGTTGCAAAGGCTCTAAAGCAGAATATGTGCCTGTATGATAATACTTAGTGATAATATTCTGCTGATACCAATACTAATCCTGATAGCAGTGTTCCACTGATACAGAGAAATGTCAGATAAAGTTTCCCAGTTTAGTGTGCTGGGGGGGTGGTGGTGGTGATATTCTGTAATATTAGGCGTGTAATAATTCACAGACCCTCTCCTGAAATCTTTCCCTTACACAGACAAACACACAAAAGTAGAATCTAGCTTTAATCAGAGAACTGGTTTTGCTGTAGAAATTTGCTCAAATCCACCTCAGTCCTTCTCAGAAATTTTGTGGTGGTACCAGATGATGTTCCAACTACAGAAGAAAGGATAGGGCTAGGGGCAGATGCAAAGAAACGGCTTTTGAAAGCTGAGTTTACTGGTCGTGTTATTTCTGGGTTGCCGATTATTGATTATGAGTGTAGTGGCTATTGCAAGTGGAAAAATCCTCATGCACGCACTTTGGCCTTCCCTCCTTCTCCAATAGGAGCAGGTCCTTTCTGCACATAAGGCTGTCTTAAGATGTCTGTGTGAGGATATAGGTAAGAAGGTCTCTATAAGAAGACTGTTCAGGCTAAGGCAGTCAATTCCCCATTTCCAGAAGGCCAGGGAAAGAAAGCTGTCTGCCTCACTTTGAGCTTGCTGCCTGAAGTTGCTGTCTACTTTGTGCACTGAGCTAGCTCTGGGTTTGTCTGCTTGTGGTGGTTCACAGGACGGGCATTTGTATCTAATTATAAAAATAATACGATGAAGAAGACAGAGGAGCTCGTGACACTAACATGTTTTTTAAATTTACATTTCTTTGGCATTTACCAAGATTTGGTTATTAGTGAAATCAGTACTGATTTTGTTACTAAAAACAATGTAATTAAAATAGTGAAATTTGTGGGTTTGTTTATATTTCTATTTCTCTTCCCAAATATTTTTTTCTAGTTCAACAAGGTGAGCTGGAAAACTGCCCTGAGAAATCTGTTTGATGGGCAGTAGAGAAAAGTTGTATTTGATTCAAGAGATGAGGGTGAAAAGATGAAAGAAATTGTAATGTAAATTACAACAGGTATCAACGAGATTATATACCAGTATTGAATTCATATGTAGTTCAACTTCAGAAAGTTTAAATGTATGCTGGCATTTGGCCAGATAAAAATGGGGTGCTACAGTTCAAGAAATTAAACTGTCATTAAGGAACACTTAGAATTAGCTTGTAAAATAAATCTGAAAAAAAACCCAATGGAAATAATGACCAGGGTGGGGGGATAAAGAAAACTAAACCAGAATGCACATTACAAGCTTTGTGAATGTTATCTCTGTATTTATCATTCATACTAAGAGCAAAAGCCAAGTATAACATGATTCAAAACAAGCAGACAAATTGTTTACCCTATAAATGTGAAATGTTACAGAAATATTTATGCAGAGAGCTCATATTTTAGGAGTAGGTATTACTTATCAGTTTATTTTCTTTTGCTTCTCAAGGTGATTTCTTGTTGATACTGATAAATTGTTCTGTTTAGCATGCAGACAAGAACATGACTTCAGAACTTGCAACTTTACCTAGCCCTATGGCAGGACGAAATGAAAATTTGTTCTTGCTGTTTCCACAGATCTTTTTGATGTGAATAATAAAGCTAACAGATGAAACAGGATTACTGTTTAGAAAATTTAGATTTTTCCTAATTTTGATTTTGGTCTAGACCTGAAAGTTGCAATTTCAAATTTTCCTATTAACTGAGAGCAGGTAGAATTTCATTTTAGAAATACCAAAATAATGTAACGAAGCAGACCCTGCAGCTTCATTGATATTCTTGTCAGTTTTACTGCTGCTATTGGCAGAGAAGCTGACAAGAATACCAATGTCACTGAGCAGGCAGGTTGCTCCCAAAATCTATAATTCTGGGCAGTTTATCCCAAAATGACCATATTCTAATCCACACTATTTCCTTTGAAGCTGGAGTCTTGAAAGTCTTTACACTTTTTTTTTCCCCCCACCCCCCAATCCCCTCCAAAATCCCTGACTCTGGAGCAGGTGAACATTTCCATCCCTAGGAAACTGTACTTTGAGAAACACCAGCATCCAGATGGACTGGCTAGGTGAATATGTGTTACTGTCCCATAGTCACAGAGCTCAAATTTCTACCATTAACAAGGGTTAATGGCCTTCAGAGTTTCAGTAAGATTTTTCAGAAATCTTCCTGACCTCAACAGATTTTATTAGTCTCACTGATGGAGTGAGTTGCCTTTGCTTAGGGGTCCCATGGTTTCTGAACTCAGATACAAATTCTCTGTTGTTATAATGTAGAATATTCCAGCGCTGCTCAGGGTTTGGAGATTCTAGTATCAGAACATGCAAATTTTCATTTATTTTTATCCTCTTCAGTGAATCCTTTGTCACCAGTGAGAGAAAAGAGCAAAGGTGGTGCCAGAGTGCCTCCTGAAAATAGCCAGCAGCCTGGTAGTGTCATTCACTCATATCCATGCTCCAGCTCTGCCTAAGCCTACAGAGGCCACCTCATTTGGCCATATTTTGCTTCTGGGTTGCCTGCCTCTGACTAGGTATTACCTACAGGACAGATCATAGGAACTCTTCAGCAATACACATCAACTGTGTACAGCAACTGAAAGGAGTCTTTGTAAGAGAATGCTGAGGTAGAAATAATGACCCAAATACAGCTACTCTGGGACAATGGGGGAACATCTGGAATAAATGTTCTGAGAGTTGCTGCAGTGAGATACTCCCTTGAAATATTTTACTAATGAGCCTGTGTGACTGAGTTAAGGTTTAACTTGGCTTTCTTCACACACTGTAAATATTCATCTTCTCCAGTCTTCTCTAGGTTGCGATTGTTCTGTGTTCATTGCTGGCATGTGTATGTTTGCTGGATCTATGAATTAAATATCATAGAAAACTAAAGACCTGTAACAAAAAACAGCTTAGTCACTTTTGCTTTCAGTATAATCTCCCTACCTCTTTAACAGAAACAAATTTAGTGCTGTATCACTGTACGTAAAATCTTTTTTAAGAAGATGCCTGCTATGAAAATAAGATTAAAGCTGACATTTTGACTGTAGGTCCTTCTAGCTGAGGAAGAGATTATTAAAAATACTTTTAATTATAAAAATCACGTAGGTGTCTTATACTATGAAAAACAGTATTTTATGGAGTGTTGAGCAGTGCACATTAAACAGGAGAGTTCACATGGATTAATCTGCCCACTGGGATGCCAGTCAGCCAATTTGATTCTTTCAGTGGTTTACCAAGTTCTGATGTGCTTAGCACTGAATTTGACTTATCGTCAAAGTTCTGTAAGTCAAGTGGGATTGATACGCTTATAACAGCTCCACTTGTTTTTCTTTTTCCTTTATTTAATTAAATAAGGGAGTTAGTGAAATAGCATTTTCTATCTTTGCTGTGCAGACCAACAGAGTAAGTATAAAGCTGTCACTGATGTGCTATGAGCTCATGATTTTAATCTAGCCAGATAAATTGGACAACTATATATTTTATGACAGTCACAGTAGCTAGCCTACAGAGTTGTCTGTGAAGCATAAATTAGCCATATGTCTAGGTGTTTCATTAACAAACATCTTAATATGAACATTGATCTTGCTGAATATGGCATCTCAGCTATAATAACAATGTTCGAGTTGTTCTATTATGGCTAGATGTGCATTTTCATTTTCAGAAGATATTAGAGTTATTGAGCCTTCAACAAATAAACCATGTAAGGAGAAACTAAGTATGTTAAGAGCCAACTCCTGGTCTGTTGTAAATTAGTATGGCTTTGCTGACTTCAGAGAGGAGGATCCTGCCATCCATTTCCATATGAAAATACGTGCATAGTGGTATGCAAATAGCCGTATCAACTTAGATCACACTATGAGGCCCTGTGTTCTGCTCAGTATGGCAGTTGCCAGTTGAGAAGAAAAATATTTGCGTATAGACAGGACTTAAAAGAGCTGCAGAGCACTCTGATAGTGCTCAGATAATGTTCTATGATTTGGGAACAATATCAGAGACAATTCAGAGCAGCAGCGTATTTGTAATTTGCATGCATCAGACTTGACTGTGGTGGGACTCCAGACAAAATAACTGTTAGCAAAACCCTAACCTGATGTTTTTATGCCATCGATCCTGGTATAGACATTTTATCCCTAAACATGAGACTGAAAGTTTCAAAATTAAAGGTATAATATTTAAAAACAAATAGGTTACTATATTGCTCAGAATCCATCTGTTTAAATCGAAGATGCAGAAGTTCATCATATGAAATACCTATGTGCAATTTTTAAAAGGGCAATTTTATGACCAGTAATTAACATTTGAAGCTATGTAAACTGAAATAAGGAACATACTATAATTTTAAAGAGTAAAAGCTAATTGCCTATTGAGGGGCAGGGAGCAAGAAGAAATTCCTTCCCTACTAGCATTTCACAGGTTTCTTGGAAGTAGATGATGAGCCTCCCATCAAGGAAGTCATCATCCTTCTTTCTTTATGCCCTATATAGACCTTGATCGTGCATCATAGGACTTAGCAGGGACATTTGTACCTTTTCAAGATAGATAGAGGCAAAGCTGTGGACTCGGTAGCAAATATTGTAGCCAACACAGGATAATCCATCACTCGGATAAGTGAGCAGCCTAATGTTACTTCCTATTCTTTCTAATAAGGACTTCACAGACAAGAAATTATGTGGTATCTAAACTATAAAAAGTTTACTGGAACTATTGGTGGAGTAAATGAGCTTTGGTTTGTGCTATTTCCTGTTTATATCTAATGCTCTGCATATTACAGTTCTTCTCCCCTGATATCAGACTTTGCCAAGAGAACAATCAGTTACTAGATGGACCAGTTGTCTGACACACATTAGCAAATTCACCCTTTCCTCTGTAACTCAAAAGACAAGAAGGCATAGATTTATGTCTTAAAAATCATATAGTATGTTAAACTGGCAATGTTTGGGTAGACAGATATTCTCAAACTGTATTAACATTACCAGTCAGTCAATACTTTTAAAAAAGTGTTGAAATTAACTCTCACTTTAATGAAGGTCATGGAAGACTAAGTTTGGTGTCCAAATCTATTCATCCATGGTAAATATTTCTCAAGATGTTGCATCTAAGATAGGAATGAATAAATTCATTCACAATGATGAAATATTAGAAAAACTCTGCTTTAAGAAAAGAATATTGAAAGATTTCCTTATGTAAGCATGGACACACTCATCTGAATTTCTTTTTAACGTTCCTCATAAAGAAAAATCTCTTGTCAGCATTCAGTGCTCATTAACAGTTACAGTTTTCTGAGAAATCAATACTTATTCCAGAGAAAGTGGCTGAATTTGGAATGGGATAATTTCATTTCTTGAAATCAGAATATGAAATCAGTTATTTGCAAAACAATATTTACCACTTAATAGAATCTGTGTCTATTTCTGCTTTCTACTATGATACATTTTTAGATCTGAATTTTTATTTGGATAACATGTCTGATTCCTTATTGTGGTTTATTCTCCAGTTAATGTGTTGTGTCATGAACTTAAACACATACATGATCAGTTTCTTTTGATTATTTTTTAAATAGTGGAAGAAAAGCATAAGTAATATTGAGCCTGAAAAGGTCTTTCCAATTTTATCTTGCTTATCCTGAATATACTTTCAAAAATTATGACTCAGTTGCATATTAAGCCATTCTCAAAGTTGCAAAAGGAGCTACTAATAGCTTGGACACATTTTCAAATCCTTTTTATTTCAGCATTTAGAGAGAATGATTTTATGAGGATATATATGTTTCCATTATTTCTAAACCTGGTACGATATTCTAGAGTTGTTAACGCTTTTTTGCAGATGAATAGAAATTATCAAAATATTTTTAAATATCTTCCACATCAAATGATGATTTATGTACTTCATGATATGCAGCGTATTATCTGGTTAGTTAGCTGGAAGCAAATAGTCAATTTTGTATTAATTTGTGAACAAGCAACATTAGCAATTGCAAATGATGCTGATGATGCAAATGCAAAAAAATGCTTGTTATAAAATTAAAATCACTGACAGTATACCAATATTGCATTTTGAAATATTCCTAATGCAGCTTTATTGCTGTCCTGAAAATGATCTAGCAAAGATTATTACTTTTTCAATTGTAATAACAGAAAACCATTTGAAATATTTGGTATTTCCATGGTGAGCGGCATAGAAAAGAAAGCAAAAATATGCTCCCTGTGGCTATACATAATTTCTTCTATGCTACAGAAGTTCTACTGGTGAATTTAAAAGAAAAAAAAAACAAACTTGTTTGGGTTTATGTCACTGCCATCTACTTAACACAAGTAACTATTGTTTCTGTAGATGTTACTGTGTCACTTTACGAAAGTGTATGCATTTTATAGATACAAAAAATGTTTTAAGAATTCTGCTCTTTCATGTTATGCTAGAATTGGTTTTGCTTCCTCCATTTGTCTTATGTTTTATATCTGAAAGACCAGATAAGACCAGTATAAGCAGTTGAGAAGCTTATTCTGCATAAAATGCAGTAAGCATTGTGGCAGATTTTCTGACTTTATTGATCCTTGAAAGATTGTCTGTATATTCATCCTAGAAAGTGCAAAATCTCTGCTCTTCACCCCAATCATCACAAGTCTGGTTGCAATTTATCTTAGACAATTAAAAGTACTAATTTAGATATATTTATTTAGCTACAATATGACATCCTTCTTATTGGCCCAATCACCAACAGCTGAGGTAAATACATATGATAAAATCATATTTAGACATGAAATAGCTCAATATGTAGGGCAATTTTTGCTGGTACAGTCAACAATGCAGACTTACCTATTTTTGCATTTCAGTGGTAGTTAAAGCAGAATCTGTTGGTTGAGATGCTATATAAATAATATTATTTGAGACTGAGGGCACTACAAGATGTTGTAGCTAAAAAGTGGCCTTCAAAAAAGATTCAAAAAATGTAGTCATATAGAGGTCTCACAAGAGCTTGGAAATCGGAATATTATTCACAGTTGATTTCAGGTCTTCATTCCTCTGCAGACAGTTTTTCAGTCTTCAGACAGTATTCTCAGTAGAAACAGAGGAATTCTCCAGTGCTTTCTTTGAAGGAGTGATACAGGTCAATTCTCTGAAGGATTTTCCTTCCAGTTCCATTGAGCAGTTCTGATAGTCTGCAGTTATATCAGCAGCTCCAAGTGCACCACCAGCACGGAAAAAAGATGCCCACTTTGAGTGGAAGTCCTCCCAGATCACAGGTTACTTAGGCTGGATGAAGTTTTCCAAGAACTCTGAGGAGGCCTTTCCTTGGATATTTCCAGGATCTGAGCAGAGGAACCACTTTTCTAATGGCTTCAAGACTTTATCCTTCACAGAACAGTCAATGAGACATTGAAGAATATTAATATGCATACACAGTAAACATTTGCAGCTTATGAAATCACTAAACTGCATAGCAGTTTTCTTCCATACAGTGGCATTTTCTTACCAGACTTATGAGTACAAAAACAGAAGCCAGACTAACATCACAGTTTGACAGGTAGAATTTCAAATGTGGACTTACCTGAATTATATTTATTTCATAGGTACAAAATGAGTAAAGCTTCAAACCACTGGAGTAAAGCTTCAAATCATGGATTTGTGTTTCATTACTAGTTTTTCTTTAAAAACTAAGTTTCTTTAGGCTGCATTTTATACTGAAAACAAGGTTTAAGTCAACAATATATTGATTACTGTTGCTTTGAAAAAGTTTGATTGATTCATTCATCCTTTTGCTCATTCAATGACTGAAATAAATTATTTGCCTTAAAATGATGGGTATGTCATAGCTCTAAGGGACAAAGTAATGCAATTCCCTTTTGGTTTCTTATTGAAAAAGTAGAAATAGAAGGAATTGAGGGAAAAGTAAATTTAAGTCCATGTTTCTTTTTGGTTTCTGAGCACTAGGAAAAATACTTGTAAAAGTATTTATAAATCTGTTTTTTCCTTCCCCCTCTCCACCACCCCACCCCCACGCCCCCCCACGCCTTCATTTTAGGCCTTGAATGAAATGCTTAGCTTTCTAGCCAGCATGTAAGCAATAAATATTCCGGGGCAGGGGACAGTAAAATGGGTCTGTAACAGCAGTTGTCTCCATCTGTTGCCATTTCCTCATTTTTCATTGTAATTTTCCTTCAGTATGGAGTTGCTGTACTTCTTTCCTTTTCTGACCACACTCTTCCTTTATTCCGGATAGGATCTTGGATAGGAAGACACATACACATACAGCTTGTGATGGAGGGAAATAACTGTTTGTACTTCCTTTTTGAGCTCTGATAGCAACTTACAGAAACTTACTTGATTTTTTAATATTACTTTTTAATCTGCTAAGCTTGCAAACAGACTGGGAAAAAAAAAAAGATTCAGTGTAGTAATATTATATGTTATTAAGAAAACCACATCAAGACAATATTGAGAATTACCAAACATAGAGTAATTTTTATTGACTTCTGTAGTTCACTTTCTATACATGTGACTAGATCCTAAGCAGAAATAAGAAGTTCCTATGGCCTACCAGAAATACCCCATGTGGTCTTAATATTTCTCTGAGGTTCACTGAAGAGAGCAAAGCCAGAAAAGTTCATGGGCTATTGCTGAGATGGTTAAACTGCAAGTTTTCCCTTTATTCTTAAAGTAGGCAAGTAAATACTTCTTATAATGTTCTATGTTCTTTTGTTAAACAATACTGTATGAGTAATCACTCTTTCCCTGCAAATCTTTAAAGTATCAGAAAAAATGTATAGATAATTTTAAAACTGTTTTCTCATACCAGTGAATTCTGTGAGGTGAGTATGTCACATGAGTAGTGCTGACAGACTTGACGTATAAAATCTGACATATCAATGAGTTAGTTGCCTAGGAATTTGTTGTAAGGAAAAGTGAATACATGGATTTTCAGATGGGAAAACAGGCAGTAATTTTTTCTAACAGGAGAATTGTGATCTTGAATTCTTATCTGTGGGAAGTTGCCACTTCTTTGTGTATTGTGATTTACCTTGACTTTTTCTTAGATGTGTACTTGTTACTGGCAAATGCTGACCAGTGTAAACTTAAGTCCTAAAATCCACAAAATGGCAAGTATTATTTCTAAATAGTTTTGCTGTTAGAAAGATGAAGGTAACTTTCATTCTGAAAAGGAAGCCTTCCGGCATCACACAGATATGGGATAGCAGTGCTAAATAACCCTAGAGTCCTTCAAAGTTCAGTCTTTGAGCTTTGATAGCAATTAAAATGCAACTTTGCTGGTATTCTCAGTAAAGCTGCCCAAAAATTGTACCCATGCAGATATAAATAAATACTATTAATGCTTTTATCCTCTATCAGAACTCTCAGCTTTCATAATCTGCAGATGGATAACACTGGGAAAAAATGCAGATTAATTAGAGTTACGACTGGAAATTTAATCTTTGAAATAAGAGATTGTTAGCAGGTACACTGAGCTTCAGAAGTAATGTACATAGTGCTAGGAAGCTGGCAGCTGAGGCTTCATGGAAATATGAGGAGAAAATAATATCAAACAATATGATTTCTATGCACTTTTACAACCCAAGTACAAATAAAAAATTATTCTCTGATATTACATTGTGAAATATAAAATGTAAAGCTGAATACAATATTCTGGCAAGTAAACAGTCAGAGAGGACAATATTACCTTAAATGAATGTATCAGAAGGCTCATGTGGCGATTCAAACCAGTAATGTTTGAAGGGATCAAAGTTCTCAAGACACATTCCTGTCCTTTACTATATTACCAAAAGCTAACCGAGAAAAGAGTTACAGCAAGTAACATTTAAAAGTATTTAAATATATTATGCATTAGAAGTACCTCTGTGCTAATAATCAAGAATGACAAAAATACTGGAAGGAGAAATACTCAGGATGCCAAAGATACCTTCTGTTCAACCATTAAACTTAGCAATATTGCTTCTCACTATCTAGAAAGTGGAGTTTGGGAACTACAAGTTTCACTTTAAATAATGTTTGAATCCAGTACAGCTACACCTTCAGATGAGTCAAAATGAAGTTTCAACCATTTTTATCAAATATCACAATTTTTTTAAGGGTGATCAGAAGGGGAAAATATGTCACATTTTACACATTTTATTATAGCTTTCACTAACTGTGTCAACATTTTTTTTACAAAATGTGAAGCCTGATGGTAGAGTTTTACTCTAGGTGTAATATGTATAAAGTTATGTAACAGCTAATGAAGTCTCTCTATCTTCACTACAAAAATGTTCCCAAAGTGGATTTGCTAATGCTTTTCTAAGCCAAGCTTTAAGGTGTCTACAGAACTGACTGCTTATATTCCTTTATACAGCATCAAAACATACACTGATATTACTCTAATATTACCTTCTGAATAAAAAAATGGCATTAAGGAAACATTTCTTGGCAATGAGCCTGGCTGAATCAACTGGTGGAGAAATTCTGTGGTGTTTACTTTATGGTTTGGGTAAAGGTGGGAAGAAAATTTAGAAGATTACAGCCTTTGAAATGTCTTCAGTTGAGGACCTGAGTGAATCTACCAGTTTCTGTTACCAGGATACATGTTCTGGCCACACACCAGTCTTCTGGTATTATGTGAAGAAAACTTGGCTGTATAGACTGCAAATGAGTCATGATATGATTCAGTTAGATTTCTGATGTGCTTATACAGTCACAGATAGTATGCTGCTTATCTGCTACCCAAGTATTTTCCTGTGCAAAAAGAATGCTTTACAAATAGATCAGCTGATATTATATATGCTTAGTGCAGTTGAATCATAAAAGTGTGTGGAATAAGGACAATTTAAAGCAAGGATCCCTGTCACAAAACCACTAGTGGAAAAATTCTAATTTCCCCTGAATTTTTAGCTACAATTGCATTAAATAAATGAGACACATATGTAAACATACTACCCTGAGCAAGAAGACAGTCTTTAAGTATGTAATTCATAGAGATTCTCTATCTAAGAACTAAAAGACTTATGAAAGTGAACAGACAAATCTTTAGGTACCCACTTCAGGAAACATTTAAACTGATGTGTAAGTGTTGCAGCAGTCAAGGATGCACTTGACTTAACCATTTGAGTTTCACAGTTAGCTGTCTCTCATTCATACTCTAAGGCAGGATTTCTCATGTAGTTCTGCCAACAAAATGTTTACTTCTAAATGTCTTCTCGTTGTATAATCTACTTTTCATGAGGTTTTCCTGCTACTTTCATCATATTCGGCTTCCTCAGGTATGCATTTTCAAAATCAGAGAGGTGAAGTTTCATACAGATTTTGAGCTGTAAAGTGGCTCACTGCCAGAGGCAAGGCATTTAAAAAGCACCAGCTGCAGCACGCTTGGTGTCTATGGCAGATAAGTTGTTCAAGCTCAGGGTTATTAATTTAACAGCTATCTTTGCCTTCCATTATCATAGGATACATTAAAATTCCCAGCCATAAATTGCATCTCTCTGCTAGTCTGAAGAAGTTTGGAGAAATTAAAGAGAGTAAAGATTGAGGTAAGTAATAACAGTGATGTTACCCCCTTCTCCTTTCTCCACAATACAGAGACTACATACTTGTCATAGCTGGACATGTAAGTGTTAATGATAACTGGCAAAGAGCACTTTCCCTGGGTAGCTAAAATCTAGTTTCCCTGCTTCCTCTTGTGGGAGTCACAAGGTGAACCCAGTTGCTTCTGTTGGGAGAGGACATAGTAGACATGTTTCAGTGTCTCACAGCATGAAATAGCATACCCACATTTTGCAGATGTTTCTCCTATGTAGTAGGAGTGAGGGATCATAGTACGGGCAAAGGGGAGGGGCAATTTGTAACCAGTGCTAGCAGGCAATCTTCTTGATATTTGGAAGGTACACTACTAACAGTATCAGTGGATACTTTATTCTTTGTGATTGTTTAAATTGATTCCCTTCGAAATTCACAAACTGTAGTTACTGTTTTTTCATGGGAGGAGTCTGCCTGGAGTGTCCTGCTGTTCCATATGCAAAGCTATGTGGCTTTCCATTACAATATGCCAGAGAAAAATATAAAAGACTAGTAGACTAGCACTACTGCAAGTAATACATAGGGTCATGTTCAAAATGTTGTGATAAAAACTATATTCAGAATTAAATTGGTTGAAGCTGAGAATCTGGGGCTGCATCAAGATGTAGTACAGCTTCTTGAATTAGCAAAAGTTTGGTAAAGTTAAGTTTTAATTTGCTACCCTGCGTGACATCATTATCAGCATTTCTTCAGGGTCCAGCATCTGCTGGCACTAATCATTTTGCAGGATCAGGCCCTGAATATGTACTATGTTGGCACGCCTTTAATTGCAACCCATTAGGAGCCAAAGTGTTTTCTGATGCTGTAGATGTGCTCTGTATTTCACTAGGAACTCAAGGAACAGTAAACAAAACTCCTATTCACTAATCTGCAGATAGGGGTGGCAAGTGACTGATGAGGTCTGCTTGCTGACACTTCATCAGCGTAATTATTGGAGGTCAGAGCAGTGACAGTGTAAACTGATAATTATTCACATACAACACTGAACGGATAATTGGTTGGGTTATACTGTCTGTTAAGGTAAATGTTGAAAGTGCTTGAATGGTAGTGAATATTCTCATGGTTATATTTTTTCCACTTAAAGGCCTGATTCAAAACCAGTTAAAGTCAGTGACTCTTGATTTTCAGTAGGTTTGGTATCAAGATCTGAAAAGTGCAGGGTGCCTAAGTTTTTCTTTCTTTCTTTCTGTGGAGGAGGTGCAGAGTACACTATAAACGGTTTATCTCTGATACAGCATTCACAATAGTGGCAGTGTGTTTGCTCTACAATTTCCTTGTTGGTTTAAAATACGCCTACACATTTCCACATGCATTACATCAGTTAATTTGCTTATTAATTCACAAATGAAGCATTGTCTTCTCTGTAGGGATTGCCAGTTGCAGAGAATCCTTCTTCTCAGTGTATTTCTCTTCTCTTCTCTTTCCTTAAGTACCACACATACCTGCTTTGTTAGACCTAGACCATTGCCTCACATCATAAAGGTAAATTAATGGATTGAAAATGCATATTTCCTGTCTTTTTCCCATAGAATTATGCATTCTTAGAGTCCGTGAGAATTTTTATGATCATTGCTCTAAGGCTAAAGAATGTGCAGTCTTTTTTTTTTTTTTTCTCACTAAACAGCTCATAAGGATGGTGTTTAATGTTTGCTTGACAGTGCTTCTGGAGACATGTAGGATCTGGGCTTCTACAGGTTCAGACTATTATGAACAATTGAATCCACCCTGGCTTTAAATAAATTTGTTAAATGTTCATTCCTCTTTCTAACTTATATTTAAGTTAATAAAAAATGTCCAGCTGTAACATTTATCATGAAGATAGGAACAGATAATTGTGACCTATAACAGAGGTTTCTTCCCCAAGCAAACTGCAAAGAAAAGTTATGTTGATTTTATGTAGCCTTCACAATTGTCACCTGAGCATGCCTAAGTATTCATGCTTTTGACTGTTCCATGAGTTGTAGCATTGAAACCCAAAAAACTCAGATGCAAATGAGTGTAGGTGTTTTGCAGGATATTTGGAAATACCTCATTATTCCCATGCTCTTAAATGAGTGATGTATTTAATGAAAGAATGAGTCTTACTTTGGAAAAAAAATTTAAATGTTTAATGAAGTAGGGTTTGCTACTGAAAAAGCATTTTTTCATGGACAAATACATATTTTGGCCGTGACTTAAAATTTGCCCTATGCAATAACAACTTTGCATATTAATTAAGCCCTTGTATAGGCAAGATTTTATGAGTCCATCCTTTTGTCAGAGAGGAGCCTTATTATCTTTACTAATGCTTATAAGCCTGAGTAGAACAGTTTGCAGGAGTTAGACCTTTCAGAAAAATAAATGTTGTCTTCTTACCAGCATACAAGAAAGCACTCAGTACATTCCTCCAAGCTACTAGTGACTTCATTGAAATGTACACTGGAAAGACTCCCAGTTTATCTCCTGTAAATAATGTTTTCAGTAAGATTGGAGGGAGAGGAGAAACATGAAGAATGACAAGCTATTTATTAGCATCAAGTTACAAATGGTTGTCACTGTCAATGACACATTAGAGAACAGTGTTTTCTTTTCTTGGAACATGAAAATCCAAATGCAACTATAGAAAAGGAAAGCATCTTAATTCTCTTTATTTGTCTTCTACTGAAAAAGCTTAGTTCTTGATGACCTGAGCAGTTTTACAGCTAAGACGTAATCACTAATATTAGCAAATTCAAGGAGATTGAGATTTGCCACCTGACGTGTTCTGAAAAATTGGGTTATATAGTAGCATGGTGCATATCCTCAAACCAGCTCAGGATAAAGATGTGACAGATACTACTTCTTCTAGTATCACTCTAAAGCTAAACATCTAATGGCAAGCACTGTGTGAAATAGAGAACTTTCCTTATGTCGGTCTGATAGATGTTTATCTCTAATGGCAGCTGCTAAAGTGCCTTGGCTAAATAAACACTTGGTGTAAGTCAAAATGGATCCAAATCTCGTCTTCTGCCCTCCTGGATGTAGTTTTCATGTGTTTGCTGTTTTGATGATGCAGTTCTTGTACTGAATTTTTTTAAAGAACAGAACTTTTACAAAGCAGTTCAATTTTTTTTCCCTTCTTTTTCCTGGCGAGAAATATTCTTAAATTAGACTCATTAAAAATCTATTGTATTGCTGAGAGTGCACATGCCAGAATTCTTTTTCCCCACTAATGTGAAGTGGGAGAAGCAGAAGTATCATTATATTAATGGATTGCGGAGAATATACTCGACTACCACCCAGCTTACAAAGCAAAATGTAACAGCATACAAAACTATGATAAAAGGAATCTAGCTGCATAAGACTGTAATAAAACTATGATAAATGAAATCTAGCTGCATATCACCATGACAAGTAATTCCTAACTGAATTCACCTATCAAAGATCTGCTATCCTTTGTTAAGACAAATAAGACATTGAAACTGCCCTGAAGGCTCAGTGATGATAATGCATTGGTAGTATAATTTCACTCAGTAGTAAGCACATTCTAAAGAGTGAGACTTACATGAATCAGAACCATGCTCGTGCTAGAAATGTTGGGATCTGCAAGCCTTTCCCTCCAAATTCTACATATTAAATCTTGCTGTTAAAAAGGAAAAACAGTTTATTGGCAAGCCAGTACTCTCTTCATTTCAATTATTCTTTAAAACATCTTTATTACATCTAAAAGGTCAGATAACTAACATACTTACCTGTTTAACAGCATGCAGTTACTTGTATGCATTGAAAGATGTAAGATTAACACCAATACTATGACTCATGGTGTGAAAAATAAATTCTAAATTAAATAAATTAATAAATCCATGCTGGATTAGGGACTTGATATTTTTATCTTTTTAATCTTTTCTATGAGAAAGAAGGTAAGAGGAAGTTTTGTGAGATGTATGTGAATCATCAATCATCATAGGAACATTTCAGTCCTATGGGTATAAATCTGTCATAATTCCTGCTTTCTCTCGTTTATCTGTCAGTATGTCTGAATGAAGATAATAGTAGGAAGGGTTACAGAAAGAAGTTAACTAGCAAATTTTAAAACCCTGACTTAAACCAAGGGAGATTATTAGCTGGATCATGGGAATTAGTCCCAGGATGACTCCTCTTATGCAAGACTAGGCTTCCTAATGCAGTACTGTTTAATATTTGAGCGATCAGAGAAAGGATTGGTTTCACCCAATGTAAACCAAAAGTATTTTAAAGCATACAGTTATTTTACAAAAGTTTGTGTATTATCTACTTTGTTTTCTTTTTGCAAAGACAAATGGAATGTTATCATGCTGCATCGCAGTAATTCTTGTCATTGAACTAATTATTACAGTGGTATTGTAGCAGCAGTTATGGTTTGAGCAATTTCTGGCCAATGTATCAATATCAGAGTCTTAATACTTTGATTAAAACCAGATGCATATATCAAGTGGGACCTTGGTTTTCTTGCTTGATTATAATAGAAATTTGCCAAAAGGGCTTGATACAAGCTGGTTTTTGGGGCAAGTTGAAAATGAATCATATCAAGGCACAAAGCCAGAGACTTTGAATCAGCAGGCAGAATGACAGAAATTGGAATTATATTTAAAAGAAAGAAGTAAAGTTTCTCTTGGATGAAAGATCAAAATTGTTTCTTGCATAAAAAGTACCTATTGCCAAGGAGATCTAAATCCTACCCTCTGCTCTCAGCTACCAGTACATCTGTCAACAGTTGCTATTACAGCGGTGTTGTGTCCACATCAGCTAAACCAGCCTGTTTAGCTTTAGAGACTTCATGGAAGCCTCCATGAAACCAGTCCACTACTTGCCAGGGACTTACCAGGACACTGAATTGGGGATTGGTGAGCAAGTGTTGCCTTCTACAGTACCTACCTACCTCTGTGGTTCCCAAACCCACCCTGGTCTTTGCTCACTACTGCAATGAAAAAATACAAGCAGTGGAGAGGCAACTGAGAGATTATGTCATACATGGGAATATGTCAGTCATTTCAAACTTTGCTTTAGAATGTCAAGACATCCCACATCCTTGGAGATACAAGACTGCTCTCCTGTTATTTTGGCATGAACAAATCATTGCCCATTTTAGAGCTCACATCCCACGCGTTGTTTGTAAAAGGATTTGTGTCTGTGCCTGCAGATATTTCCCTGCTATTACACAATTATTAATGAGTTTCTTTTGGACACTAGTATTTGCTCCTATTGGTATTTGCTACTTGAATTCTTCATTTGTATCCTTTTTCTGCTATAGGGTCATACATGTCTCTGTGGTTTTTGTCTTTCTTTTCAAAACAATCTTAATTCTCTAATAATTTGCATGAGAGTTACCATCTTCCCACAGATTCCAGTTAAGTCGGTTCTGTAACAGACTTTTGCTCTGCATGGTATGCATCATTGTGACCACTCCTGTTTCTTTTCTGAAATTTGTGCATGAGCATTAGTAACCTTTAATCCAGTCTTCTGTAGTCCATGTGCCTTATCTATTTTTAACTTCTATTTTACCTTCAACTGCCTCTTCTTTTACAAGATTTTTTTCTAGCAACCACAGTGATTAGAGAATATTGTTCTAAACAAGGGCACAAAGAAAGCATGAACAGCCTAAGGTTGAAGAATGATTCAATGTCTGATACACCAAAATGGACATACCCTCTTCTTCTAAGACCTAATGATTTTCACTAATTACATACAAGTATAGCTTTGTTATGCCGCAGAGTATCTATACACATCATCTTAGTGTCTAAAGGAAAGCTTTAAAACCTGGCTACTATTTAAGTAAGTCCTATGTAACTCTGCAAGCTCAGTAATGAGACCTACAGCTAAAAAGACCTCGAACTGGCCCTTTCTGATTAGATCAGTTTCATCCTGACCTCTCAAGTAAAGGGTGTCCTAAAGGGAGGAAATGGAGTGCTTTTTCAAAGCATATGTAAAAATGATACAATGTTTGGATAAGCTTTCTATTATTAGTGTCAGGTGATCTTGGCGATGCTCATTTATTAGGAGAAGAAGAAATAGTGGAAATAAAATATTTTCTGTAATTTTAAGTGGTTATACAAAGATCTTCTCTCACCAACCATATAAGTCATTTGAGAAATCAGAGCCTCAGTAAGTGAGTACCTGACTTGGAAAATGAAAAAGACTTAAAATGTTAGACTGAAATAGACAGGTTAATGATTACAGTGGGCCAGACTTACTTAGGTGGCATACAATCTGTATTGGATTATAATAATTCAGTGGAATGTCATTTATGAAATATCATAGGATAATGGTTAGGAAAATAGCAATGAACATGAAAAATGAATGTTCTAAGGCCAGTCACATCCAAAACTCTGAAGAAAATTGGTTTATGAATGTAGATCATACAATAACACAGATACACATACAACAGGTCCCACCAGAATATCTTTGATAAAAACTGCAGTCCTCTGTTCTCCTGTCCCCAACTTCCATCTTCCAAGGTGTAATAGTTTTAGCTAGCACTTGAGTTTACATTTTGGAAGTTAATGAAGATGCAGTTTTCTGGCTTGCCAATCATTCCTTGGTCTTGGTTCAAACTTGAGAGAGTAGAGAGGGTGGCAGGAAGGCAGTGATCATCCACTTACTTACTTGTAACTGTTACCTTGTAAAATCAGATCAGATGTGGCTTTTGCCTATCAAAAAACCCCGTTATCAATCATAGCACAGGCAAGCTGAATCTGTAGTGCCCTCTAAACACAGATATGCTCCTTTATGTTATTTTGTGTAAGCAACAATAACATCAAGATAACAAGCAATAAAACAAAGCAATATTGCTGAAAAAAAACACCCTAATTTCCAGAGATGAGTCATCTTCAGGGTCCATATCTTGAAATTCAAGGAGACAAAGGCAATTAAGAGTGTGCATGCTGGTGAAGATTTTTATTTTGATTTCAAGCAGCAAGTGCATTAAACATGTCTGAGACAAATTTTTGGCCTTGAAATATGGAGTTAATCCACTTCCTCACCTCTGTTTCCTAGTCACAGTCAGCCCAGTGTTTCCCAATTAAACTTCTAGTTCAGTACTGTTTCCATAGCAAGGAACTTGCATAAAAGAGAAGTAGTGGGAGATTTTCAAAGTACCTATGCTAATTAGGTGTCCAGCTCTCATTGATTTTGAATAGGAGCTAGGTCCTTAAGAACTCTTTATGCCTTTGAAAATTTCTTCTGTAATCTCTCTCTGTTCTACTCGTACAGCCCCTAGCATTCAAAGACTTAAAGTCCAAAGAAAAGTAAAGACAGTGCATGATGCCTAGTCTAAATTACCCTTCATGTCAGAACTACTATTTACAATTGAAAGGTTTCAAAAGGATAGCCTATATGTTGTTGACAGAAAGAAACTTTCGGGCCATTAATATTTTACACATTAACTCCTTACCTGCTACAATGCCTGCTTTTGTGTAACTTTAAACATAAGGTTTCTAGTAGGTCTGTGAATTAAATACATTTGTCCTTGAAGGACAGCAGCACTGCTGCTTAATTCTCCTTCTGAAACATAATGTCAAGTCAGAATAACAGATTTACTATGATTTTACTATTTTCTAAAACTATGAATCACTTATAAGGCAAGGCAAGTTGGGAATTAGCTATTCCATGTACCATGCTCAAATGTACAAGATTAAATGTCATATATTAAAAAAATGCACATGTACGTATTATGTGCCTTTTAAAACACTATTTTACCAGCCTGTAGTTAAGAACTATTTCCCTAAGATTCTAAGTATTCTCCTAGTCATTCTGAAAATCTTTTCAAATGATATATAAAAGTGTCCTAAGTCTTTTCAGAAAGCTGTTTCTAGGAAAGGATTTTGTTTATTGTAACAGCTAAAGTGAAGTACAGCAGAGCAAACGTTCACTGGCATGCACTGCTGACACAGCAAAGCAAAATTTGTTAACCTCTGACTCTTAACTGTGGGGGACTTCTTAACTTATGGGATAAGGAGAGGGAGAAAGACAGAGAGGGAAGGAGAGAGAAGGGGAAAGAGAGGATTCTGTTCTGCAGCTACCGCTAGTAAAAGGTATGCACTTCTAATCCTGTATATCTTAATAAGGGCACAACTTACAATAAAGCAAAAATTATGAGTCTAAGTGTAATTCCACACCACTGGAAATGACACAAGAGTGCTTCTCATTTTGTACAGGTTAAGTTCCTCTAAAATTTAGAATACAAGACTGCACTCTTAGTTAGGATCTAAAAACAAGTAGGAATTCTTATTAATGCCTGGTTGAATGCCTTGCTGAACAAAACATAATCACAGAGTACATCATGTGCAATCAAATTAGAAAGGACCTTGTTCTCCAATCTGCTTATCCATCTATGGTGGAATAATTGCTTCTTTAGAATGAAATGTTAATAATGGCTCTTTAGACTTTGAATGCAACTAAAATGCTACATACAAAATAGAAACCTTCAGTTACAACATTCTATTGATCCAGCTGCTTAGAACAACTCAGAAAAATTGAAGTCTCTGGTTTTGTGCCACGAGGATCGCCTAAACCGTATGTGATGGTATCAACTCAGAAAGTTAGCTGCAGTTTAGTGCTTCTAATTTTAGCCAGAACAAGCTAATAAATAAAGCTAATACAAACAGTTCCATGGTTTCTTGTGATCTTACTCAGCACCTTGAATGTCTCCATTGGTCTAAAAATGACAGCAAAAACTCCAGATGAACAACAAATCTCAGTATACAATTAGTGGCCTCAGATGCAGTAACTGGAATTTACTAGGCCTATCCCAATTGTGATCTCAGATATTAAGAAGCAGGTAAAACTCCATAAAAAGCTATGAACAGTGAATGCTAATAAAGAAGGCACAAAATGGAAGCAACAAATGGAGAGTCCAACAGCTAATGGACAAAAATTGCAAAGTTTGAAATGGGCACAAAATTGTGAAAGCACTCAGTAATTCAGTCTTCCCTCTTCCTTGGATTTCCTAAAGAGAGTATTTGATGTGGAATCAGTTACAGATGATGGTCAGCTTTCTTGAACAATTTTGTCTTCTACTACTCAGGTGGCCTTCCAGAAACTGGTCACATGGCTTTCCTCAACCCTCTGCTCCTCTTACAGCTCTCTCTTTTCAGTTTTTGCCATATGTTTAACAGAAGTCTTATCCAGTCAAAAGGAATGTATCTTTTGCAACACAGCCATGAATAGAATAAAAACTCTGTGTCGCCCAGCACAGTGACAAACATTAATCAAGACTCTGATTAGTTTTACAAGAGTGTTCAGTGCACACATTTATTCAGTGGTGAAACTGCAAATAAGAACTACAGTACTACTATTCAAACTCTTGAAAAACAACCTGAAAGTGGTGGCTTAGCATGCGAAAAACTTAACAAAAAGAACTACTCTTATTCATCCAAATCATAAGACCAAAGCTAAATTTAGTATATTAGAAGGATACTTTTGCTATACTTCAGTTATTTCAGTATTTAAACAAGTTTCCAACATTATTCAGAGATAAATACATACATTTTAAAAGCCTGTTTTATGGAAAACTACATGTTTAATTTGCTGGATTATGCAATAAATATAGCATTTTATTAGAACATAATCAAGTCATTAGTGCTGCAGAGTTTTTATGAAAATAAGCTGTTACGAGGATTGTTAGATGTTAATTTACCTTTTTATTAAATCAGTGGCCAGAATAGATATCTATTTCAAATCGCTCATCCCATGGCTCGTTGCCAGTCACAATGATGTCTTTTATTTAATCTTTAAGCAAACAGTGAGGTTTTAAAGAAATTTCTGTTAATATAAACAAAAAAATTACTCTCTGATTTTTAATTGACAGTAGTTCTTGAAATATTAAAAAGCTATTTCTCTATTTCACCATGGTGATTGCCTAGCTATAGCTGTATTTTCAGAGCTTTCAAAGACATAAAAATTAAAGCCTTACCTATGTTCTTGGGCTTTTTTAGATAAATAATTTTAACAGATTTTTTTTTAAATGTGTAATTCACCTAAGCTCCATCAGATTAAGAATGAAAAGATGTGGCACTTCTTTCTTTGTGACCATGAGACAATCATTGTTCCTGTAATTTTCCAGCTAACTTGCAGTGTCTGTTCTGAAATAAAATATACACAATTGCCTAAAGCCTATGCAAGAGATCTGAATTTTTCTTTTGTCCTAAATTTTCCAAAATAAATTGAATGAAAGCTCAGTGTTCGCTGTCATTACAAGCATAAAGAGTACATGGTGTCCCAGGCCAGAGTTCGGGGAAAGGTAGAAAGACAAGGAGCTTTTTCAAATTCTTTTTTTTAGGACATTTTTATATTTGCTTACATCAAAGATTGCCCTTAAGCCTACAGGAAAAGTATTTCATTACTTCCCTGTAACATTTTATGGTTTTTAGAAAATATTGCCTCTATGTTTGACCCAACTTTAGGAAAAGTATAATTTCCATTTCTGGTTCTGTGTCATTTGATCTTCCTGAAGTAAGGAAATTGAGAGCATCCTTGCAGTCATTGTAGGAATATTATGCAGACTTCATGCAGGAAAGCAACTGTATTAAAATGACTTTTCAGGAAATACGCAAAAGCCTTTGTAGCAACATTATTCTTCATCATACCTGCATGCTGAAATAGAGCCTATCTAGCCTTGGTAGTTATTTAAATACAGCTGAGCGTTTAACAAGTTGGCATAATCTTTAATCTTTCTATGGGATCAATTGTAAAAGTGACGTGAAAGATACATGGAAAGCACAGCAAGTAAGAATGCACTTATATTAGCTCTCTAGCAGGCATTCTTTCTATATACACAAGATCACCAATGATGAATATAGTTTCCCTGAGCATCTTTTAATTTTCCAGAAACTTGAGTAGCAAAAGGCCCCATACTGGAGCTGTACATTACATCAGCAACTCCAGTTTTGGAGGCATAGTCTCTCATAAAAGCAGGGAAAGAATGCAAATGTGTTAACTGCAATTAATTAATTTGTTTTAAAGCAAGCTGAGGTTTAATCTCGCCTAACTATAACTAATACAAAGATCACAATACAGATAATTTTCTAGATCTGCACTTAGAGAGTTTCTTTCCCTTTTGGCAACAGAGGGGACCTTGGAGAACTCTGTCCTTAATTTATGCTCTTCAGTTAGGTGCAAAGGAAGGGCCTGGGAATGTAGGTCAAAAAGGAGAGTTCAGTTAAGCATAGTGGCCTGTTTCTAATTTGACTTCAGGAGATGGAATATTTCAGTCACAGGATACTTATAACAATCTTGATAGCTGTAAGATTTAAAATTCAAATCAATACTTTCATGCATATTGTTTTTAAAGCTATAACCAATAGTATATCATTGTTCACAATTTTTTATTCAGTTAAATGCATTCTGGGAGTAGACTTTAAAAGGAAGTGCCGATCAAAATCATGTGGGTTTCAGTCTTGAAATTTAATTCAAATTCATTGAATACAAATGAAAAAATAACACAAAGCCTCAGTATTTAAATATTAAGGCCACTTTTCAGTCCCATGGGTTGTAACCTTTCATCTAAAAGCGCTAAGCCATATGAATCCTCACACTGTATGTTATGCTGTAAGTAATAAGCAAAGTAAATCTTCAGTAGTTCTGTGCCCTATTAGTGACTTTTGATAATAAATATTTAAAAAAAAAAACAGTTAAGTCCAAGAAAAAAATGAATGGTTGAAAAATTACCTCTAGGGTTGTGGCTAGAATTGTAAGCTGTCTGATTTCAGATTTTTATTTTTTGTTTACTTGAAGTGATTCTTGGTGTATCTAAAAAGTAGCACATTCTGTTTACTAATTTCATTGCAAGGAAAACATTTACATGTTTTATACTGGCACAGAACAACAAAAGTACCACAAATGAACACATTTCAGTTCAATGCAGAAGGTGTGCTATTCTTCAAGGGGAAAAAATTCATATAGGTAAAATTTTTCAAATGCAGGGAACTTTTGTTTCTTCAGACTATTAAATTGATAGCAAGCTTATCACTAAGAAAAAAAGAATTGCAAAAAAATTACTTTTATTATTCTGATGTTTTGAGGACACTGACTTGTCTCATTTATCTAGAACAAGAAACAGTTTAAAATGTGATAGCTTTGAGTTTGCTCTATTTGTTTCTTAAGAATTCTTCAGATCTCAGAGTGGGGGATGGGAAGAAGAAAGGTAGGAGGTAAAGATGGCAGGGCAGTATCACCAATTCAATTTAATCTTAAATTCCAAAAAGCTTTTCAAAATCAAATCAAATATAGAGGGGGAAATTAGCATAAGAATCACCAGTAATAAAAGTAAAGAGAAAGAATAAAGTAATTGCTTTTCACCAAAGTTTAAAGCAAAGCAATAACAGGGAAAATACTGCAGCTTAGAAAATTATTTGCCATTGCGATGATTCATTTCTAGCCTATAATAGGTTTTATTTCCCTGCTTTGCAGTAATGCATTCATTACATGCCCAATTTAGAGCAAAGTTAGCCACGGAATTCTTTATATACATACAAGAGTCACTCTTCAGCTCATCTTCAATGCTACATCAGCATGACAACCCAGACAGTATCGGTGTAGCACAACAATAAAATGTGGACAATAGTTGTCTAATACTGTCTTATTAGCTGAAAGAATAGGTTAAAATGACAAGAATTTGTTGTATAACTGATTAGTCCAGATTCTAGTCCTTTTGGAGTCAGCAGTAAAATGCTTGTTGTTTTGAATGAGTTTAGTGTCAGATGCATATGTTTTTCAAATGCATGCCCCATATAATGATTAATGTTGTACTAGCAACATTAATCTCATGGAGATCTTTGTGTTTTGGTACATGTCACATGCTGTCAGTCCAAACATGTCTAACTCCAGTCAACTCACTCATAGGAATAATTGGTAGGACCATTCTGATCTAGTAATACTTTTACACATTCTTTGTGCCATACATAAGAAAGGGGAAAGCTGTATCCATTTAAGTCAATGAAGTAACATCACAGGCAGGTGGGCTTGGCACTAGCTAAACCAATTAGTATTTACCTCCATAAATTCTTACCCATTTAGTGGTTACTGTTAGTAACATTAATTTTCAGAAGCGGAAACATGGCAGAGCTTGCAAACCATTTTTCCAAAGGTGCAATCCTGAAAAAAGATCCCATCTACCTAACTTTCTCATTAAAATCTAGGAATGTAGTGACTTTTCTATAGTGAATACTTCTAGTATCCTTATAATCCATGGATATGGTTTTGATATCCTATAAAAGGGAGGCTTAGGCTTTTAAGTTTAGGTTCCCAAGGTAGGCAGACAGCAATTACTTCAAGCAGTTTTCAAAGGCTTCTCTGTCTTACTCTGTTGACTACCTATGAAACTTGCACATTTATTTTCATTGCACTGTTCTTTAGGGACCTTCAAATTTAGGTGAAATCTGTGTACATTTGTAACCACATCCAAAACACCACATTTTATCAGGTGAGTGGGTTATAATAACTCACTTCCAAGAAGTTGTTAAAGAAACATTTAAAATGAAACTTTTGTTTCAGAAAGCTTTTAAAGCACCTGCTTTTTACAGGCTAAAAATTTTATGTTGTATGTGTACCAACCTGTAAATACGAGGAAAGCAGTATGTATTTTTACAGATGGAAAAAAAAAAGGCATTATAAAATGTGTCACTCAAAATAATAGTCCAAAAAAGATTTAGATTTGCCACTTCTAACATGTCATTGTTTACTGTCCTAAAATGCTTCCATACATCACTCTCTGTTCCTAAGGACTGTATACGGAAACAATAATATGAGGAAACAATCTGTCTGTCTTGAAATGTCATCGTCAAAATTGAACAGATGTATTTTCACCTCTGGGATACAGCAGTGATGAAAATATAACACTCTTGAAGTCAATGGCAGAATTGTCCCTGAGTTCAGTAGCATTAAGGTTTCATCTCAGGGCTTCTCATTTTAATGATTTTACATATTCATTTTCTACCCTAAAATGATACATTAAGAAATACAAGCATGTAGTTATTCTGACATGCAGACCAGGAGAGCAGGCCATCTGGCATCTGAAAAATATTATGACTACTGGAGACTTGTTTCCAAAATGTAAGTTGCTGAATTGGTATTTTCATTTCAGCAAAAACAAACAGGTTAAGAGCTTTCTCTTTGAAGTTTATTTTATTTCTGTACAATACAACAGATGGAAGTGGTAATCACCCCACTCATCACTAAACAGGAGGATAAAGTCTTATTTTGAGAAGTCTACCAGTTGAAGTTTACAGCTTCATCAAGAACATATTCTAACTTCTGGTACCATTTCTTGAACAACTTACAGCTTTGTGCATTGTGTTCTCTGGGCAACTTTCCAAGTTTCAGAGACCTGCTCTCCACTAATTTAGAGTAGATGTAGTTTGAAAAGTAATATGTCTTTCTAATAAAAGACTGCAAAGTCATAGCAAATAAACGCAGTCAACAGTGCACAAAATGACACATCTGTGGCCAAGTACACCTTTGTGGAAAGGTACTAGCTCTTAATTAGTTGCCTAGGAATATCTGCTGCTACTTGACAAAGTCTCTTTGCAGCAGCTTGGCTAAAAAAATTGAATTGTTTTAGCCTCATTTATTGAAATAAAAAAAATAGAGGTGATATTAGCCCATCCAGTTGCACAAAAGCCACTGAATCATCTGCAGCCATTTTAGATTCCTGACTAAGCATCAAGTACAAAACGAAATCAAATGATGGAACACAAAGGACGGTGGCATTATGTTCAACTTTGATTCTTCCCTTAATTCCACTTCAGTTGTAATTCATATGTATTAACAATGGCAGTAATTTAGTTTTTCTCAGCAGTCAACAAATGCATGTAAATCAAATATGTATCTCCCATAGTTCTAAGCTATTAAAAGGACTGGACAAGTTATTAACTGTTAATGTTCTTCCCAGCAGTGGACAGCAAATTACATTCTAATGAGTATGCCATGAAAAGAAGAAACACAATACATTTTTGGACTGTACGCCTAGATTCAAGACATTATGAGAGAGGGTAATAATAATATTTTGCCGTATAGCCGTAGAATAAGTAAATGTAACAGAAAAAGAACAAGTCAGGGAACCAGACTGAAATAATTATGCTGCATTCTGATAGGTGACAGTATTTGGTATACAGTTATAAGAGCTATTCTTCTGAGGCATGTAGAAATGCTGAAGATACTAATTTAACAGTTTAAGCTATAACAGTTTAAGTATAATAGCAGAGCGATATTAAGAAAGGGAAAAATAGGCTAATGATTGGAAATAATATCATTATAGCTCTATATATTTGGCTGTAGAATGCTATTGCCAGGAAGGGTACAACCTCTGCACTCAAGTCAACTAAAACACTTTAAATATAAAGTACCATAGCAACAAAACCAGACAAAGTCATGCAGCTTTAGGTGATCTAATAAATACTACTGATTTTTATGTGTATGAAGACTAGAATGTAAGAAAGTTGCACAGTGACTTGCTTAGCATTTGAGAGAGCATTCAAAAATCAGCTTGAATTCTCTGGAACTGAGCTTGATGAAACAGGTGGAGTAAAACGGAACTGAGTAAGACAGACCCTCTTCCCTATTACAGGCCATGCTTTGCTGGCTAAAAATGTCATCCAGGCAGAAAAGAATGAGGGCATTGGAAAATCTCTGCTTTCTTCTGCCCCTCAAGTCATCATTTGCATAAATACTCGGGAGAGAGAAGGGTACTGTAAGATACACTGAGAGGGAAGACAATTATTTTAGGAGAGATTTGCTTCAGAGATTACAGGAGTCCATATCAGCGAAATGAAAGGTTGCAAACAGATCTTACCATGGAAGTTGTTAGAACAGTTCTACCAGGCTGCCATGCTGCAGCTTGGCTGAGTACTCAGGCCACTGTAGGACTCTCATGCATCCCTGTTTGTCACTGGCTTTGATGCATTTAAGTGGTTAGCATGCAGTAGAAGGACTTATCTTCTGTGGTTTTGTCATTATTGATCAGTGGGGCACATAATTTCAGTTCATTGTGATTTCATTTCTCCATTCCTAAACTGCGGATAAGAGTAATCTTTAAATGCGTTTGCAAAGGGCTGTAAATGTAATTAATATGCGAAGCAACTCTGCAGTATAGGCGGAAAAGCCCACACCTTAGATCGAAGATGCCCAATACATTTTAAATCTTGTCTAACCCACTGGGACTTTCAGATATTTCAGACTTCAGGCCTTCCTGAAGGCAAAATCTGAGAAACTGAAGAAGTATTTTTCACTAACTGCAGTTTAAAGGAGAAGGTGGGCTTTGTACTCAGCTTCTGCAGTAGTCTACATGTAGTGCTTATATCAAATCCTACTGATGTTAATTTATATGGCAAGGACTAATATAATACAAAGTTAAGATTGTTGGTCAAATCGATACAGATAACACGGTAACACTTCAAATTAAATTATTTCTCCAATGACTATTGAATTTGCACATAAATAATGCTTATTGTTAGTTAATTAAATGTCGCATGATTGTTCAAAGTGCACTTATTGATACTCGTAATGTAGTTAAGTCATAAACAACATGGCCACAGAAGCATAATTTGAGACACGTTTGTTTGGACTTGCTACTACTAGAATATCCTTGAAATTGCATTTTGCTTCCTGGAAATGGGACATGCGTGTCTGGTTACTTTTCTGGCTACAGTACTAGTATAATAGCTGGACTGTTCTCCTCTACAACTAAGAAGTGAATCTGCAGTGTGTGTTTTAAGTTATTATTTTATTTCCTGTTTTAGAATCTGGACCTGTAACACAGGGCAGGTATCTCATTTCTTCGTTATTTTGGTAAAACAAAAGCAACTGATATTGACAAAAGGCATTACTGTGTATGCCGTCAATAGCACAGTTGACTACTTCTCCTTCGGTTCACTTTATGGCTAGAAAATTTTATATTGACAGCTGTATATTTTATTTTGGTTTGGTTTGGTTTCTGATTTTGATCTTTACTGATTCTTCCCTACAATGTATCCTTGAATTTGAATGAATAGACAGTTTATTGTGGAGGAAGAGGAAGAATGTATGTAAAAGAGAGGAGGGGAATTGGAAGGCTTTATGGCCTTTAAGTTCTGTCATAGCAATTTCATTTCTAATCAGAGACTTTATTTATTATCCTGGCATCACCTGTCATCCTGATGAGGGTAATGATTAAAGTGTGGTACAGAGCATGATACGTATGTACTTCCTTTAAGCTAAAAATAGTCTCTTTTTAGCTCAGTGCCTTTTAAACACGTCTTTCATTTTTTCTTTGACAACTTAATATGGTTTTTCATTTTAACTTTAGAAATAGTTCATAAACTACATGTATACCAATTCTACAAGGGAGCATGATTTTTAAAAACGTTTAATGATGCATTTTTTTGTAGAGGGATGGCTAATTTTCTAAATGTTTTGTGTGTAAAATAGCTATTAATCAAAAACTTCAATATATAACAGCAGACACAAACTTGAAATCACCTGTTTTATTAAGAAGGAGCTATTTATAATGATGTAAACTAGATATATTTTGGCAAAATTCAATAGTCTCACTCACAGAGCTGAAACACTAAATGCCGTGAAACTCAGCTGGAAACATTTATTTTCATACTCTGTTACAAACTTGATGGATTAGGAATTTATGATTAACCTTTTAGGGAATTTTTTTTTTTTTTCTCAGGAGCATATGTTGTGTCCCCATTGAAATCTTTATGTATCTGGTATGGAGAAATCATATATATGATTTCTGTTCGAGAACATACATATATGTGTTTATTTCTAGTTTTTTTCTTTATTAACATTTGTGTATGGCTCACCTTGTAGGCATGTATTTTTCCACGTAAATAGAGCAAAATATACTATTAGCATTTTTTTAATGAACAAATTACTTTTTCTGCAACTCTGCATCTTCAACTATCAAACAGGGTTTAGGTGTGATGATGGAGGATGAGGATTGTCAAACGGGAAGAGTAACAAATACCACCTGATGTAAGGGCCCCTAAAATTGGAAGAAATTTAAGCTGAGCTACATAAAAAGTGAATATGAGCATACTACCCCAAGAAAGTTAATTTCTCACCATTCATTCTTGAATGGCACCCTGATGGGAGAAAAAAGGGCATCTAAACAAAACGAACATTTTCTGTATCTTGAGTCTGTCTGAAACGTTATTGTTAGGATTTATGTTTGTAGAGATTGAAATAAATATTAAAATAATGAAGCTAAATGTATTCTTGGGATGCAGATCTAACTTGCTGATCCAAGACCACTACAAAGGGTGATGACGTTACTTCTTGATTTGCAGTTAATTGCTAAGAACAATTATTGTCCCATGAGGAGATAAGGAGTCCTCTCTTTTGCCTAGTTTTATATCATGGCTTTCACTCTAAAGAGCTCTTCCTTGACAGTTTACTGACAGCTGCATTCAGTTGCTGATGTTTTCTGACGTAATTGGACTATATTGATCTGCGGGTTAGGGAACATAGCTGTAGTGGCAATCCAAAGAACTGGCAAATAGAGCTGCCACAGAATACATTTCTGAAATCTTTCTCAGAGGTTTCTCACCAATGTTAACTTTGTGTCATTCATGTAAATGTCTTGGTTTTGAAACTCTCCTAATTTGTCATTTGCAACTATGTACATTTGCAAGGAAACATCCACATACAACATGATAACAAAGCCTGAATAAAAGCAAACTGGTAACGATCCTTGAAAGGAAATTGTAATTAAGTTTTTCATTAATTATTATTCCATTATCATTTCATGTCTGAACACTAGCTTATGATAAGAAAATCTATATCTCCTAAAGCTGTGAGGCAAAGGCTTTCCATTAGTCATCATACCCTGCATAATGAGTGGCATTGCTAATAAGATACAACAGACTTCAAAGTTATTCAAGCAGCAGTCTGAATAATGAGATTTTGCACAAAAATGTAAATAGTGAGCATGCAACAAAAGCAATAAGGTGGATTATACCATCTTCTTTTAAGCCACCACAAATTGATAAATTGAAAGGAATTTAATTACATTGTATATGTAATACAGAGCATTCCACAGGTTCCTTAAAAAACAGAATAGGTCAGGGCACTCAGTGCTTTAGAAGAATATGAATTTCAATAATGGAAATAACTGCTAAGAATAAGCTTTATTGGAATCTTTAACTTTGCATTTAAATTTTGGTGGAAAACATCTGCCAAAGATTTCTTACAATAAACCAGAAGAATGGTAATACCAAATTTGACAAACATGCCAGACTTAAAGATCAGCCCCTTGTATACATTGCTACAGCTTACATTTAAAAATACATAATATAATGGATTGTATTATGCACTATGTACTATGTAATGTTTAATATGTAATATAATCTAATATATTTATAATATAATAAATATAACATATTATATAGATTAGATTAGATTAGATAATTGGCACCAAGCCTGTCAGAATTCAAGGATCATCTGGATGATGCTCTTAGTAATATGGTTTAGCTTTAGGTAGTCCTGTGAGGAACAGGGAATTGGACTTGATGATCCTTATGGGTCCCTTCCAGTTTGAAAGATTCTATGATTCTATGATTATATCATATCATATCATATCATATCATACTAACTTGGAAAAGAGTGATGTGTGACTGATAGTTGAATGTAATTGTTTTATGTGTTGAATCGTATTTTTTTACTCCTAGAACTTGAGAGAGGCAAAATTAAAGGACAATGTTTCAGTTTTATTTAAAATATCATGAAAACCTATCAGTCTCAGAAGCTGTTGAAACTATGGCAGTTTTGTGGTAGGTATTACTATAAAATAAGAATTTGGGCTGATTGAAATATGAGCATTTGGAATTCAACTTCAGATGTTTTGGAAGCCATATGTTGCCGGATAATGCTCTTTTAGAGTATTTCTTGTATAAATATATATGGGGAAAAAATATTTTTATCTTTGATGCAAGATTCCTGTGTTAAACTTAAGCATCTGATCAAAATTTCTGGAGATCCATTCCCCTCTGCCTTACCCATAAAATACTCTCTCTTATACCATGATAATATATATCAGCAATAAAACAGTACAATAGGAGAAAAAAAGCCATGCATATAACAGTGCAAAGATGCAGAACAGTATGCAGCCAACTGAGATACCACCACAGCAAGATCAAGTGGCTCAGCAGAGCAGACAGCAGAATTGTGAGACCCAATTAGTGCATGTTCTATTTGCATGATAAAATGTACCAATAAATCCAAGTCAAACAGAGCTGGCAGAAGAAAGCTCTTTCATTTATTTGGTATTGAGGGTGGGCAGCTGGCAAAACAGAGAGTCTAGTTTATCTGAAATGATATAGCATATTTAAGCCTGGGTGGTGACCTAGGAAATAATGACATACAAGTGATACACCTGGAGATAAATGATAAAATAGATAAAGTACGAGCCATTGATAAATGGCACAAAGGCAAACATAGCTCAGTCTCAGATGAGATTCAGATTTCTGTGACTACGTAGTTAATTCAGAACTAATTCACAGCCACTTAGTGTTGTGCACGTCTACCTGGTTGTGGGAATATGAAAGGACAACAATGTGTAACAGCTTTTGATTTGTTCAGATTTTTTCTCCTAAATAAAGGCAAAAAGAACTGAGGGAAACCTGAGATAAACCCAAGGAATTTAAAGGGCCACACTAAGCAGGTATCTGCAGAGAGGAGAAACAAAGTTGTTTCTCAAATACAAGGCTGGAGGAGCAGTAACGTTTTGAGACTATGAGTATTGTGCAGAAAGTAGTCCTTCCTTTCTAAAAATTTTTGAAACAGGAGAGAGAGAAAGGAGTTAGTGTCTACACTGAAATCCTTGGAATGGTATAACCCTATGTTTTCAAAAACAAAGATTTAAGTGTCCTTTAAGTAGCATTTGATTCATTCATACTGAGATAGATAAATTAATAATGAGAGGTGACTTGAACTAGTGAAAATAGATTGAAACTTGCAACTGTGAAAGACAAGGCTTTCAATTCAATTTTGATTTTATCTTAGAAACACATACAGATTCTCTCCTGGAATACCATGAAAGATTATAGCATTGTTAGATATCTTTTTCATGGAAAAAAACATACAGTTATGTTTGTCTGCAAATATGAAGACCTTACCTACTGTTTTTGCTTATTGTGACATTTCATCTGAGAAGTTATTAATTTAAAGCTCTTAATCTTTATATCACCTGATGCAACCTGGAACGTGCTGTTTGAAAAACACTTTCATATCCATATACGTATTTTGGGAACTTCTTGATGTGGTGGGTTGACCCTGGTTGGATGCCAGGTGCCCACAAAAGCCGCTCTATCACTCCCCCTCCTCAGCTGGACGGGGGGGAGAAAATATAACAAAAGTCTCGTGGGTCAAGATAAGGACAGTTTAATAAAGTGATAGCAAAGGTTGCGCGCGCGAAAGCAAAGAAAAAACAAATGATGTTATTCTCTACTTCCCATCAGCAGGCGATGCCTAGCCACTTCTCGGGAAGCAGGGCTTCAGTACGCGTAGTGGTTGCTCCGGAAGACAAAATGCCCCCCCTTCCATCTCCCTTTACTTAGCTTTTATATCTGAGCTGACGTCATATGGTATGGAATATCTGTTTGGTTGGTTTGGGTCAGCTGTCCTGGTTATGTCCCCTCCCAAGATCTTGCCCTGCCCCAGCCTGCCATTGGGGGGGGGCAAAAATGTTGGAGAGACAGCCTTGATGCTGTGCCAGCACTGCTCAGCTGTAGCCAAAACACTGGTGTGCTATCAACACCTTTCTAGCTACTGATGCAGAGCACAGTGCTATGAGGGCTGCTATGGGGAGTATTAACTCCATCTCAGCCAGACCCAATACACTTGAGAACAGCAGTGGTCATCAGCTGCTGTTTATGGCAAAGAAAAATATCCCTTCTCTTTAGTAGTCCCCCAGCATCCATCCATTTTCAGTTTAGGGATTTCAGTTGTCCTTGGAGTTCATGAGATTGTGTACATTTAGGCAAAAATCCGTGGAGTTCTATAAACAATCTAAACCTTGCATGACACTGAGAAAAAATGCACAGCTCTTTTTCTCTGCATGTAGAAGAACTAAGAATTTTTTTAATTTCTGCTGAATCTTTTCAGGAGGGCTAAACCAAGAAGATTCCACAGATTTCTTAAAAACTCATGCATTCAGTGTTACGGCATTCTTGAGTGGGTAGGACAGATGATGTCTTTGATAATCATGGTCCCTCATTTGCTGTGTACTTTGAAAAGCTAAGTACCGCATATGTGGAGGTAATATCAGAGAGAATAGTGTTTACATTTCTCCAGATCAACCTTGAAGTCACTAAACACATTTCTTGTCATCAAAATATATGTACATTGTTCTTATCTAAAACAATTCAGGAAGCAAGTCAAGAATGTTATAAATACTTGAACTGAAAAGTCAAACACCCAGTGCCTTCTAAAACATGTTCCTAGTAAACTGAGGATGTGAGGAATAAACTGGCATATTTCCCTGGAGTCCCTCAGAAAAGGTTTTATTATTGTAGTAGCTATAGATAAATTCTTCAATAACAAAATTGTGGAATGTGGTGCAAAACTTAACATCTGGAACAAAAAGCTTTACTTCGAAAACGTTGCTCGTACAGTTTTATATTTTGGGTCTGGTAAAAATTAATGATAATATAAAAGAATAGTCTTCACAGGATGCAAATGCTCTAACTCATCCCTGTAGCAGGTGACTGTAAAATTGATTTCTGATGAACATCAAGAACCTTTACAGGGATCTTGAACAGCACTAATTTTACCCAAGTCTATTCTATAATTTTTTAGCACAGCCCAATGAGTTAATGCTACTGGTTGGTAATTAGGTGCACTCTGCACATTCTCATCATGCTGTCTGGCAAATACATAATTTTTGTTGTTGGCAAGTCATTCTTTAATACAAAGCACTAACATATTTGACTGAAAGAAATGCTGTTTGAAATCAATTTTCGTAGTCACAGGTGTGTGCTAGAAGTTCCTGCTGCCAGGTAGGAGTGTCAGATAGTCATACTTCCCAATCATATAGAAAGTAGTTTCAGATGTATCCCTAAAAGAAAACATGATTTAATCAAAGATAAAACAGTTTCTACACCCTTTCTATGTTGTACCAAGTGTACTTAAAGGAGTATTCTTAAGAACTTCTTTTTTTTCATATTTTTCAGTTTTCTGTAAAGGTGGCCAAGAGAAGCAATAGCTGATTTTTATACATAGCGGACAGAGAACATGTGAGAGCTAAAGCAGAAAATACCTGGCAAAAGGCTTTTTATAGCTCAGAAGCCAGTATGTAGTATAAGCTGCATATTTCTGAGGCAGCATATGTGTTCCTTCATATTTTGATTTTTATCAACCTAAGCACAGATCCCTTATAGATACAATACATTTCTTTGAAGTAGGGTGTGTGCAGAGGGTTGCATAGAGGCCACTGATGAGGAAGGGGACCTTTATGCATGAATACACTGACATGTCTCACTCATACTCCTTTAGCCCTTTTCTTTTATTACCATTCTGTAAAAGACAAATGTCCATTTCAAAGGATGCTACTACTGCCCACAATACTACTATATAGGCTGTTCTGAATTCAAGCTGAATTTGACTCTCCTAAAGCAGAAGAGAGCTTACCATGGCACAATGGTAAACAGGACTTTCTAAGGTGTTAAGCAATTGCTTGATTACACCATTAAAATGAGAAAAAAAAAACTAAACAGACCCCCCCAAAACCCTCTAACACAAGGCAGCATATCTCATGTTCATTTGACATTGCTAAACAGCTTAAAAAAATTGATATAATAATAAATAATAACTTTAAAAAATGGGAATTAACTCCTGAGAATATAAAAAAGCAAAAGACTTTCATTCATTTTTATTTGTAAAACAATAGTGGCTATCCATTGCTTAGTGCTAATCTGGATACAAAATTAATTATTGTTGAATGTATAAAATCAGTTACAGTTCCTGTGGTAGCATGTACTATTTATAATTTTTCAACCACGAATTCAGGGGATGGCATCGTGTTAAGACAAGATAAAGTTTTAGGTTTTGCATTATACAGTAGTAGAAGTAGTAATCAGTAGTAATAGAGAACTCTGAGCTATGGATTGTTTTGCCTGATTGTGATATATCAGGAGGAAATATCTTGACTCAAAATAGAAGTTTTCCAAAGTTAAATCATCATATATGTTTTAAGCATGGTGCACTAATAAGAGCTCAGTCCCTGGGAATTGCAGAAGGGGGAGTGGGAAGGGGTAGAACAGAAAAATAGTTATACTGGAAGGAGATGGACATCTTTGGCAGAGGTACAGGTACGTACATTTTTGTGGCCCAACTAAGTCCCACAAAGGGCATGAAAGAATTCTTAGGATATATCTTAAAAATTACTCTATAAGTCCTGACTGATTTAGTGGAAAGCTTTATTCCATAGCTTGTTCTGTATTAAAGATATAATTTCCATTGATTCTATAGAATGGCCATTAAGATTTCTGAAAACTTCACAAAGAGTTGCCCTGAGCAGCAAGGCAAAACTTCATTTCTTTTGAATCCACTCTGAAGCATTTGAATTTAGTATCCCCAACACTAACCTAATCTATGATAAGTTTGAATACCAAGTTTTCACATACTATTTAAATTTTTACCTCTAAAAATGAACCTGCAAAGAATTTTTACAAACGTTAGGGATTTGGGTACACAAATACATGTGAAGGCATACGTTGATGGATTGATGGTAAAACTCTGTGGTGGAGACAAGAGCAAAGTTTGCTTTAAAACCAGGTGTCAGGTCTTCTGCTTATGTTGGCTGACTTGTGTAAAAATCCAGCAATGCAAAGAAAAAGCGTTAGCAATGATTATTTCAATTGGGTAAAAAAAAAATCTGATGTGTAGTATGCTCTGTCTCCTGATACTTTGTGTTAAGTAATGCATGAAACACATTTTAAAAATTCAGGTGGAGCTTTATAACTCAATCAGTAGATTATGATTATTAGTAGTAGCAAACTCAATTTCATAGCAGTATGCTCCCTTATGATCATGCCAGCAGGTAAAAGCTTTGCTGCTGGCCATCTGCCATTCAGGCAGGCTACACTAACCTTTTACCTGTCTGAAAGAACAAATCTGCTCTTTAGAAAAAGACACCAGAATTGTATTTAAAAAATATGACTTTGAGCTGCTGGAAAAACAGTTGTCAAAATCTGAGGCAATAATGGCTACAGTATAACTTAGAATGACTTAGTTATATTGCATTTAAGAGAAATCCATTATAAGAGACCAAGAAAAACCTGCTAAGTTAAATAATAATATCATATTTACAATGTACACTAAGAATGCTATTTTACTAACTTACTCAGCAGTAAAATAAAATGTTGGAAATTATCTGTACTCTCAGTAGGAACACCTTTTTATTTACCAGTCTGGATTTCTTATGAAATTCTATTATGCTTTATGGGACAAAAAAATGGAATTTTGTCTGAAAAAGAGCTTGTTGGCAGAAACAGAAAAAGATATGCTTTCAGTTTTGTTCATGGATATTGGCAACAATACCAATACTTTGCAGACAGATTTCTAGTAAATGTTTTATACATCGCTTGTTTTACTAAATCTACTTTTAACAAGTGAGGCATAAAATATCTCTGGTTATTAAAAACGTTGACTAGACTTCTCACAAATTTTTGAAGTTAATTCTTTAAAATAGCATCAAAACTATTAGAGTTATATTTTCAATCAACGTCAAGTATAATAACTTGTATACAATCTGGCTGCATGTGCAAAATTCCTCAATATATTTTATTGCAATGAACCCTTTCAGAAATTAAATCTCATTTTATGTGCAAATTTGCTCTACCCTGGATGGGAAAAGGTAGGCCCTCCAAAACAGGACACGAAATAGCCATCATGATGAGCAAGGGCATGCTAATGATGAGCATGCTTCTCGTGGCCCTGAGCTAACCAACTAGAAGATGCTGATGTTGGGAATGATCTTAAATGCTGTGTTACTCAGATTTCCATCTGATTTACATCAGACAGAGCCCAGTCTGGATGAATGGGGGAAATAAGTTAATTAAGTTACTTCCACATTGGTAAGATCATGCATCTAGGAATTAGACTGTATATCCCATTTACAGGCAGATTTGAAAAGCAGTGCATTTGTGGAGGGTTTATGAGTCATGGTAGATCACACTTTCCCAGAGGTAGCTAAAAACATTGCCAGAATTTCTAAGCTGGAGTAGAGAGCAGTATAATCTCATTAGTATGACTGGAATATCATTTTTAGTGTTAGAGTTCTGGCTTCCTAAAAAATGTTTATTGAAAAATTAAGAAGGGCACAAAACAGGCCTAATCACCGAGTAAAAGTCTGGAAAATCTACTTTATTGTAAAAGAAGTTCAGTCACAAGTTCAGTCAATTTTGTCTGAAACTTGAGAGTTGATCAAGGGGTTTGATCCCATTACCTATATTGGGAACAGTTTGTACTATCAGACAATTCTTTGTTCTGGAAGTAACAGGCAGATTTAGTGGCTGGAAGCTGAAGTCCAACGTATTCAGACTGGAAGTAGGATACAGGCTCTACCCCTGGAGTAATTAGCCATTAGTTAAAAATTATCAAATGAGGTAGTGTTTTCTTATAAAAAACTTTAAATCAGTAGTTCTTTTTCTAGAAGTTACAATCAAATACCTTCTGCACTTGATACAGCAGTTACTGAAAAGGGAGTCTTTCTGATGTATTACACAGGTCAGACTATGATTATAAAGGTTCCTTCAATCCCTAAAATTCCTAAACTTGTAATAACATTATAGAAATATGATAGAAGGAAGAGAATTTCAGGGAATTTGACTATATATAAGTCATTATCATCATCAGTCTAATATAAAACATTAATTAAATACTGTAAATTGTGGATCTACAGAAAAGTGGACATTTTACTGTTGCTCAAAAGAGAAAAAAAGTGAAAGAAGGGTTCAACAGTTCTCAGATAAAAATATGTCTCAGTAATACATATGTAAGATACTTTTGCTTCTAGAATGCCAGATGTCATATAAAAGCAAGATATGCTGTAAAAAGAAGCTGTCTTGGAAAAGTGGGATTCAAACAGCCACTGCACTGAAAATGTAGAAGGATGAAATTACTTAAAAATGCACGTAAATGGGCAGAGAAAGCATTACAGTAAAAAATGCACTCATACTTCAAAAAAAAGCTATGGTTTCCTACTGTGAAAATGAAGTTTTAGGTCATCCAGTACTTCAAGGAAAAGAAATGATTGAATTTAAAGTTGGTTAGTTTAAAGTATTCCATCAAGTGTTTAACATTAATGATAGCCCAAAGCTGTTCTTTTACTTTACCTATGGTAAAACAGAGAAAGACTATAAAACAAATGAATTGATCTTTTTAATTATTCGATGCCAACAACAGGTTATTATCACAGTTTCTAATACCACTGTCGTAATTAAAATTTGGTGGGACTGAGAGTATAATTGTTTCATCATTATGGTTCAGAAACAATAGGATTGATTCTGAATATTTCCTTCAATACCAACAGAAGTATTTCAAAAGTGCAAGAGATGAAAATCTGTCCCACAGATTTTTCCAAAGCAGATAAAGGAGAAGATAAGATAATTTTGTTTCAGTAGGAATGCAACTTTAAATGCAAACCATGAACTTTATTCTACTCCAGTTAGGTAAGAAGCAGTTCTACCAAAATCAATAAATAAGTTTCAGTTGTAAAAAACCTGTGCAAGAGGAGACAGAGATTAGGATTTCCAAGTTTATCTGTTAAAAAAAGGATACTACAGAGAGCAGAAAACTTACTGAGCTTTAGACACTTTTTTCTATTTATAAATATATAAGAGGTTAAGTACCACTCCTCACAAAATACATTGCTTCTACTGATCAATTGTATTTTTAGCTCTGAAGCACATGCTCTCATACTGTGAAGTAGATCTAAACTGGACCAAGTCTTAAAATAATGGCCCTTATCATCTTTCATTGTTCTGATATATGGTAATAATATTAATCATGATGAACTCATTTAGTATTAATTTGGTTGTCATAAAATGCTTACATGGATGCTCTAAATTAATTAGCTTGACCTTAATTTTGAAGGGTAGCCCATAAGTGCCTAGTATAAAAACTTGACTTAGAGTAGAAGGCAGGCTATGAGCATGATTCTTGAGCATGATGTTCAGTCTTTCAAAATTTCTTTCTCACTCCTTGACAATAACTCTGTTGGATAAATGCAACATTGACCAGGTTTGCTGATTATGTATGAATAATGGAGGCTTATGTTCAAAAGAAACACATTTTGTGGATCATCTGTATATGTGGATCTTCTTAATTTCTGTAATGTTTGATATAGTTGAAAAACTTCTACTCTTCTGGCAGTGATAATGCTTGTGCATCAGTACAGAAATGTTCAATTACACATTTATGATATACAAGCATATGCCTTAACAGCAAGTTTAAACATTAAAAAAAGAAGTATATTTGGTATAGCCCCCACACCTCTACCCTAGATTTTGATGTCACTGCAAACCAAATACATTTAACATTTCTGGGATTTGGATTTTATAGTGAAAGACTTGAAATTCCCTGCTCAAATCTAGTTTTCTGTTTAGGGAAAAAAAATATAAATTTGAAAAGCATTAATTGAAACTAACATTTACATTAAAATTTGCACAGAAACTCTCAGTTCATGATAGACCTCTACTTAACTGTCATTTCAGTATTTTTATCTATTGTGTGCTATATTCTATATACCAAACTGGCTAACAAGAACCCCAATTGATTTTTAAGCTACATTTCTTCAAAAGGGGCCACACCACACTAAGAAGAGAAAGAGCATTCCCTGAAAAGACAGTGATTTCATTTGTCCTACATCTAGGACCTCATGCCTTTAATAGGATCATAAAAATAGCTATATAAGCTCTACAATAGCTGAGAGAAAGATAGTGCATACCACTTCCTTTGCTGGGTCTTCCTTCTATTATCCTAATATATCTGTCTCTTACTAAGAGTTAGAGAGTTTGAAAATGCTATTATTAACCTCTTAAAATTGTCTGCAAGTCATTAAGCCCCTAACACAAATTTGTTTTCAAGGGACCCTGCCACAAGGATATGTGCAGCCATACTATATATACAAACAACCTTAAAATAGGTATGACTCCCAGGTGCTGCTTAGTGAAACCTTGAACTCCATCACAGATGATCTTTTATTAAATTCAGCATAAGCAATCAGGGTGAAGGCAAGTCAGTGGTGTTGCTATGTGTTGAGAACACCAATGTGAGATGCCACTGTTCTAAAGTCAGCTACAAAGACTCCTGACATTGTCATTTAGAATAAATATTTCTGGAGGGACAGCTATATGATGTTTTTATCATTTTTTACTGTTAATACAGTCCTGCTCTGTTTTGTCAAAAATAGGACTTACTTCTCATGAAATTAGAAGAGATAGAAAAGACAAGCATCTCAGGTTAGATAGAGTCAATAAATCACTCAAGTTATTAACTAAAGGAGTTTTAGACTGAGAGCTATATACAATTTAAAATTAAGAAGCAGCAGAAGAGAGGAAAAAAAAAAAACCTTGCTAAACAGACCGAATTCTCTGTGAAAAACATTTGGTAACAAATATAGATGCACCTCAAAACCACTTGAAAGCAAGACATTCAACTTCTACCAAGAGACAGGGGAGAATTTTGAGCATAGTTGAAACCGTTAGAGCACAACAGCAATTAATCCTGTTTATTCATTACAAAGTTATGACTGGAAATAATAATTGCACTGAAACCAATGACCGCATGAGATGAATAGAGAACATTCAGAAAGTAATGACTCTGTTTAGATATATTCCTGATTGCTTTTGGGCTGCAGAAGATAGGACTGAATTAAGTCATTTCTAGCCTTCTTGTCTTATTACCCAGGTAGGTCTATTTGTATAAATTCACACCAGAGGTTCACATAGCATAGCATTTTTGTGCAAATTCAAATTACACTGATGTAACTAATAAAATTTACTTACCACCTTCCACGATATAGAGATATGAGAGATCCATGCTAGAAGGTACCTTCGTTCTACATAATGCTTAAAAGAATGCAGCAAAAAAAATTTACTTGACATCATATAAGGCTCATTGCGTTACAGGGCTCATTATATTTTCTCAAAATCTGGTTGCTATTGCTTGGCATCTCTTCAGACTTCTTTATCAGTGTAGAGATTCTGCTTCAGTTCTGCTAATCTTCACTGCAACCCAGATTTTTTACCATCACCACATGTACCATTACATTGCTGCTTTAGACCTTCCCTTCTGTGGCAACTTCTCATTTCCATTCAGCACTTCAGTTCTCTGCCTTGCTTCAGAAAACCTTCATCTTTCATCTTACTAATGCAAACTGCTACAGTTCTTTAATTTAGCTACTTTCAGGTGATTTTGACCACTATCAAGCCTGAATCCATCTACAGGCCCAAGCCTAGAACTCTTCTTGTGCCCTGATATATAGACCTAGTGGAACTGAAACCAGCTTCTGTAAGGTTTGGCTTCAGCACTGGCATTATGTCTGTTATTTAAAAATTGGTGTTATCAGACCCTGTCAACATTTCCTCAGATGTAGGTGTTCTGAATATTTTGCTTTTCACCTGATTTTTTATTTTCTATGCCATGCATTTTCCTAGTTAAAAAAGAGCCAAGTCTTTAAATATTCTCACTTACTTTTCCCTGCATGCATTCTTCATAAAATACCACAAAAAGGGGGGAAGACTATTATCCAAGTAACTTTAAATTTCTAAACTCTACATGTGCAAGAAAGAGACCAAAAAACCTGTTTCTTTTTTTCTAAGATGATGACTTAATAGTATTCATATTTTTCTGTATGTTCTGCTCCACTTACCCCCTCATATGCAAAAATGTGCAGAATTCATGAGTTGCTGCTGTTGTATAAACATATAGTAGTACTTTATTTTATTCTTCCAAATTAAATATCCTGACCATTTTTTTCCTGTTCTTTTCCCCTTTCCTGTACACCTTTGTTTCCTATTATTATAGGCAGCATAAGCCTGTTTGGAAAAAATCTTCTTTAGAGAAACAAGAACGAAGTCTGTTAGAAATTCCTGTGAAGAATAAATGCCAGACTAATGTTTTCAAAAGAAACTACCTATTTTGAAAGTTTTTAAAAGCTGTACAAGTAATGTATTCTAGAGGTGAAAGAATCTCTCACCTTTTTTGAAAGCCATTTCATCATAGAATATATCAGATTGAGTATCAATTGATGCAACAATAAGCCTTTCATTATAAGAGGAAACCATCAAATAACATGGTTGCTTCAGATCTATTTGAAAAGTTTGGGTGACCAAATGATGCCTCGCAGAGATATTCCTAGTCAGCTGTAGTTCTCATAAATACAGCTGATTAAGAATCCTCTTTCAATTCCCAAAGTAACTGAAATAATCAAGTCATAGGTATGGTATTCCCTGTCTTTGTGGCTTTTCAAGAGAATATTAATATTTACATTTTCTTGTAAAAACATTTTGTTTGGTTCAATGCATCAACATTACTTTGGATATCCATTATCCTAATATTGATCCTTTTGCTTCAATTATCTGTTCTGCTGTAGTCCATTTACAGAAGTCTTCTGCACTGTATAAGTCACTCCTTTCATGAATATCTGTGGTAAGACATATCATAATATTTTCAGGTGATGTTCAAACATAATTATTATTTCAAATGTCAGTGGATGTTTTGCCAGCAAATTAATTTTTGAAAATTTGAAGTATTAAAAGTATATGAACACTGAAGTCAGTAACCTGCATCAAATATTGATTTTTAATAAGAAACAGGTCATAAATGACATTGTAACTACCGATGGACATTCTTTTCCAAGGTGCTATCACATTTGGAACAGTTTCATTCCTTTTTTTTTCTTCTCTCTTTCTTAATTAAGGACCTTTTTATTAGAACTCTTTTTTGGAATAAATATTTAATATTCCACATCTCAAGAGATGGCTGACAAAACTTAAAATGTGTGTTCTTTGGTTACAGTAAAGGATGAAAATCTTTCTTGCCATGGCATTGATATGAAGTTTGTTTTAAAACATGAAAGATCCTCTTAGACTCCTGAAAAATGGTATTAAAATTTAGTGTTCGATATTGCTGATTGTGATTGAAAATCACTTCATTAAATTACAGTACAGAGAGATGAAGGACATCTTGCAGCAATGAAAATGGTTGCAAATTTAATTAAAACATTAAATTATTGTTGGAATAAAGGTCATAATCATAAAATGTAATTGAAGGGAGTACATTAGCATGTACCCTAAGGTATCCTTTCTATTTCAAAATATATATTACATATTTGACATTTAAAGAGGAAATAGGTACCATTTTATCTGGATGGATGAACTACGATTGTAAGCATTGTTATACATAATACAATTTAAGAGCCCAATTTTTCAAAAAATCATTTGCTCCTGCATAAGTGCAACATACTATTTTTATGTCTCTGACTGAGAAAATTTGCGTTCTTATTTATTGAATATCATGGACCTGCACAGAGAGGAGGACATTGTATCATATACTAAGACTTTATCTCTATGGAAAAAGTATAACTTATACCACTGACTTCAAAGAGAATTCTTGTCAGACTCTGGTTACATTTATGACGGTGTGTACCATTTATCACTGCATTTTCTCTCCCTTGCAGCAGTTTAGGGAGGCAAACAGTGCATAGTAATAGAAAGTAGAAGCTGCAAGAAGAACATATATCCATAAAATTGTTGTTGAAAGTATACTGATAATGCTGCTACAGGACCACTGTCACCTCATGTCCTGAGGATTTCTTTTTCTAAACAGAAAATACCCCAGAACTGAATAAACCTTATTCTTAATGATTTCTCCTAAATACTCAGCAATATTCTTGGAATTCAGATATAGTCTTTTAAAATTTTCTGCACCTCTTTCACTTTCTGCATTTACTAAGATACCTTTTTGAAAAGGGAGACAGTATTGTTTTGAACTATCTCACAGGGGAAAATCAGGGTGAGTATATTTAGAAAATTTATATATAATTTTTTTTTTAATATGTATTTAGAAAGAAAGTAAGGATAGCCAAGCTGGGTTTCAGCAGTGGTTATGCTGATAAATTAATGCTGCAGATTGAAAGGCTTTGTTGTGTCTACTGAATCAGTTATTTTCTGTAGCTGTCTCTAGATTTAAGAATAGAAATTGGAAGCAGGTACAGTAAAAGTCATTTTACTGAATAAAAGTATTGTATTATAAATACTGTGTTACACATATGTGTGCACATGTATTGGTTTATTCAGTACAATAGGAGATTTTCATTCACTAAAACAATTATCACTTTATTCATCACAATGTTTCAACTATGCATCTCATTCATACACTAAAATATACCTGTAAGAGTATGAACATATGCATACAGATTTTGAAAGTAATACATGTTGCCTAGCAAGGGGGTTAAGCAGAAGGAAGGAGAGAAGCTCTTAGTTCTTTCTTTCTCCCATTTTTTATTCTTTTGAGAATTTATCTGAAAGCCTAGCATGAAATTTACCCCAATTATGAGCTATCAGCCGTTTAGGAAACACTCATGAGCCCATCTTCAGTCTAGAAAAAAGCCAAAGGTATGGTGCAGATATTAGCAAATGCTGGAGAAGTGTCAAGCAAAGAAGCCTCTTCCTCACAAAACAAGTGAGGCCACTATGTGGCAATTATTGCATGGTGGGTCTTCCACAGCCCTCAGTGGAGTCTTACAGTATGGGTCAGGATGTGAGCACTTTTGGTGCATAGTATCAACTGTGAGGTCATCCGATATGTGTCCACTTTCCTAACTCAGTGCATCTTTCTTCTTTTCATAACAAGTGCTAGGTGTGTAAGGGTCATTGGTGTGTTGGCTGGGTCTTCAAGGTGAGTCATTTAAAATCACTTTTTTCAGTGAGAAAGGGCACGTCTTCCGTTGTACCACAGGTTTCTCTTGCCAGTCTAATCTTAGAGCTCAAGTGTTGGCTCTTTCTGAGCTGATGTCAAGGGCAAGTCTGCATAATTTCACCAGCTCAGAGAGCTCAGCTGCTCAGGCATTTACATGCAGGTTTCTGAGACATCGCTCATGTGGCATCTGTAGGGCTTCTGTAACAGTCTAATAAAAAGCCCCTCAGACTTAAAGCTGGGCTATTATAGGAGTGATTTTGTATCAATGCCATTCTCAAACAAGAACTTCTGAGAGGTGTTGTAGTTGGATAAGTAATTTGAGTTTTTTTGCTTGATATGTGAAAAAATAATTAAGCAAAATGTTTTCTGTAATTCTACTGAGTGGTTGGCAGTGATTTAAAGAAGAGTTACAGAAATATTTGCTGTGTATAAGGGATATATCTTCCACCAGCTCAGAATGTGTCCGTACATTGGATAGATAGAAATTCCCCTAAAGATAAAACTCACATGGATTGCAGAAATATCTACTGCTTGGAAGCTTTGTGCAACTTTTACAAAACAATGGGATGCATTCTACCAGTTTGCTCTTAAGAACTATCTTTGTAACTTGAGGTGAAAACATACTAACAATAATCAGATTACAATTAATTCTGTCATGGGCAAGAAGAGACATTTCTCCCATTTCTCCCTTCCATTCAGTTTGGTTTTTAGCAATGGTAGGACTCCCTGATCTTTGCAGATAGACTGCTTTTTTCTTTGAAGAGCACTGAAGAAATTTTGTTACCGTTGGAAGTATTTGATAAAGAGGGATACCTACTAAGTGTATTTTTTTAGTCATATAAACTGGGTAAGCATGTAGTATTCATGACTGCAAATACAAAAACTTTAGACTGTGACTATAGCTGAATATAAGGAATTGCTTTTTCATAAAAGCCAAGAGAACTAGATATGCACATTCCATCAAAATTATTTTGAAAATTTTAGCTAGAAATGTGTGCTATTATGAATGTGATTCATGCTACTGTAATTTTTATGGCACTAATCAAAAGAAGTGTTATTAGGAAAGCTCAGTGGCATGAGAGAAATTAGATAAGGATTGAATTTGATAGAAATTCAGTTAGATGCATTAGCGTGGCCAGTAAGATGACTATTAAGGATCTCAAACACAGAACGCAGACATGGATTTTTTACAATTATTGGAGTAGGATGACTTTTAGTGAATAAAAAAATATAACACTTGCTGCTTTCTTGTTAATTTAAACACTACACAGAGTAGTCATACCTAAAGTCTGTAGCCATATAGGAAGGCATCTAATTAAACTTACCATAGCAATATAAAACATTACTTGTAAAATGCTACAGGTATATCTTTGAAAAACACCATAGTCAACTCTACATGTGAAATGAAAAGATGTTTTATGTATCAGAAATAATGATCCACTTCTGGTTTTTTTGACTCTGTAGGGCCAATGAATAAATTCATATGGAAATGGGGCCATACTTTAAAATGAATTAATCAATGTGTGCACATTAAAGCAAAAGAAATTATTAGAAGAGCAAGATTTAATTAATACTATCTGATAATTTTGAGTGTGATAGGAGAAGTATTTGATTTCAGCTATGAACATTTTATAGGCAAAGATTCCTAAGCTTAAACACATTTCTCAGAATATAACAGAGACCCAACCCCCCCCCCCCCAAAATAAACAGAAGTAAATTTATTTTTAATTATGAATCTTCCTAAAAGGGAGTTTGCATCAATTGCACAGAAAGAAGATGGTAGACTTGGCATCCCCAACTGTTAGGTATTAGGCTACCACTATTCTTATACTATCTGATCATTTGAATTTACCAGACATCCCCAATTTCTGGATAATTCTACACTCAACCCATCACTATAAATTTGACAGAACATGTATTCATTGAACACACATTCCCTGGAATAGTGTTGATCAGTGCATGGGGCATACTGCAGTTCTTAGCAATGCACAATAGATTTATTCATGGGCAATGAGTTTAATCTGCACAGGCAACATGAGCCTTTTTCCTCACGTAAAGAAGAACTGCATGTAAATTGTATATGCAGCGAGAAAATATATCCTACTTGTTCCTTTGACAAATCTGGCATGTTTTGGATAAGATCATTTTAATTAACCTTAGCCCCAAATCCTTTTCCTTACTGGCCTATTATTGCTTTGAGGGCATTGCAGCAAGTCATTTTACACTGTGGAAACAAAATAAGAACCACACATAGGTTTCTGGTAACTGATTAGTTCTTAAGATTCTTAAATAGAGGTAAAAATCTCCTAAATCTTCCTTAGCGATCATCATCTTTGATTTCTGTTTCACGTGGTCTCCAGACATTATTTCAGTTGCCATTTTCTTGCTCATACTGACTTGTTGCATCAAAGCCATCAGAGGAGCAGTAGCAGACTGCTCAGACTGCTTATTCTCATCTGTTAGTTTATGTCAAGAGTATTTCCTGGAAAGCTGTTGCCAAGATAATTAGTTGGCAAAAAGGTTTTTTGAAATTTAAGTCTACTTCTGTTGTATTTTCTCTTTTTTCCTCTTTCAGTAAGTACCAAAGGCTTTTTTTTGCCCTCTCCTGCTTTATCTTTTCCTTGTTTCGCCCTGTTTTCTTATATTCAAATGTATTCCTTTATTAGCAAAAGTCTTTAATAAAAAAATCAAAGATCAGTCAGAATTTGGTGAAGGTAGATACCAGATATTGCTTCTTAGAATTATGACATGAATTCTGTTTCTCAAACACAGGATTTCAAGACCCATGCTTTGTTATTTTTATATTCCATTACACTGAGGCTGTTTCTAAATCCTTCATTATTTCCTTTCCAGAGAATTTTTAAAATTACATGTGACATAATGAGATACAGATTTGAATAACATTCGAGGCATCATCTTCTGCATTAGGATCTCCAGGAACACTGGTGTATAAGTAAAATCTAGAATCTGGCTGTTTTGGCAAATGTCTGTTCTCAGCAAACACTTAAATGAGTCTGTAGTAACCCTCCATAATAATGTCACAGACATTATTTAATTAGGGAGTTCTGGTCTGTTGTGTGGATTACTCTTCTAAATTCATCCACGTATTCTGAAAGGTAATATGAAACACCCAGGATGGAGACCATTGTATGATATTTGTGCAGTTGTATCCTCCAGTGCTGTGTTTTCTGTAGCTAGCTAATGTTATTATTTTATTTCTCTTCCCTTAAATGAACCATTAAAAAAAAGAAAAAAAAAAAGAAAGAACCTTGTCAGATGTGTATCTTGGTTTTTGTGATTTCAAAGGTAGTCATCATGAATTATTTAATACCACTTTTTCCACTTTAAAAGCTGAAATAACTAGATAATTTGGATTCTATTCTTTACTATTTGAAACATCAGAAAGAAATATAGTAGGAAAATTAATATTTGAGACTTGTGTCCATTAAAGAAATTGGGAGGGATATACAGTTTACTGATAAGGCATTTCTGAAGACCTCTTTAGAGTTCCAGTCTGACCCATGACACTGTAGTGAAGAAAGAATTGAAGGAAAAAATATACATAGATCAAATGAAAAAGGAGTACAAAGCAGAAACATTTAGACCATGGAAGACTGAAATGGCAGTGGGTGACTACAATATTTTCAGACAATAAGAAAAAAATGAGCTGTGCATCAGAGAGAGTTATATGTATTGTAAAAGAACTAAACTAAGCTTGAAACCAAGATTGAGGCATTTTCTACATTTCTGTTGCTCAAATAAGCAGAATAATTTCTATTTGATATTTTTTTTCCCTTCTGCTTCCCAGCACCCTAAATCTGTTCTTTATCACCATATCAAATAAGACAGATAGAGGTATTCTAGAACAGATAAGACATGAAACTTCAAGAGAAAAATGTGTAGATTTTGTTTGCTCATTCATTTGCCAATTTCTGACGAAATCTAAATGTAGTTTATTGCTGAGTGAGAGAAGGTTGTCCTTAATTACAGCAACAAAATTTACTTTTCTATCTGTGTTTATACCTTTTCTGTCTATTGTCTCTGAATCAATCAGTATAAGAGCATGCTTGTGGAAATCAGAATGGTCTCTTGGGAACTGCTGAAACAAATTAAAAAAATTGAGGGAGATCAGAGATTAGCAAAACAAGAATTCAAAATTCCTATGGCTTGCTTTAGTGTGGAAAAAAAAGTATTGGCCTAGGAATAGTTTAGAAAAAAAATGAAGCATAATGGGTCGGTCTCCTGATCTGTTTATTTTTGGTCCCTCTTGTGGGGTTCTTACCTCTGGTAGTTTGTTATTCTGCTAGAAAAATATGCAGTTTAAGAGTTTTCTATTTTGAGTGGCATAATTCTGTCCTATTATTTGATGTTAGGTAAATGGATCACAGTACATAACCAGTTGCCAATTCCAGCCGTTTCTTATGACATTAGGCCAATTTCTTGAATTTGAGATGCACATCATCCTTAATTACAGAACACCTAACTTCCACTTCATTTATGTGAGTTTGAGGCATAAAAGTAGTGCCAGGTCCTTTGTCTAATCAGGAAGGCTGAAAAGCATGAAGAAGAATTATGAGGAGAGGTAAGAGATGCAACGACTGTCAAAACAGAAAGACAGGTAAAATTTTGCTTGTTTGTAAATCCTTCATAAAGCTGCTCAGAACTGACATGAAGGCTGTAGTATCAAATGAGCTGTTACTGAATGAAAACAGATAAGGAAAAGAAGAAAGCTGGTAGCACATAGTGAAACTGAGACAGTGCTGTTGTTTCTGTGTGGGTTCAGTGAATTGCCAGGTTAAATTTTAGGAAAACCTTGCAAGATCGCAGTGAAGCATTGAATGTAATACAGAGAGTTTTGAATGCTGGCAAAGAAAAAGTCAGAATACCTTGAAGAGCAATGTCATTATCTCAAAATTTACAGTGATTAAGATTTTTCCAAGCTTTTCATTTTCCCTTTTTCATCAGTGTTTTTTTCCCTTCTAACTGATCATTCATTTTCAGTCTGCTGTTAAACAGCTTTATCAATTGAAGGCTGTGTAGCTATGTAATGACAATGTATCCAATAAAAATGCTTTCAATTACATTTTAAAACTGCAAAATATCAAATTACTGCTGTATGAAGATACTGCATTGAAAACTCTAAGATTACAAGAGAGGTCATTATGTTTCTCTACTATATGACTTTGTAGTGTAATAGCACAGTGTCACCTTAAACATGATTCATTGAAAGTGTTACAGTGAACAAACTAATTTTTCATTTCTAGAGCCCTGCAATCAATGAAACAGTTCATACAAAGTAAGAAACAGTGTAAACTTTTATTTCTTTATTTCGATTGCTACTAGAACTTTTAGATGATAAAATAAAAAATAATTCTAAAAATGAGATCTAGTTTTCACTATATCTGTGATTTATTTAATTCTTATATTTTTCCTCATTGCAGTTATATTCATAAATGCTAATTTCTTTTGTCTTTTGATTCTCATTCACTAGCAAACATTGGGTTGATAGAGAACTGACTGAGTTACAGGAGATCTGAGTTTAGCTCCTTATTTTATAATTCCCACGATACCTTTGAGAAATTAGTGTTCTAATGTAGTTAAGTTCCATTTGCAAAAGACATTTAGATACTCAGAAAGCAGTGGGCCAAAAGTGCTAAATCCCTCAGGTTTAGAAATCTTACCCAAATCCCTCTGTAGTCAAGTTTCCAATTTATGAACTCCATTTTTCTTAACCACTGGGATTACAGATTTTTTAAGGGGGACATGTCTAACACAAATCACAGTGGCACACATACTGAGGTGTAGGACCACTAACATAGAGCAATCATAGGCTGAAAATCTTGCAGGATGTTTTTTATTATTTCTAAAAATTATGTCACAGCTTTTTAAAAGAACAGTTGTATAATGTTATAAGATTGTGGATTGGATGAAACCACTTATAAACTATGTGTTACATAACCATCATATTCCTGTTCAGTGTAAAAAGTAATTTGTCCTTTTTCAGTAGAAACATCAGTCATTGGCCATAACACAAGCTGCAGGCAAAACTGTAATCTGATGAATTTTCCTTGTCTGAATTTCAGAAGCACATAAAACACATTGTTTTATGCACACCAGAGAGACATTCATACACACTGTAGCATGATCCTTTGTATAAGTAAAGTCTATCCTGGATTTAGTTTGTTCACTAACAAGATACCTGCAATAGCAAACATTCTCTCTCTTATTTTATTTCTAGCAAGTCTACAAGAACTGGGTTTTATGTATGTTCTTTATAAATAAAGTTTTCATCAGAAAACACCAAACATTTCCATTCAGCATTAATTTTACCTACCTAACTACTGAATACCTATTAATAAAGTTGCTCAGGGCAACACACCTGAATTGTTGCATTTTCTACACACTGCCAAAATGACTTCTGTGTAGATTAATGTGGGAGATGACAATAGGTGTAGCTAAACCAGCAATTTAACACTTTGCGATGGCTCTTTTTAGGTGTTAAATGCACTTGCTTTTGTAGTTCGGAGTCATGGTGTGTGCACTAGAATATACCACAGGTGCACTTAAAGCTATTTCCTTCCCAATGAAGTCAAGGTGGAAGTCCTGTCCCGCAGCATCATGTAGAACGCTCCAATCACAGGATGAACATAAAGTCCTCCAGCAGTTTGTTCCCTGGGCATGAGTGGCGTCCTGTTAGTAATGAAAAGCTTGTGTCATGTACTAGGTTCAGATCATCAGTGAGTGTTCAAGAGTAGCAACCAAGTGAATTTCATTGCCAGCAAACATGCATTGTGATTACGGTTCCAAAATGGAGCACCAGACCAAACTCCACTCTCTTCCATCTTTGCACAACTTGGTAAAGTGCATGCACCAAAAAAGGGCCAGTGGGATTCATCTGTATGCGAATTCAGACCTCTCTACAGAGGGCAGGTCACTTATAAAGCTCTGTACTTTCAGTCTGGGTTTGGAGTAGGTACCACAGAGCCTGATTCCTCAAGCATCACACACAGATTGAGGGAATTTCACCTTTCAAGCATCAGCTTAATACAATTTTCAAGAGCATATTTTACTTTTTACACATTTTTGTGGTATCACAGAACACTATATTCCTGCTGACAGATGGAATAGATAGTTTACCAGAATTAAATTAACTTTTAAGAGTAAATCTGTTTCCCTCTATGTTTTACAGATTGTGCATTCTTACAGTTCAGAATTTAAAGGGAGAGTAAAAGGAATGATTTTTTAATATGGTTTTGTTGTTTGCTGGGGGAGCAAAGCAGAGAGAAAGTCTAGTTGTTCTTCTGGAAGGTGAAACATTTTGTACAAATGCTTTGTTGTGCTCCTAATTGCTTCTTTATTGTTTTTAAATTATTATAAAAATAGCTTGTTCTTGACAACTATGCCTTTCCTGTTTTGAAACCATCTTAAAAAATTGCTAATAAGTTGCTCTTGTCAGACCTATGCATACATTCATATCCATGCTAGGCCTCCTAAGATTAGAACATACAGTTATACATCAGTGTTATTTGCACTAGGAACCATATGCCTCTCTTTCGGGCTGTGTAGGGCAAAAAAGTCAGGTAGCAGGGCCTCCGATAACTGGGCTGCTTACACACCTTAAAAATGGTGCAGTAAAAATGTAACATGATATTTAGATTCCAAGCAATTTTTGCTTCTATAATGCTTTATTTGTATTATACATTACAGATTGTAGTATAATGACTTTGCTTTTTGTTGTTCATTGAGCAACACAGCTTTCAGCTGTGATAACATAAACATCTATTTTTTTCTGGTGCTAATGTAGAAGGCAATATAGTTACCTAGAAATTTAAAATATGATAATTGTATATTAATTATTACCAACTTTCTTTCTAACACAGGGGGTTTCTTGATGATATGAGGTGTGATAGAATAGAACCACAAAACAACAGAAAAATTTAGGCTGGCTCTCTGGAAGTCATGTAGTCCAACCTCATGCTCAAAGCAGAGCCAGCTAGATCAGATTGTTCACAGCCTTGTCTAGTCAAGTCCTAAATATCTCCAAGGTTGAAAAGTTCCCAACTTCCCTGAACAAATTGTTCCAGTGTTTTACTACCTCCAATGTGAAAAACTGGACATTTATTTTCAGGAATTGTATTTGTTATGAGGTCAGCTGAAAGAAAAATGACCTGGTAGTTCTAATATAAAGAACTGAACTTCAAAGTCTGTTTATTGCACTAGCCTTTAAACCCACGGAGTAACACAGCATGGGAAGACTAAATTAACAGTCTTTCTTGATTAAATCATGTGGAGTTAATGATTCACTCAGTAATTATCAAATGTGCAGGAACTGTACTGAAACTGAAGCAGGGTAACTCTGGCAGTCCCCCTCAGACCATGCAACCCTGTCCAATCAATCCATTAAAATACATAAAGGAGAATTAGGCAGGCCTTCAAACGTCCCATGCTCCTTAACAAAAACAAAAACAAAAACCCAAAAACTATTTGTGTAGTTCCAACTGTTGATTGCAAAAAATGGGGGCTCTTATCAATATACATAAATACCTGAAGGGAAGGCATAAAGAAGATGGAGCCAGGCTCTTTTCCTTGGTGCCCAGTGCCAGGACCAGAGGCAATGGGCACAACCTGAAACACAGGAGGTTCCCCCTGAACATCAGGAAACACTTTTTCACTGTGAGGGTGACCGAGCACTGGCAGAGGTTGCCCAGAGAGGTTGTGGAGTCTCCGTCCTTGGCGATGTTGAAAAGCCATCTGGACGTGGTCCTGGGCAGCCTGCCCTGGGTGACCCTGCCTGAGCTGGGGGACTGGACAAGATGACCTCCTGAGGTGCCTTCCAGCCTCAGCCATTCTGTCATTCTGTGATTCTGTGGACCAAGTGTCACATGATAACTTATTTGATATTTGTGTTGGATTTTTGGATTAGGTGCTATTGCCTTAGTTCTCTACACACAACCAAAAAAAAAACCCTCCAACTGTATTGTCTTCCTAATGTACATGTTCTAGTTCTAGCTTTCTTTCATAAGAAAGAAACATAGGACGCGCTGGCATACCGCTGTACATAAAGCACTCTTCTGTGGTTGAGTTTTTTCTTGGGGAGTAGAACAAGGCAATGCACAATGGCTCTCTACCTCTTAGAGCAGAGAACAGATTACATAATGTCAGCATTACTCTTCTGGTTTACATCAATGTCAATGTTAAAAAACAATCTGACCAAATTATTCTGAAAGCAGGGGTTTTTCTCCTTGTTTTTCCACCTGTAATATGCTATTAATGTAAATAGAAACCACTTCTCCTCATGAAGTTCATCACCAGCACATTTTTTATATTTGTCATCAGGGAAAAACCTGAAAGATACATATCCTGCTGAAAACAGATTGAACAACCCAAAATAAAAAAGTCAAATATGCAACACCTAGATTCAAATAAGGGACAGAAGAACACCACAGAAAGGATTGCAAGGGCTAGAAGGAAGAAGGGTTAGGGAAGACACACACACAAACTTATTTAAAAGGAGAGGCAATGGGGATTTTCCTGTTTACTATGGTGTTTACTATTCATCAACCTCAGGCCCTAGTCACTACCTACATGCCTATATATTTCCAAAAAAATCTATAATTATGGTTTTGCAGCCAAATTACAGTTCAGTTTGATGAAACAGAAACATTTTTTAGAAGAAACTTTGAGCAACAGTGAATTTCAAAAGAAATTAAAAGAGGAAATAGATTTATTTAACAAGAAAATATATTCAACTTACTCTAAAATATATTATATATTGACTATATTAACATTATTTGGTATACAATATTTTTATATTGCAGTTGTATGCATATATGTATGAGCAGGGTATGCTACACTTATACAAATTCACTATCTGAAATTTCTTATACAGTTTCCATGTAAGCAGTCTTAGAAGTGGACATTTTGCTGTGTAGAAGAAAAGAGTTGACTATCATTTATCTGTTGGGGTTTTTTTCCTGTTGTCTATCCAAAAGATTTCATCCATTAATAGTGCTCTGACATTTAGAAGAATATTTGCTTATTACAATTACCACATTATGTTATGAAACATTTTTGTTCAGAATACATAGCTCTAGACTTTGAAACAACATTGTGGGAACTATTACTTTGAAATATAAATGTATAGGTATAAACATTTACCTGCAAGCATAATTTTAACTTAATTTAGATAGCTGAACTGAAAACATGCTTTGTCTTATACTAGCTTTTAAATGCTTATGAATGCTATTTTTTTTTTTCACGATACCATGTAATCTGGAAAAATAGATTTCTACTGTGTGCAATACACTAAATTTTCCAGGACATTGGTGATATTTCCATATTCAGCTGCATAAAAATATTCTTAGAATTTTCTCCCATAAGAAAAAGTCTTTTTCAAAAAGCAGAGCTTGTAACCTGATGATCATAGCAATTTGTTTTATAAGAAAATTACAAACAAAAGAAAAATTATGTGGTATGTACTGGAAAAAAAATGTACAGCTTGTTTCAAAGCCATGTACTGTAACTTAAAAAATAGAAAGTAGGCTAAAGATGTTTTTGGGTTTGGGTTTGGTTTTGATTTTGGTTTTATGTAATACATTTTGGATTCTTCCAGTTTTCACTTAGGTTTTAGAAACTCTTGAAATTATGTGTCCAGTATACCTTTTTAAATTAGGGATCTAAAGGGGTTTCCTTTGAGCATGAATATTGTTATTCACATGAATTCAGATTTGGGATATATAAGAAAAGATAAATTGAGAGAGTTTCCGACACAGAAAATATTATGGACCTAGACAGACAACAGTTTTACTCCATATAAAAAGCCTTTTATGCTTTAAATATTTGGCAGTTTCCCAGTAATGGAAACAGAAAAGGTACAATACCCTATTAGAATGGGATTTGATATTGAAAACGGGGAATAATGGAAATTTTGTAAACCAGCGTGTGCCAAAGCAGTAAGGAAACAGTACATGTGCAAAGATACTTACAATTATAAGTACAAACAAGGAAAAATGTGCGTGATTGCTCTGACCTTCAATTCATTATAGTACTAATTACCTTCATATTTCTCAATATAAAATAACCATGTTTTAATTATATTTATGCACAAATGCATCTGAAGTTTGGATAAACACTCATGAATAAATTAGAAACCCAATGAAAACCAGACTTCATAAGAAACGCACTGACAAAAGAGTTTATTGTAGCTTTGAGGGTGCTTCTGATGTAACATCATGCCACCTAACATAAGTTTTAGATTATGTTTGATTATAATGATTATAACTTTTTACATAAAACAACAGTTTGACTGGCAATTGCATGGAAGAGAGAATGGAAACCTAGCAACATGGCAATTCCTGTTATTATTGATGTACCCTTGCAAAAAAATGTAATCTGTTTGAAAACTTTGCATTTACTATTTGATGGAAGTAATTCAATTCAGTGACAGAAGGAGTCCTTAAGTCCTCTACATCTGTGGTCAAGAGAGAAGCTAAGGGTGTGTACATGCACCTCATGGATCAAACCCATAATTTCTGAAGGATTTGATGAGGGGTTTTGAAGTCTTTTCTTCAGTGATCTTGAATTTGAAATCTTTATGCTATCCCATCACTTTGTGAAGTATGTTCCATACCAAAGCAATCCTAGCACGGAAACATGGACAGGTAAAGCTAAATAGCAGAGTGGTTCTCTGCCAACAGAGAAGTCTACAACATATGAAAGAATGGATCTATGATACAAAATTTCAGACACTACAAATCCAGTTTTATAAGGGTTCCTAACATAGATTTCATCTCCTTACCTTGTCTCTAATATTCCAAAGAGGTAAATACCACTACTGCTGCTACTACAAGTACCACAAGTACTATAACAGCAGCAACTGCTGCTGCTACTACTACTAAATAACTGCTTATATAATAGTTTAAATCCAGAATTTCTGTTCTCTACTTTTCATAGTGCTTGGACAGTTAAGCACAAAGGTAACAAGTCATATCAGATATCCTCTGACTGTATTGGTTTTTAAACAGTTTTATCTTAGAAGACTGAATAGTATAGTGCAGGACATCTGGGACAACAGTACAGCTAAATGCAAGTATATCTACTTTTTCAAGGCTGACAATTCCCATCCACCCTTTTTTCTTTAATCATTAGAAACATGAAAATGTAAAAATATCCTATTTACAACTAATTACTGAGAATCCCGCATTATATCATTCTTCTGCTGTGATCTGATTAGCGGATAGAATATAAATTAAGCTTATTTATTTGACTATAAAATCTTCTGATTTTTTTTATGAGGCACCATGAGGTCTGCAGGCCAAGGCACTAAATGAAGATGTGTCTAAATTGTTTTTAGGAGTCATTTAAAGTGGGCCTAGAGATAACAAACATCAGTGTATTAGCCTATAAAATAAATGTTGAATTGCCATAAATAGAAAAATCTCCAGAATACAGAATTTCAGCACAGAAATATCAGTAGATAACTAAGTTATATTTATATTTCTATTTATTCATAGATCAGATTTTCAGTGGAGACTAGAAAAACTACACTTGCTATGATAGGAAGCAATTTTAACATCACTTTTAGTTTAAATGCTTTTATACAAACGTCAGCAAGAAATTTACTCAGTTACTTTTATGCCAGGTTATTTTTATATACATGAACATGCATTATTCAACACCAAAAAAAAGAGAAATGGGGTACTTACCAGATTGTACAGCATTGAAGAAAATCAGACAGAGTAGCAGTAGCTTAATTCAAATTCTATAAAAACTACATCAATTTTAACAAAATCATTCACTTTTTCCCATTAATAGAATGTGCTTTTTGTCTCTTCCTTAATTTGATTATTCAAAAATCCCACAGTTTGCCGTCATAAAAGAGATCTTTCTAGCATAAAGAAGAGCTACTTTTTAGTGTAATTAACAGGGCCAAGAATTGTCTAGCAAAGCTACTCAGATTAATTAGTAATAAAGAAAATGTTTTGTCCCACTAACATTTTCTATTAAAATTCAGTTCAGATTTAAGCACTGTTGTACAACTGATGTGTGACATTAGACAGTTATTAATGCTATTAGAATCAAGAAGATTCCTCATATGCATAAGGTTAAATATGCTGAGCCAGGGTCTCATATAAGAAAGTAAAAATAGGTCTGCATATCATTATATGGTTATAAAATAGAACTTGTAAAATATGGTGTCTAATATTTAGTTTCCATTATTCTTGTGTTGAGTGTGATGCTAGCAATAAAAAGAAAAAGGCATTTTTTCAGCAAAATTGAAATTAAAAACATAAAAAGAGGCCAGTACTATCTAGTTGGGATAGACCAGATTGAGAGGCAGAGGAAGACAAACTCGGTGTGGTCTTGTCCATTCTGTCTTTTGGGAGTGAGCCCTGCTCTCATGGGAGCTGAGGGAGGGCTGCTGCAAATTCCCTGCCTGTGCTGAGGATCGTGGGGGGACACACACTGCCCAGCCAGGCAAGCCTGGTGAGGGGACACGTTCCATCAGCTTTGCTTCCTGGCCTCTTCCTGGAAGCTGTCCAGCTGGTTTATTTGGGACCCTTAAATGAAATTTTCCCAGAATCACATAGAGGTTTTGCTTTTGAGGAAACCGAGTTACTGCAGAGAAAATGTGCACAATAAAGGGAACAAGGGTATAGATGTTGCATGACAGCAGAGATGTACTCTCTGAGACAAAGTGCTTGCAATTTGTCTACTATCTTCAGTGCCTGAGTTCCCTTTGCCTCTGAATTACCAATTAAAAATCAATTTTCATAACAAATCTTCCTAAACACATATGACAGCAAATGTTACATACTTAACAGCTAGCCTAATAAACAAAATGCTAAACAATGTAAAATAAATATTCTTGGTGACTTGCACTGGTTTTTGGACATGATAGTCTACTTTCTGATATTAGTATTCTGTAACTCTGTTTAAGTGGATGGTAACTGCCTGACTGCTACTTTCCTCACTTTTGGTAGCCATTATCTCTGCCTTTCATTGTGGAGCTGTAGTTTTCTTCAGGAGATGTCCATCAGGGCTGACAACCTCATAAACCTGAAGCAAAGGTCTTTTGAGACAAAACTGCATGTCACAGTCACACATTCTCGTCATAGATGTGTTTGGTGTCATTTTCTAGTGGAGCTGGCATCTTTGGGGACACTAAATTATACTTTTGTTTGCTCTTATCCATGTGTCTATTTCTGCAAATCCTCCATGACTCTGACATCCGCTTCTACTCAGTGCCAGTAATCTTGTTTTCAGTTTTCAGTTAAATAAAATGTCAGCAGGCGTCAACCCATGCTTCACTGGTGCCATCTTATAATTTTGCAGAGCTAAATACAGATTGGTGTCTCATTCCACTGCCACCTTTATAGGCACTTTATTATTTTGACACCATTTTCTGCCAGCCTATTGGGAAAGGGGATAACAAACTAGAGGTCCCATCTCTAAACCCATATTTCACAGCAAACTGCTTCTTAAACAGTGGCCCAGAGACAGACATTACTATGTCTGATATGTCTAGTGAAAACAGATTTGATGTGCACGATCATCTGTTTAACTGTGCTTTCTTCTTCTAAGACTATGTCAAAGGAATTGGGATGAGTTTGGAGCAAATACATATACATTCCCATTAATTGTAAACAAATCTCTGTGTTAGGCATTTGGTTTTGCTGTGTCAGCAGTGTGGATTATCTTTATGAATTTGGCCTTCATTTTTTGGCATATGCAGTAGGCCTTGACAGCTTCCTCAATATCCTTGGCCACCTGAGCCCTTGCTATAAATTAACTCTAGTTCTTGTCTTCAGTTTTTTTCCCTTCTCAAATGCCTTTTTTGTGCCATTATAATGTTTTCAAGCCATCTTAGGAATCATTGTCCTTTAAGCACAATTCCCCCTTCCCTCCAGAGGAAGTGAGAGCTTCCTATTGATTAACTGTATAGGCTGGAAAATTGCTCTTCTGTCCTTTCTGTGCTAATAACCTAAATTGCTTTCTGCAGGATATCATCCTGGAAGTATAGCTTCAGCAACCGTTGTCTATCTTTTGGATAAGACCAGATAAGAATTTTAAATTAGACTGGTTTTCTCCCTCTGAACTCACCCTCACACAGTGCTGCCAAAAGTGTCTGAAATCCTTAAATCTCTTCCAGATTTCTATTCATTTTGCAAATCATGTTTGTAATTGGAAAATAAAACCAAAATTATAAAAACAACAAAAGCCCCTCTTTGTTCTGAAGTGTTGTTTGTGAGGCACCATTTGGCAATGGCAGCAGGTGGAACCCTCATAAGGACATCGAACCAAGTCCTGATCCTCAGTCTGAGTGTATTAAAATTCATTTGACATAATAGTCATGGTATTTAAGCCAATGGTCTCCACTTTTGATCGTACTGTTGTGTGCTGATTACTTCCTGAAGGTGTCTAATGGCAGCTTCATCTTGTACTTACTATCACAGTATTTGAAATGTAAGTGTGATTCCATTCTTTCAGCTTTTTAAAATTAACAACTCATCTTCAAAGGACATTTTTGCTAAGGTCTGACAAAAAAAAAATAGGCATGTATGTCCTGCAAATTTACCATTCACAAAATCTTTACACCCTTTACCAGAAAAGCGGGCATTCTAGTTGTGGCCTTAAACATCAGTAAAATCTACTTACGCTTTTATCACCTTTAAAATTACAGGTTTGAATCTTTTAAAGCTGCTAAGAGATTGGTTCATGTTATTTTATTTTTTTCTCAGACCAAAATGTGACTCATATCACCATTGATACTCTCTGTGGCAATATTCCAGGTCAGGCAGGATTCTGGGCTAAACTGAAAATATAAAAAAGAGACTTTGAATGTAGCCTGAAGTTTCATTAAACATAAATTAGATGAACAAACTTATTTAAAGTAGAAACTATTTATATTAACCAGGAAAAACAGAATAGAAATAATCATAAGTTTATAAAGAAGTCTCCAACTTCACATTTTTAAACTTGCAGAGGGAATGTGTGTAAATACAGGCTGCAACTTGTCAGGGTTCTTCTAACTCTAATGTGTCCTGGGTGGAAAAATATTTATTTTATCTATTTATTTACTTCTCATTCAATTATGTGGGTTAATATGTAGTGTCTGTGTGTGTATGCATAACTATACATTTGTTGCTGTAAGTATATAACAGTCTTGTTACAGGACAATGCAAAAGTTTTCTTTTAACTTTTTGGCTTTGAGGAGTTTGTACACAAGCAGTGATTGACAGGTGTCCCTGGTGGATTTTTTATTTTAACTAATGTAAGGAACATGAACAGAGCTTGAAGTTCCTGCAAAGCAGTTAAATGGTTTTACTGAGCTTTTTTCAATGGGCACAGTTTTGTAATAAAATTTGGCCTAGGAGTCAATATGAGGAAACTGTAAGCAGACATTGTTTTTTTAATTCTAAGGAATACTAAAGGAAATGTGTAACAGAAGGTGTAGCTTATCTGATCTCACATTCCCTGGGGTGCTGAGATGCTTTCTCTTGCTTGTAAATGTTTGGTTTCACTGCTGAAGGTCAGTAATGCCTGCTTTGTGACTTTAGCCACTGTATATAGCTAAGCTACCAGACAGTGTTATTACAGGAAAGAATCAGAAACTACAGAACTTAGGAATCTGCATTTTCATATGCTACACATTGCTCCAAAGAGCACTGTAGTTAAAACTTTAAAAGCAATACTGAAAAATAATGAAATAACTATTAGGAGGCCTACTGTATTTGATTATTATGCAAATCACAAATATATCTCAATTTTTTTTGCTTATCTGGTTTCTTTGTAGTAAATATATCACAGAAGAATAGCACAAGACAGCTTGTTCCAGCTTTGTTGAGGGGTTATAAGCTTTCTTGTCAAGGATAGGCCAACTGATAACATACATAACTAAACTTCCAGAGGGAGACTGGACTCGCATTTAGCTCTGAAGTCTGCTCTTTTTATTTCAGACTTGAAGAAGGACTTGTCTAATTTTTTCAATTATATTATCTGGTCTAATACATGTTACCCTCATCTACAAGCTTTGTCTCTCCTACATCCTTTAGACCAGTATAGCTGCACTGAAGCAACTTTGGAGGAACAACTAAACCTATAATTTTAACAATTTAGGATATGATCTCTCCTTTCTTGTTCTGTTCCATTATAATAACAGCTTCTGTAATTTTACTTGTGAGATTCTAAAATGAATTAAACACCTGTGTAACTCTTCAAATGCAGATTCTGGCTTGCTCAACAGTGCTTGATAGAAGTATATATAAGATACAAGTATGTTATAAGCTGATTTTAACAAGTAATAAGTAGTTCTTTATATGATTATTTAAGTGGGAAACTAGGAGTTCAGATTTCTAACATTCTATATCTTTATTCACATGTGAATTCAGTGACAGTATTCAAATGAATAAGGATTTGCCACTTGAATAAGAGTTGTAAAATTAAGCTTAACTGTTCTCTTCCTTGTGTATTTTGTTAGCAGACAATTTATGTTTTACAAATTTCCTTTCCAAAAACCATTATGAAGAACAAACTACTTGTGTCCCCTTTTAAGGCTCCTTATTGCCACACCATTAGTCTCTCCCATACCACTGAGAGATCCGTCTGGATGGTCATAACCACCAAGAATGTAATTTTGGTCACCTAGTTGTTGACTTTTCCAGCAAGACCTGTGTGTCCCCCATGTTCTATTTGGGAAAATTACTCTTTAATGATTCACAGAGCATATTCTTCCTCTTAATTATCTCAAAAATAATAGCATAATTAAGAAGTTCAGAAATAATGCATCTGGGGCCATATCTTATGTTATCAAATATCAGGTATTAACTATAAACCAAAATGTAGTATAAATTGATGAAGAAATTTAGGAACAAGGCTGGCATTTTTGTTCCTTGAGCTATGTCTTCACTGTTTTTAAACAGTACTCTCATGATCAGATTCCTCAATCTCCTGTAGCCTAAGCTCTGCAAGTAAAACCTTCAAATGCAGGTAGAAGAATTCCTCTAGAGTCCAAACGTATTTGCATGGTAGTATATTGCCAGGCAGGTTTTTTGTAGTTTTCTGACAGTCTGTCTATGAAAGAATATAGAGCTGACTAGGTAATACATTTATGTCCACAGCGAAGTCCAGTACTTCAGGACAGCGTAAATATAGTAATGTTATCTGGAAACCTAATAATTAGGTGGATTATTGAATTGTTTTTATGACTATGGAGATGTGTCTCTCTCTGTCATGCAAGATTTATTACCAAGAGTACTCCAAAATTCTAGCTGGTGAATAATCTACTATCCTGAGCAAAGAAAAATACAAGAAATAAGAAAAGAGTGTGTCAGCTCACTTAATATCTTTGTTTACTCTGTTGGGTCTTGCTGACGGAACATTTTAAAGGAAGATTGCACCTTCTGAATTAATCCAGGAAGGATTGGTCATAGGTGTGGCTTAGGTCACGTTAAGGCAATGTAGGTGAAGACAGGTTTATGTAAAAAGTGAAAAATGCATAAATATTTTATCTTGGAATAAAAGTAACTGCTATCACAACAGGAGCCTTAACCAACAACAAAGTCAAGGGTAATATCGTCAAATAATCAACTCAGAAAAGTGCTATTTTGCATGACACCAAGACGAATTTGTCCCTCAGATGAGGACAACAGTCTTTGGATGAATAAACTACAGTGACTGTGCCACTAATGGACATGAGCATCTACTCCAGCTTCTTCCTATCCTCAGACATCAGAGAAGTCAAAACACTATAGTAAAAGTCTGGCTTAGGTATCAAATACTCTCGTACACAACACAGCAGGCAGCTCCCCAGTATGATTCCCCTCTCATTCCCTTCTTGCCCACACAAATAAAGAGCAGCATTGGTTTTTAAATTATTTCTTTTATTTGGTGTATCCAAGAGATTCTTGGTTTTATGAACAATTCAGTGCAATTTAAATCTGCGTCCTATTTTAGTCTGCAAATACCTGCTGTTCAGATATGCTTAGGCGCTCTGGGAGAGCACAGGCTACAGAGCTTTCTGCTATACTCTGCAAGCTGGTTCTCTGTGTAATCCCTCTGCAACATTAGCCCAGGCCATACATTTGCTCACTTCGTGAGGCAGCATCAGTGTCACTTGCCAAAGATTATGAGTAATGAATCAACAATAAAATAGTTGTTTCACTATGGTAGCACTATGACAATCATAAGCCCTCACATCCCATTTCTTCCTGTGTTAAAACTATCCCAAGTTTAACTCGATACAGTATGACCAGTTCTATTGACTGCTTACCATATGCTGAGTTTAAAAGCAGTGAGGCCTTCGTAAGAGATTAAATAAACATAATGTGTTTGGAGGATACAAGATTAAACAAACATAAAACCTGAGCTCTCTGGTATAAGATCAGACTGTTGGCAAAGACAGCTTCTAAAGGTGCTGTTTCTTTCCTGAGATGTCATTTCAAATATGAATGCATTTAAAATGAAATGCATGAAGGCTTGCTGAAAAATAAATCAAACTTAAATTTTAGATCCTCATGCACTATATGCTTTTTTTGAGAAATGAAACCTTCAGTGATGTATTTATACCTGCACATGAAAATATATCCAATTTGTCATAAAATCATTAATGAATACCAAGCACCATATGTTCTGACTGGATAAAACTGATCTGCTGTCATGTGGATCCATAAGATGGATTTGCAGTGGCTTTTAGAAATATGTAGCTTCAAAAACATTTGGGAATGCTTTTTCCTTTTCTCCTTTCAAGTTCCATTTTTTGCAGCTTTATGTTTGTTAATAGTGAGCTGCACAGATCCAGAAGCCAATTAAACAAGAGTCAGAATTTTCCTTTCAGGATTTCTTAGCCAAGAATCAACAATGGAGAAAATAAATTGCATTGGTGTGCTAGTCTATGAAACATCAGTTTGTCCCTTTGCATTTTGAAATGCAAAGAGAGGATTTTAATTCACCTGCAAGGTCCTGTCCTTTGAGCTTCTTTAGGTAAATTGACTTTGCATAATGAAATTTTCATTGCTTCTGGAAATAAGCAGAATAATATATTTCAAAAAGCATTTCCTCCATGAGAATTGCTCCATTTCTAGTTACAGGCTATATCTATGAAATAGTATTACTAGCTAAATAAACATCAGATAAACAGCTATAACATTTTAAAGGGGTGTATCTTAAAGACTTATTGATAAATAATTCATAAATCTGTTCATTTTAGAGATATTTCATCCAAGATCACTAGGAATTAAGGGGGAAAAAAGTAAAGGATTATTTGGGTTTTTGTTTTCATCTTGAAATTTTTAATTATATTGTTTACTATATCTTTAATATTTACAGATGTGCAGCAAATATAAATGGAGTTTACATTTCTGAGTAGTCCTATGAAGTCAGTGTTAATTTTCACCTACTTAAGCTTATATAAAAGTGTTTGACACAATATAGAAGTTGGCGCAGGATAAAATAGAAAGACACAAGTGTCTCTTACTGGAATAAATCTGCCCCATATAAGCTTATTCATCCTCTTCCTTTCCATAAAACCTGAGAAATGATCACCGTTCCTGGTAGATGGAAATAGTGCCCAGATGATTAGATTTGGCATAACAAGAGTAGATAGGATGATTTTTTTTCTGCTCAACTATTAAATTTCCTTGCTTAAGAGTTTGTGTGATTGATTGATTGCTCCTTGCTTATTAAGACAGATTTATGTCCAGTAGGAAGGATCACTACCTAAGTGGAAATCACAGTTTAGCAGGGTATGAGTTAAGTTGCAATGTAGCCTGTACACCTGGGCTTCTCCTCTCCACCGGTAAGGCCCCATTAGTGGAGCCATTTCCTACTGCAGCATTATTCTACACATGCCAGAGAGGAGAGGAGTGTGGCAGGTAGCGGTCCTTGAAGCAACATCATGTTTTATTTTTCTTGTACAAATACCGTAGCATCTCACATTGAGCAAGATTAAGGGAATGTGTCAAGCACACCTGGGTTTTCTGTGTAGAGCTACTCTGGTGCTGTTGCTCTGGATCCCCAGTGAATAGATGCAACAGCCCTGAGCACTTCAAAACTGCAAAGCACTGGTGATAATGAAATTCAGTGCTGCACGAAGCTCTGCCTCCTATTACACTTCTACATATTAAAAAGAGAGGAAAAAAAGGCCCCCACAAATGCCAGCCTCCAGCATGAAGTCTGAATCATTAATGAGAAGCAGTAGATTCAGTTTCTCTTTAAGTGCAAAATTTATTGCAGCCTTACATTGGGCTAATGCATCCGCAGTGTTCTGTTTACTACTATCTAGGTCACAGAACTGATTTTCCCTGGAAAATTGAATTACATTTGATAGGTGAATTTGTGGATTCTGGATATACTCCTGACTTCAGAAGTAGAGCACAACTGCCATTCTTTCTCAGTCCTTTCTCTGATGACACAATATGGAGTTATGTGCTTGTATTCAGGGTGCACCTCTTCATGCCAGTCTTGCCTGTGGGAGAGCATAGTTGATAAGAATATTATCCCATCTGCAGTCTTTGTCATCCTTTACCTAAAGAGTATAATAGCTATGTATGGTCTTATGAGACTTATTCCTCAGTCCATGTGGGTAAACAATGCTGGCAGCAGCCAAAGACATCAGACTTCTGAGCATATATTTACAAACAAAAACACACTTTCCTCAGCGTTGTGAGGGAGACTTCTCAAGATAACTGCCTGTCCAGATCACACTTGTTTCCCAAGCCAGATGTTATAATGTGTATCCCGCAAACTCTTTTCCCCACTACTTCTCCTTTCCTAGAATCTTAACACGTTCGTTGAATTGTGCACATCAACTCTTCTTTCATCTGGGTGTTCAGGCTTGGAGCTGGGAGTCCTGTCGCTGCCTGTGCTTCCACACTCCTCTACCACATCTCTAGTACCAGCGGCACAGCCGTATGTCTCCCGCTTCCTTATATATTGCTTGTTACCTCTCTTAGCTCCTTAATTGCTGAACTGGGCACTACTATTTCATCAAAAATTGTTATGTATATATATGCTTCATAGAGATAAAGTGCACATAATAGCGATGAATGGCTTGCCTCACCTTCTACCAGATTCCTTATTTCCTACAGCAGCTTTTTCTTGCAACAGTATTTCTCTCCCTCCCCCAGTGACGGTCTCTATATTCCTTAATTAGAGTTTAAATATTGCAACATTATGTAAATTATTTTAAAGCAAGCAAACAAAAACCACAAAACACTGCTCATTTTCTCCCAGTAGTCTTTGGCTCAGAGAGTGGAGTGGCCCATAGATTCTGGTAACACTTCTGTAGTTCGTTGTGCATGTTACTGATCGAAGGAGGCAGCTATCATTCTGTCAGTATTACAGATAAGATCATTTGGATTACAATAGATTTCCTTCCAGAAAAGGTGAAAATAGAATGAAGTATCATCTCACATGGATGAGCCAAAAGTCACCCGCTTGGCAAGCCCTCATTCTGCTTGTTTGCACTGCATAATATTTAGCTTACTTTTTACAAGTGAATGCTATTTAATACACAACATTTTAATGAAAATACTGCCAAGCAATTATTCAACGTTAACTGTACTACAATAGTCCATGGGAACCAACCAAGAATAATTTGTGCTAGACACTCCACAAATATAGGTGAAAGCCAATATTTTCCATGAAAAGCATGAAAGGTAAAGCTGACAACAAAAGGACTGGAACTGTATTTACACAGTCAAAGGATCTATAGCTGCATATGCACATTTAATTTCAATAGTAGCCTGCTTGAAATATCTTGATGCTTTCTAAAATAGAGAACTTAATGAACCTGATTAGAAGACTTGACAGCTACTTCAAGGGAAATGCTTGAATTAGTGCTTTACAAATGACATTTGGTTGCGATAGAAGGGTACAAAAAACAAGCCACCATCAGTAGAACCGGTGCATTACAACTGTGTTCATCTCCTTTCTCCCCAAGTTGAGAGAGATGTATTTATAGTAAGGAACACTTCTTTTACACTTCCAGTACTTAGACATGATTTAGACACTTAGCTTAGGAAAATCCTCATTCAAAAATATTAGGGGTTATTAATTTATTAACAACTTGCTTCTGTTTTCTACAAGCACAATGTTTAACAAGATGACTACTTCTTCAGCATGAAAACCTTAAGCTCATATATATTTGCACTATGATGACTGGAAAACTGAAAATAAAGTAACGCAAGTAAATGCCCTGCTTGTTTCTTACGGCTCACTGTTCAGACAAACTTTACATTGCAGTACTTTTTCTCTCTTTTACAGATTCTTGTCTTTAGTTGTGTCTCATTAAATAGCAATACAACACTGAATTGAGATTATGCACATGAGTGCTTCACTATCACCTCTTTGGGCTGATCTTTTGTAAGCTAACCTGTCTGAACTCTGTAAGCATTCTCCGTGGAACACAGCAAACAGTAATGCACCAAGCCTGATCAAGGGAGATTTTCGTAAGTGTAGGTCTAGTGTAGCTTATGCATCCACTGAAAACTGGCACCAAATCATACTTTCTTTTGTTCAGTAGTTATATTAAAATTGTTCAAAAGAATCAAATGTTCAGATATAGGGTCTTCTAAAAATTAACAGCAATTCTGATCCTGTTGCTTTTATTTCATATACTAAATAGATTGCTTCTGAAAAAAAAGTGCTTTTGGCTTTTATTTCCTAATGAATTAGTCACTTCAAGTAGGAAAGGTGGTTTTATAGTACCTCGTAAAGTGTATTTTAAACATGATGGTTATTAACCATTTTCAGTCTCTTTCCCAGATTGTTTTGAATGTTTATCTGTGATATGAGATCTTAAATATTGAACATATTGGTTGCCAGTGAATATTTCAGAAGACACAGACAAGGTCTTCTGGATTCACAGTTTGTATTATTAAGCTGTCATAAAGTGGGAAAAGCCTCCCCTGTCATAAGACTATGTCAAAGAGGGAACACGGAAGTGACTTTGATGAAGACCTGCAGTGGTGAGGCCTGAAAGAAGGCACTGCAAAAAGAGAACAAGAAGTATGAATGTAATAAAACCAAAAATAGGAAGCTGGCTGGCATGTTGAAAAAGGGGTTCATGTTTCATCTGGTCACAGTTCTAAGCAGTAACACTGTCTTGGCAGCTGAATGGTATAGATTAGAGAGTTCTCTATGTAACTGTCAAGCTGAAGGATTTAAGGTAGGATTCAAACAAGTGTTTCAATCAGATAGGCAAATTCTGGTTTTAAAGAGGAATATTGACCGCAAGGCCTCTCTCATAGTCAGGTGGATGCAGATCATATGGCAGAACACAGTTCTCAGTTTGAGGGAAGTAAATGTTACCCAACGCTTTCTATATCTAGAGTTGGTTTCGGTTTGTCCTATATAATAAAAAGAATTATAAGAAGAAGACTTAAAACTAAAATTTTATTTTCAGATAACCATGAGTTTGTCATGGCTGCCTGGAAGTCCTGACCTGATACATTATGAAGCCTCACAAAGTCCTCCTACTTACTTCAGCAGCAAGAACTTTCCTTGAGTAGGCTGTCCCAGGAAGATGTTTACGACTATCTGACACAAAGGCAAGCATTTTGGGGGGGAAGGTTTTATCAGGGAGCTGACATTATGGAGCTGGAAGTATTCACTGATCAGAGAAACTGATGAAAAGCAAAGGGTTAACCATGGATTTAGGAATGTAGAAAAAGAAACCACTTTCAATGTTGAAATTTCCTGATCAGCCAAAATTTAGTTTGCCTCTATGCATAGAAAAATTTAGAAAATAAAACAAACAAAAATGTTTTGGTATAGTTTACTGTTTAAGAAATTCCTTAGAATGGTGCTACAGCTGGTTTTAATAAAAATCATGCTGACTTGTATAGCTGTACAAAATTGTAATCCTTATGACAAAGATCCGGCCTAGGGGAGAGATTGAAATGTGATACCACAGCAAAGTCCAGTTGTGAAAACTAAAATATGGGATTAAATAAAATAACAGAATCAAAATGGTAAAACAAGTGACCTCACAGGAGACTAGAGGAGCACATAGATCATAAATCTAAGAGTTACTGTGAAAATTAACTTGAACAAGGGTCATTCTGAATCAGACCAAGTAGCTGTATAGACCAGTATGTATCTGCAATAGCAGCTGGAAGTAGGTGTTTAAAAAGACAGTAGAAGTTGTATATAAAGGGATCCTTTTCCTGAAAAAAGTCCTAGCTTTCAGCAACAAAACAGATGACCAAGGGTTATACCCAGATCACTTTGCATAAAAGCTACTGATGGAATTATTCTCAATTAATTTACTAAATGTTTTTAAGTATCCATTTGTACTTCTGGCCTCTACAATGTGTTTTGGGAATGAGTTCCACAGCAGAAGTCAGAGACTAGACAGTTGACAATAAAATTAGTTAATAAGAACTAAAAAGTGATGGCTGGTTTGTTGAACTACTGTGCATAAAGTTGTGAAAGCTTTTGTTCAAATTCAGTCAAGGTTTTTAAACTGCATCTGTCAACTCCCAAGTAATATCTTGGCTCTTAACTAAAAAAAAAATAAATTGTGGAACACAGAAATGAAGATGCATGAAAGAAGACTGATAATTATTTTTTTCTGGCTTTGATAAATATAAACTATTTGACAACATTTCACAGGTCATGTCACCTCCCTGTTATAATTAGTGCCTGGTCAAAGATTCTTCCCTGTATAGATCAGTAGTGACTTCATTACTGTAATACCGATTAACAACTATGTTAATTTCAGGACTGCATGACTAAAACAATATTGTTCAGGAATAAACTATGAGGATAATCTGAGATAATAACAATGTCTTACATGGCGACATCTAAGAAGCTCAGTATATTTAGTATACCAAAGAGCAAGCTTAGTGGCCCATATATTATTTTTAGAAGTGCTTATTTGTGACGAAGTGTTCTGATAAAGCAGCCTCAGTACTAGTAGAAAAAGGAGTGAATACAGCTGAAAGTGGTAAACTCATGCTGAAAGTCCAATATAAAGCTACAGCAAGGAGAGGAAAACAGCACTTTAAAAACTTACGCAGTTATATAATAAGTTCTTCAGCTGATCTATATAAATCAAGATATTGTATGCTAGATGTAACAGTAGTTTAAAGATTTTAGCCTGTTATATGGATAGGGCCAGATCTTTCTGCCTTGAAGCCTTGATTATAGTATGATTTCCCCACAAGTAAATTTGGAAATTATCATTGTACATTACTAAACAATTGCAGATGAGCTAGCTTTCCCTGACTTAAGAATAATACAGGCACTTTAAAAAGAATACATTTTTATAACGCAAAGATCTCACCTATGCGAGGGAAAAAAAAAAAAAAGCTTTTTTTTCCCCCATGTAAGCTACTAAAATGTTGGTATTTAACCTGAAGGCTATCTCTTTGAACAGAGCCTTAGGAATTTGAGGTAAATTAAAATAGAGAGGTACAGTGAAAAAAAATTGTGACAGTTGAGGAAGATTTGACTACCTACTTTGCTGCTACATGTCTGAGTTCAAGTAAAGTACTTTTCTATATGAAAAATTAAATACTTAAATGTTAATTACTCCAAACATTAGCCATTAAAAATAATTACATAATCTCACTTAGATAAAGACAAGTAATGGTTAGAGTTCCCTTCTACATGGCCATATTCTGTTTGAGTATATTAAATACGTATTCATACATATATTGACATATTCGGTATATTTAATATCTATTGAAACCTATAGCATTCAAAGAATATAAAGACATTAATTTCTCCCCTCAAAGCTCTTAGCCTTTGACAGTACACAAATGAGCAGAAGAAAGGATTTAAACTTTGTATCTTAAGACCCAGTCTTGAGTTTTCACTGGTACATGACCTCCTAGCTAGATGTTGCATTGACAGCTTTTAAGCAGCCCACCTGAATATCCTTTGCCTGAAGTGTGTCTTCTTAAGCCCTGAATAACTGAAACACTTAACTCAGTTTCTTTGTAGAGTGCAAAGTTAGTCCTCTACCTTAACATTTTGCAATACCTTGCTGAATGGTGTCTTGGCATTTATTTGATAGCATTTTCTGAGTTCCTTCAATGTATTGCTCTCCTTCTGCTGATAAAAAGTAAATCTAATCCAAAGGTATGTAAAGAGAAGCAAGTCTTAGGAATTAGCAGATATAGACAAATATTTAAAGCATGTCTACACTGTAGAACTGTATTGCAATAACCTTTCTGAAGTTTAGGACTGCCTAACACAGCCTGCTGCTACATGATGTATGAGGTATAGGCTTCTTTTCATGCTAATCTGGTAAAAACTCCTTGATCTTGAATAGATAAAAGACATTGCAGGGCCTATCTTTTACTTTCATCTTCTCTGTCTATTATCCAAGTCTTTATCTTATAAGTCACCTTTGTCTTACTTACTCCTTACGCCATAGCTTCTCTCTTGAAAGAGCACATTAACACGTTAAGAAGATACACAAATAGCCTTTTCTTACAAAAAATTGTGACACTCTCTTGAGATCAAAAGGGATGATTGTCATTCATCTGCTGTTTAGACATTCTTAAGTGGGCATACTTTTTACTGTCTTGGAGATTCATTTTAAGGTCAATACTGTGTGCAACTAATAACATTCAGCTGAAGTTTAACTGACCAGAAAAAGATGGAGGCTTCCCCATTAAGGTTCAAGATGAAACATCAGTTTCCTACATACACTAATCATCCAATGTGTTTCTGTTCCCTGAGATCTAATAATTTTTTAGAATACCATGAGAGAGGATTGCCTTTGCTTTTATGATCCGTAGGTTTTCCATCCAGAAAATAATATCCTATGTATGTTGTACAAACAGAGAAAGGGGAAATCTCTTCAGACAAAAGATTAAAAAAAACCAACTAAATTCTAACATAACATTAATTATTTTTCCCTGTAACGAATTTCCAGTTATTCCTGTCTGCCTACTCTATGCTAGTTAAATGGGATTCTGATACACTTTATTCCTGAAAATAGCTACTTCTGCTTTGGGGAATCCTGGGTTGGCCCAATATAGTCTCCCTTGATACAAAATTTAAATATAAAATTTCCCATGAGTTACCATATTGTCGTTTAGTGATTGAAACGTGAGAAACTTCTATTTGTGCATTGTGAGCTCTTCTGTCAGCTCACTGCAAGTCTGAAGAAGCATCTCCCAACTTGTTCCTTCTAAAGCAGGAAAGGAAAAAGAGGCCTTTTGCTGTAAGCTGAAGGACACACAACTGGAGTAGTACTGCATCTACTGAACAACTGTTAGAAGATAGGGATCATCTGCAGCAACAGGCAAAAAAGTGTGGGAATTTCTTGAAAAGATATCCAGATTTATTGGTGCTATGGATCACTACGTAATGTCTTAATGACCCATGGATTATGAGGAAATGAGATCTTCCTATTATCAGTCATTACAGCAGCAATGTATACTTGAGGACTAAGTATGCTAAGCAGCTAAGCATTCAGATGTGCAAACAGCTGTTTCAAAATCTAGTGGTCTTGGAAAGCTACAGAGGAAGGGTCGGGAGGGTTTACCTTAATGCTGCTTTCCCTAGCTGACGAAGGTTTAATAAAATGCCTATACATTTAATCTTTGAAATAATAAAGGAAAGAAGTAGGATTCCCAAGTCCAAGCCCTTTCAGTGGAAAGCTTATTCTTTTAGCTGCTGGAGAAGTTGCTTTTCTTCTCCTGATATGAGTAGATTTATCTGTCTGTATGAAGAAGTACATGATACCTAATTTAGTCTTTCCTGTCTGAGAAAGAGCCTCCATTTTTCCTGCTTAGGTCTTACAAGATGTCAAAGTGAAAGGTGTAGCTCAGTTTAGACACACAATTTAAAAACAGGACTATGAAGATAATTCAGAGATGCTAACTTGTTCTATGCTATTTTTTCCACCCAAAGAGAAAATGAAACTGTAATATGAATGTTGATAACTATTTCTGCTAACTTGCTGTTAAAAGTTTATGGTAAAGTTTGGGCTTGAGATCTCACCAAAGTATTACCAAGACCTGATATGCTACTCTCTAATTTTATGTATTGAGTAAATACTGGTGTTTACATTCACTAATATCCTTGCATAATCTAAATTATCCCATTGTGAAAGTATTTCTTTCTGCCCATAATGCATGCTATCAGGCAGACTAAATTTAAAGACAAATTTGGGGACTCACACAGTGTCTCACTGAATTAGTCTTAGCCAAAAAGGCTCATCTTCTCGGTTGAACATGCAGCAGCTTTGGAAAACTGCTTCTTTCCTTTGTCTGTGTATACAAATACATGCATATAAATATATGTGTGTGTGTTTATATATACATACATGTGAATGTTCGTATACATGTGTTTGTGTGTGTATAGATATATGTATAAAAACACAGTTCTCCAAATGTGCTGCACGTTCAACCAAAAGGCTGAGCCTTTTTTGCTGAGACTAATTCAGTCTCAGCTTATTTAAAATAACTACTCACATAAAGTAGTTAGTTCAAATTATCAGAAGCGAGGTATTTTTATATTATATGTGTGTGTGCGCATGAGCACGTGCATGTCTGCTAATCACTATTTCCCCACCACAACTAACGTGCTTCCCCATGTACCAGCCCCTCAGGTGTACACAACATCATGGACACAGAAGGGCTACTGTCTTGAACGTCTGTGTGCACTGATGGCCCCTGCATCCAAGACAGTCCTGAAGACCTCTACACAGGTAAGCAGCTTTGTGCCTTCAGAAGGTTATGTGCTTTTTCAAACTAGATTCACTAGTCTAATGAATAATACGATTCTACCAGCATCCTTTCTCACATTCTTACATTGCAAATTCAGCACTGAAATGAAGACTAGTTTTGTTAGTTGTGGTTTGAGCAAAGACTCATGTGCAATGTCCAGATTTACTTATGAAAACATTTTCCGCCCACTCACATTTTTCATTTCATCTTCATAACAGCTATTTTTCTAATCAAGTTGTGTTATTTTCCTCATGAAGATCTGAAAGTAAATTGTTTGTTTTAGAAAATGTTGGGAAATTTATACTGCAAACTGATTTCTGTTTTATTTTGCTTCTTTGTGGGAGAAAGGACAGGATTGATGCTACCTAAACCACTTGAGGTCAAACCTAATCCATTAAAACATTTCCATAGGACATAGATTCTGTCCTAAATAAATTGTGATTAAGTAAAAACATGAACCGTGCATAGTAGGGAATTTCACTCGAGTACTAATCTTTGCTGATTACTTACGTTTAATCACACTGTGACTGCTTCAGATATTAAGAACTATCTACCCAAATTGGAAACAACACTGGAAAATAGTGCCATTGGTGAAAGAAGTTTACTATTTGCTTTACCTTGAAAATGAAGGATAATAAGGGGAAAAAAAGTGATAGTAATACTCTTCCAGTGGGCAGTTTCTTTTTTCATGGAGCCTTTAAAACAATTAGGTGATTAAGAATTTGAAACAGACAAAAGCAAATTCTAAATATCTGGTTTTACATATTCAAAAGCAACCTCTTAATAACAATGATGTTAAATAGATTATACTGTTTAAACAAAGCAGGGCTTGGGGGATTTTTAGACAAAGATTTACATTAAATTGGAAAGCAAGCAATGTCCTCAAAAGAGGATTTTTAGTTGTCATGAATCAGGAATAGGACAGGATCTCCTCGTAATAAATGGTGATGCAAAATGGATTTTTCTGCCATGCTGCTAAATTCTGCCTGTTGCTGTCAATAGGATTTACTGGACGTTAAAAGCCTGAGGTGTTTACATCTGGATTATAAGATTTAAAAAAAAAATAAAAATTGCCACTTCATGAATGCAAAGGAGAAGTTAAAATGAGAGTTAATACAGATCAGTTTTAAACTAGAATAATAGCACACTCCGAACAATGAAATGGAGCAGACATCTGTTTTGCTAAGAAAGCAACAGTATGCTTTTCGTTTTCCACCCGGATAAAACATTTCGTATGAAAGAAAAAAGTGGCAGTGTACATGAAGCCTCTACCTTTACTGCTGTACAAAGTGTCAACTTGGATCAAGTCTGAGGGACCTGAGGCAGCTGTCAAAACACCAGTTTCTCCTTTCCCTGTCTCAATAGTATGTCAAGTAGCTGCATGGCCCCAGACTTGGGCAGGCAAGAGTAAAAGGCAAAAAAAACTTCCAGTAGTAAACAGGAAAATATTTTTATGATGTCTCAGCAGACATGGATTTAGAAACTAAAATGCATAAACACAAGATGATCTGAGATGCACTTTGAAACTACAACATGCATTGTTGAGCCACAGCATGCTGGTTTGGTTTATGCTCAACTGGGTTACTTTCCAAAGGTAGTAAACTGTGCAAATCTAGAGATACAAAGAAGGCTTACTGGCAGCTTATAGTTTTTGTAAGAAATTTAATACTATCCATGCTTCAAAGTTTTTAGACAAATAGAACAATTGCAGAAATTAGAAGAGGCAGGTAGTTCTGCAGAGTTAAGCACTTAAGGACTTCCCTGGTACCTGGTGGAATTTAAACTGGCACCAGACTAACATGCTTCACTATCTCCAGCTGGTAAAGACCTTGGAATTGAAGGGACAACGTGCAGAAAAGAAGTGGCACTATTATCAGAAGTTTGTGTTTCTTTGCATTTGTGATTATAGAATAGGGCTGTATAAAAGTAGGTGAGAGGTGGGATCAGTAAGGTATTGGAGAACCTGAGGACTCCAAGTGTGTAACAAGCCTAATTTAGGACAGGTCAAACAGAAGCTTTATTACTATGATCATAGTGAGAACAGTCGGACAGCATCTCCCCCTCTGCTCCCCTGCCCTCTGCCAAGTGATTGCAGAGACCCGACCTATATACCATTTCAGAATAAAAAAAAATTAAAAATTTAAAAAAAAAAAAAAAAAGACATGAGGAAAAACAATCATTTCAAGGTTAACAAAGCCAGGTATCCATCCCTGGGAGGGGTGGATTCCTTAAGTAGCTTGCTAACTGCCACAGTTCTAAGAAGGAATCAAACAGTAAATAATGTGACAATATGGAGTGATGGCTCTTGATGGAGCCTGTAGGGGTGGCACATCCAGTATTATCTTAGCTCAAAAGTGGGGAGTTAGAAACAATCACAGGCTGTTAGCTTTTAGTCAAAAGGAATGTTCCTTTAGTTAGGATAAACTTTTTAGCCAGCTCTCTCCGATCTTAAATATTAATATTTTTATCACCACAAAGAGAAATTGTAATACTCATGGTAGACTCATGCTTTGCTGAGCTGCAGCTAGGATGCAGCCATCACAAATTAAGGCTGATGTTACAGTAGCATTGTACATTATCATGGGCTGATAATCTGCAGACGCTTATTACCTAATATTCTTATTCTGTCATAAAAACCTTAGATTAGCACAACAAAAACATTATCACTACAGCAAAATTTATTGAAGTACAAAAAATTAACAATCAGGTTTTGATGTTAGAAGGGGATAACTTGGTCCAGATGCTCTTATTGACTAAAGACAGGCTTATTAATGTTTCATTTAAATTGTACTGTTTGACAAGCCTGTCATAATTTTCATACCACATGCTCACCTGCCAGCCATGTCAAGCCTGTCGCACCAATTCCTAAACACTAGAACAAAATTAGCATTTGACCTTTAGAAAGTTAGCTCAGAATGCAAGTGCATGTCCTAAAACTCACATAACTCATCTTTTCTTGGCTGAAAACAGCAAGAAGCCATATAGCAAGCCACTACAGGTTATAAGCACAAAGAAAAGAGCACAGAAGTATGCAGTTTACAGAGAGTGATTTACTTGTAGACAAAATATTAACCACACTGCATGCACAGCACACTGTTTCAAGAAAAAAAAAAAAATTAAGTGTTTAATAACATCAGAATGGCATCTGAAATAATTGACCTACCTTTTTCATAACTCTGAGGAAGAATGGAATTGAAAGGAAAACCTTCTGTCTAATTTTTAGAAAAAATAAATAACCTATTGTTTCACCTCAGTTGTTCTGCTGAAACAATGCTTTAAGTTTTGATGCCAATTTTTTAAATTTTGCAGTGTTTTGACACGAGAAAAAAATCAATACAACTTACAGGGACTTCAAAAAAGTAACCATATATGTAATTGCCCCATCACAAAATTCTTTCCCCTTTTTTTTGCCTCTTCCCGTGTAATTGGAGGCCCCTAGATGTTTAAATCGGGACTCTGTTTTCCCTAGACTCCCTCTATAGCCAGTGGAGAATAAAAGGACCTCTAGAGAGCACTGCAACACATAAATTCTGAGTCTTCTTTTCTAGGTATCTCTCCCTTCTCTTTCAACTCTCAGCAGAGCCTTTGAATGTTTTAAGTTAACTGGGAAAAAAGGTAGACCAACATTTTTGTTGCAAGGCAGCAAATTTGCTCCCATTTGTTTAAAAAGATTAGGTACCTATCTAAAGCTACTGGAAACTAATTCCTTCTTTCAATGATTTCACTGCTTCACTATATTTTTTATTTCCCCTAATTAACTATAAACTAGATGCATTTACCTGATTTAGTATAGGATCACTAGAATTCAGATGTTTGGGCATGTTGAGCTGATTAGATTCTTTTTAACTCTAAAGAAGTGGAATAAGTTTTCCATTATTCTAGTTTCACAAATAATTTTTCAAGTTCATTTATAAAACCAGAAACTTAAAACAGATTGCAAGATTTATCCCCAACACATTCTTGAATGTTTAATCAAAGGTATCAATAGATACCACTTCTGTTCCATTTGAAAAAGAAACAGTCAGCTTACAAACATAACTGACATTTTAAATACTTTGTGATACAACATTCAGCAGTGTACTACTTTAGCAAGCAAAATGAGACATGACACAAGCAAAATAACTCCATTAAATGACAAAATATTTTCCATGTTCTTGTACTCTGAAATTATTTTAAAAGACAGAAGGAATTCTATTTGCATTTTGTCTCCGTAATACGGGTCTGTGCATTGCAGATGTCTAGACAACAAATGTACATTCTGCAAAAAAGAAAAATAATGCAGTACACAATAGTTTATTCTGAATAACCAAGAGTCAAATGTTATGGTAGAAAACATTTAGAAAAACAAGGAAGTAGTAAAAATAGCATCTTCTTGAAGCAAGAAAATGTAGCCCTAGCTAAATTATGTTGCCTGGTATGGTCGGGTAATTGTTAAAAGGCAAGCTTTCAAGGTTTTTTATGATTAATGTAATTCCAACATTAAGTAAAAATGGTGAGAGTAGATTTCACATTTTATGCAACAAGCTATGCTTTAGGAATTGTCATTTTGGTTTGATAGCTGCTTTTTCAGTGGCAGAGAAAATATTATTATTGACATAATAACATTCTTGTTTTACTAATATTATTAAAAGTAGCTCCAAAATGGAGGAGTTCATAAATACATAATTCAAATCAACCAAACATGTCCAACTTTATAAATAGAATGTATTTTCCACTGGCAATTTAAGTTAATGTCTCCTTTGTTCTGCTCAAAATAAGATTGTTTTCTCACTTGCTAAATAGTTGTTAAATTGGTGAGACATACCTAATAAATTTAAATCCCAAAGGACTAATGTTGTTCTGTTGGTCTTTTATGACTCAGGGTGAGAAAGGACCAGTGATAACTGTATACAACTCAATAAATTTTCAGAAATACCAATTTAATCCATAATCTCTCTCCACTCTTAATTTACATAGACACTTACAGTAGCATTAATTTCTATTTCTCAGGCCTTCCTTCACAAGATCTGATATTTGATTGGTCAGTCCTTTTAAAATTTCTCCATTTGCTTTCCCTTTTTTACTGCCTCAGAAACAGTGATCTTTTACTCACCTTCCAGTTCCTTCCCATTCCAGCCTATTATGACTACCGAAATTTTTGGTTTTTTTTTTACTGTAAAATTACTTCCCAGTCACCTGTCTGTTTCCTTTACAGACACCTTGTAGGAAGGAGATTTTATTTGTTCTATACAAATACATCTTTTTCCTTCAAACTGTCTTCTTTCTAAGGTAGCTCCAAGGCTTCAATGTGCCAAAAATTCTTCATGAAGGACCTATGTAAATATTTCCAAAGTTTTGCTATGAAAATGTGACACATCTTTCAAAACTTACTGAGAAAACATTTAATTTTAAATAACAGTGGAATAGGGTGGAGGGTCTAGCGTGCAAGTCTTATGAGGAGCAGCTGAGGGAACTGGGGTTGTTTAGCCTGGAGAAAAGGAGGCTGAGGGGAGACCTTATCGCTCTCTACAACTACCTGAAAGGGGGTTGTAGTGAGGTGGGGGTTGGTCTCTTTTCCCAAGTAATAAGTGATAGGACAGGAGGAAATGGCCTCAAGTTGTGTCAGGGGAGGTTTAGGTTGGATATTAGGAAATATTTCTTCATGGGAAGGGTTGCCAAGCATTGGAACAGGCTGCCCAGGGAAGTGGTTGAGTCACCATCCCTGGAGGTATTTAACAGACGCATAGACATGGTGCTTAGGGACATGGATTAGTGGTGGACTTGGTGGTGTTGGGTTTACAGTTGGACTCATTGATCTTAAGGGTCTTTTCCAACCTAAATGATTCCATGTTTCTATGATTCTAAGGTCTTTTTAACACTGCTTACACCATACCTCTATTGTAGTATCGCTCATGCCTTGGAAATCCCTCTTGGGCTATGCTGCTGTTCCCAGTTTGTGTACAGTCAGTCTCTGGGCCATTACAAGGTGGCCACACTGACAGTAGGTGTGAAGACTCATACCCCAAACGTAGCAGTTCACTTGCAGGAGTGAACATACTCTTTTTCTTTCCCTATGGTAACATCTGCTTAGCTTGATGAAAAAGAAGCCACATTCAATTGAACTAATTTGGATCTCACAGACAGACCTTCATCTAACATCCCTGCTTTCATTTACATGTAAATCAAAGGTGGGGGGAAGGCTGGAAGAAACAGCTCCTTGCCACCAACTGCTGACACCCTTAAGTAATTCTTTTAAGCTTTTCCATCACCTGGGAAATTCCCATTAAGTAAGGCATTCAAGAAAAAGCAGTCAGTTGCAAGTTATAGCAATAGCCACCAGAACACAAATATTAAAAGGTAGCCAGAAATAAAATCTGTAGAACAGACACTGACACTGTAGTCAAATTACAGTCCCGTTTCTGCCCCCAATAGCTGCAGAATATAGTTTCACGGTTCTCTAGGGTGCTAGTTAAAGGGTAGCCTTCCAGAAGACCTGAAACTACAGGTAGCACTCAAGATGCTGATTCACCAGGTAATATAGTAAGACAGATGTTAATCCTAACTACAGGAGAGACAAATAGAAAAAAAAAGACAAAATAAGCTGAATAAAATTGTGCTTCTAACGTGTAATTCAACCTTCTATATATTTTAGCTAAGTTTCATGTTATAAGGGTAACTTAATTTTCATCCTTTGTAATAAAAGAATTGAAAGAATCCTGTAAGAATTTAACTGAAGAGAACTATCCAAATTAATTTTGAGAGGGGAAAAAAATACCCCAAAACAACAACAACAACAACACCAAAACCAAAACAAACCCACAAACAAAAAAACTATGAACCTTTCCTACCAAACATTTTGTAGAATTTCACACAGACAGCAAATTTATTTTGAAAGTACACCAATCCTTTGCAATACTTTTCTCAGGGTAACCATTTGTCCATGCAAGTCAGCACAAATGAAAATTCTTCAGGGAAAAAAAAAAAGTTTTGAAAGAATCTGCAAAATGTCCACATTTTTAAGAATTTTTTCTTTAATTTCACTCATCCTGCATCACACTCAACATTCATCAAGAAAGTTATTGTGGCAACATTGGCATCAACTGTGAAATATCGATCTCTTAATTGTATATAAGCTTTTAAAAACATCTTCCTGCCTGAAACAACTTAGTGGCTTGTTAAATAGAGATTAGAAAAGGAAGGATAATCTCGCACTTCAGAATTCATCCTTTCCTGTAAAATTTCAAAGCTCTTTTCCTGGAACTGCTGCAGGCTTCATCTGTGGTCCTGGAAAAGTCAGTCTTCATCACCCATGAAAATACTAATTTGTTCCTTCTATCTCATTCAGAAGTAACATGCATCTAGATTTCAAACTTGCTGGGGTATAAATTGTCAATCGTTATACAGTGCTTAAAATCAAGGGAGCTTCATATTACCTGGGATGTCCAGGTCTTATTACAGAGCAAATAATAATAATGACCATAAAAATAATTGACACAGAGAAATACATTAGCGAATGGTATAACTTTCATAGCCTGTGAAGGTACCTGCAGCGACAACAGTTTTAAAACTTCCAATAAAAGAGGATTTCTCATTCTTCCAGTCCTCCCTATGATTCAGTGCCTTGCAGATTAAAGTTTCTCACATGCATTTTTAAAATTCATACCCAGTTTAAGTATTAAAAGAAAATAAATGGACATAGGCAGGCAGCACTTGGATACAAAATGAGTGAAACTGCATCATGACACATCACTATTATTTTGCAGGCCAGCTACTTAGCTTGTATTAATTTGAGAGCTGCAGTGATTTGGACAAGCGTACTGCCATACATGCATGACGGGAGTTTGCCTCAGTAATTTCTGCTCAAAAAACAGATTAATTTTAAGACTAAAAATTTTAAACTCTTTTCACATCTATTGACATCCTTCATTATTAGTTGCTAACTTGCTTGGGTTTGTTGATCTGAGTGTCATTTGAATACGTTCATTATTATATTGCCAGAAGAAACAAAATTAAACTTAATTAGAGGTCATATCACCTCCAGCTCAAGTTAATTAAAAGCCTAATCAAACCTTTTGGGAAACAGTAGCCTGTCAGTGAAAAAATGATAAGGGGAATAAAGTGCACTAGACCCACATTAAGGACAGTAATCTGTCTGATTGCCTTTTATTTTACCCCGCCCTCATTTTACACAAAAAAAGAAATACATACTATAGCACATATACCTTCATATAATGCTCATACTAAATAAAAGAGTGTATCAGTTTTCCTTCAGTCTAATAAACGATGCATATTGCAGGAAGAAATGCATTAATTATAGTGCATGTCTTTATGCTTCCTAGCACATAGGTGCCAACTAAATATAATTAGCTATTACAAGGTCAACTTTCCAACTTAACTGCATTTGGGAGAAGTACGAAAAACAGCTGGAGGTCTAACATAACTAACTCTCAAATTAATAAAGATGAGCTGAGTAGAACTGGTAGAGTGCATAATTTGACTGTCTGTGTCAGGACACCTGTGTTCTCAGATTGCACTGACCTGCTGTGCAACCAGGAAAGCCACTGCCTTACCTGGATATTTGGTTTTTTCTATTTAAATCATCCATTCTTTGACCCAAGGCATATCTCTTCCTCAGGTGAGTGCATAGTTCTCAGGGCACTGATGCCTTGATGTTAGTTTGGTTCTTTCAGTGCTATCATCATCAAGCTTCAGATTAATATATTCCTTACGTACAAGGAAGACAAAGATTTGTGCAAGTGAATGACCATTCCTGAAATGATAAAATGCTCACATGCAATAATATTTACACTGCAGATCTAATGTAATTACCTTCTGATCATAATATGTGTTCTTTCAGACAATCTTTAGTTCTCAGTAATACGTTCTCTTTAATTACTGCTATATTATCAATTAATAGATTGCTACTCATTGCTTCTCAACATAGCTTGCAATTTTAGTCACAGTAAGCAATACTTAGAAATTAAAGTTATTCTGTCTCTCCGTGATATTCTCAATCTGTCTTTTGAACAGATGGCAATCCCTGGTGATTTTAGGGCAGTCTGCTTTAATTTTTGCTGGTAAGGGTTTTATGGAACAAAGGGATTCCTGTTGTAACCGTAGAGCCATCAACTCCTTAAAGCTCTAATCTTAAAAGGTGACCACTGTGTCCTTGTGAAGCCCCACTCACTTCAGTGATTTAGTATGCTCAGATTGCCTGTTGAGGACCAGAGTCTTAGGTCACATTCATCATCACATGCGTGAGGAATATTCAGGAATACAGGAATATTTACCTGGATTTCTGGAAGGAAGCACTACTCATTGTGAGTTAGCCTGGCATAATTTGCCTGAAAACAATGTCTTTAGAAATAGCTGTTGTAAATACACAGAACTAAGACTGTGTTCGGACTGTATTAACTTGATCTGCTCTTTGCAAGCAGCCAAATGTATTTTTTTATTATGCTAGAGTTTGTTATGTTATCTTGTTTTGATGTTAAGTGGGATGACTTATTTGAGCAACCTCACATTACTTAAAGAGGAAAGAATGAAATATATCATGTATATCAATCACCATATTACATATGTGCAAGATTATTTAATCAACTTTTAAGAGTAAAAAAATACAAGTCATATCAATAGTTCCAAATAAGATTATTGCTCTCCCTTAGCACTGACAAAAGAACCTAGAGTCCTCAGAGAATTCACATTAAAGAGTTAGATGAAGTGCATTAAGTGTCATTTTAACAGCAAAAGAAAGGTTATAAGCTCAGATACTTTGCTGCCTGGCTCTGGAATAGAAACGTACACAGACAGAGCCAAGCTCCCAGTTACCAGCCAAAGATACTTTTTTCAAGTAGGAGATTTTCATTGAAAATCCAGGAGACTACAGTATCAGTTGATTCAAGTAAGAACTTAATTTCAAATGAGAGATTTGGCTAATATTTGTGTCAATTCTCATTCTGTCCTAATGGGCTTATTTATCAGTAGTTGTATCATCAGTTTTTTCTTTCCTACATATGATAAATCATTTGAATAGGAAAGCAGAATACATAGCCTTCTGTGGCATAATACTACTAACTACCAAAAAAACATTAGATATCAGTTAGAAATTATTTATTCAGTCAGCCTCTGAATTAGTGGCTAACTATATTTGTCATTTTGCTTTTTGGAACCAGCAGAATAAACTTAGGTATTCCCATGCAATTCAGAGTAATATCGTCAACTTCAGCAGATCTTAACCAAATTTATTCAGCTGTAACTGAGATCAGATCCCAGCTCATAAGACAAGTTTGAGTTGTCTTCAGGGGCAGATCAATGGGAAAAATTTCTGGCAAACAAATTTAAGATATCAACGAACATGGATTGATATTAATGATGAACTTGAGCCTATGTCCTAGCTCTAACTCCGTATCTAAATAAAGAAATGTTTTACTGAATGACTTCTTTTCTCCAGTGCATGTTACAGTATTGAATACAGTTCAGTGTTCCCATACAAAGTTTTTGAACTCAGCACGCTTCATTTTTCTCTCTCTATAAGCAATGCACCGAGAGCAAAACACATCCTTTTTTTGTCTTTTTTAGTTCAAGCTCTGCCTTCCAAAGATTAGAAATTGTGGAACAATTAAGTCATGGGAAGGAACACAGCAGCATTAAATAATAGTAGCTAGTATAAAGCAGTCTAGAAGATGTCAGGAGAACTTAGTACCAGCTATCACTGCTGTAAGGAATCTACAAAGACAGACACTTCTCCCATGGGAGGTCTCATGAGGAAAAGTTCTACCAACAGATGCAGAAAATTATTGTGACCATTTGTTTCATATCACTAGGAGCCTCATATAACAGCTTCTTCCATCAAGAGCCCACAGCTGAAATTTATAGAAGACAATTATTATTTTTTCAATAAAAATTGTTTATTGGACTTGAAAAGAAGTCCTGAACAAAAAGGACCCAACAAGAAGCCTGGGATATTCAACATATGTTAATTATCTGTATTTCTTAGATGCATGTTTTCTGAGTCCAGCAAGAACCTGTTAATTTTAAGCCCGACTAGTTCCTTGGGCATAATAAATAATATTCAGTATTGAATACAAAAACCTCAATTTATGTCAAACTAACAGTTTGGTATCATCCCTGTTCTGTACTGGATGAGCTAGAATTCATAAAAATGAGATCCAAACCAGTGTACATTTGACATTTTTGCTGCTTGTCCTTACCCTTATTTCTTCTTCCTGCAGAATGATTAGCATTTAAGCTGAGCTGAGCAGGTGGTTTTCATCAAAACAACTTTTTGTGACTAGCTTTCAGAAATCATGTGTTGATTTTAGTGTTGATTTAAAAGGAAAATCCAAAGAAAAATTTCATAACATTTAATCTTGAAATAAAAATCCAGGGACCTGAATCTTCATTTAAAACTTTATTCTTAGTAATGTTCTTCATATCTGTTTTGGTTTGCTCTTTATATAATTTCATGATGTATAGAATATTGTTACTACTCCTGAGAACTCCCACTTAATGCTAACTGAAAGGCATTATCTACTTAGATGAAAATATGTTTCCTATTTGTGGACTGAATGAAACCACAAGTACAGATGCATTTTCTTGGATTGTCCCAGAGCAGTCATTTTCCTCACTTATACATTTGAAGCATCTTGGTTTACCTAAGCAGAGTAAAAATAGCATAACATGGAAAAGCAGAAAGCAGATCAGGAATAAATTGCTAATACTGGATACGTCAACATTTCATTTTAGTATTGTCTTTCTCTCATGACATGTTTTCAGGGAGGAAATATTAGAAAACATGCACAAATCTGTTCTTTTCCCTGCTATCATTTTCTCGTAAATGTTATTCTCAATTTCAGAGCCAAGTGGAAATATCTAAAATGACATACAGATGCTTACATCTGAACAAATGCTTAATATATATGAACATTCTGGTTACAAATCAGGACTGAAATATAGATTTATTATGTCTGGAACTCAGTTAGTTTTGGAAGCATTTTCATGCCATTTTCCTTCTTCTCATGATAGTTCCTGTCCAGCCAAAAACATGTATTGTATGCTATTCAATAAAAATACATACATGCTTAGATTTGTGAAGGCAGGAACAAATTTCTTAATCACAAGCAGGAATTCAGATGGTTTTCATCAGGGAAAAATGAAAGAAAATTCAGGAGAATGTTGCTTCCATTTAAAAAAATGTCACCAAGGTCCACTATAAATTGTGTCATACTTTTAATGGCTGCAGGATCAGGCTTTTAAGCAAGAATAATTGAGAAAATTGGCATTTCCCAAAGATTAATGTCTGCCTTGAAGAATGAATTAGAGACACTTAACAACAGTATATTTCTTATCCAGAAAATATAACCCAAAAGCACTACTTTTAAAATTCATTAATGTTTATGAACATTTATGAATCCCTTTCTGATAGACAAACAAATAACCCACTAGATGCCTGTTATGGACAGCTTCACAGGCTGTAAAAAGATTTCTAGAATAATAAAATCTTGCACATTAGCAAAATATTTTTCTTGTTCTATTCCTATGTCTTCCTTCCCATTTACAATATACAGTACAGCAAGAAATGAAATGAAAAGAGCAGGTGAAGGCTGACACACTATAAGGCACTGGAGCAGAATTAGTAGGAAAATGCTGAGATTGCTCAGGGCTTAAGTAGGTCTGTATAGTCTAAGAGTGCCTGAGTGTGAGAGCTAAGCCCTACTCAGACTGAATTCTTTGTCTGGTGAAAGAGAAAGCCTGACTTGCAAAAGAAAGTCTCCCCTAGCAAATAGTTTCGAATTTTGAGTATGTGTTTATGGTTAATACTTTGGTGATAAGCAAGAGAGACTGAATGACTGAATTTGTGACCAAGGGTCATAAATGTGAGGAAGCCAATATCTAGGAATGCTAAAAGACAGAAAAAAAAAAAAAATCAGCACTAAAACAAAGTAGCTAGAAGTGATGGATGTCGGGAAAGAAAGAGAAATGAGTCATGAAAGAAAAACAGATATATGGAGATTAAAAAGAAGGTACATTGGAAAGAGAAAGATGAAGGAGGAAGTAAAAATCAATGAGAATAAAATATACATAAAGTGAGTCATAACAGGATGCTTGTATTTTGTCAGATGTATTCATCAATCTGTAAAAAGAAATCAAAATGTAAAGTAGTGGAATGAAGAACCAGCAAAGCTGGGCTGGAAATACACTGGAGCTTCCCTGGGGCAGCACAATGCCTGGGGCTTCCCTTAGCTCCACTGTCACATGCTCTGGAGTTTTTGTGTCTTTCATTCAGAATAGGGAATTATGCTTTCACACAGTTTGTTAATCTCTGTAAATGTAAAAGGTAAAGATGGGCCCTGCCCATAATAACTGAATTCTGAGAAATTTGGAACCTGAGAGGACAAACATGGCGCGCCCCTATATTCCTGTTGAAGAATAACCCAATATTCCCAATCTAAGCAGTTTTAAGCTTTGATGTTTGATGTTAAATTGTGCCCCCCTATCCACTTCTAACTTCCAGTCCGTCAAATGCAACACAAGGATTAACAGAGTGTCTCCAGTTGTAGCTGATTCATGAAATTGTTATTGAAATGAAAGACTCCAAGAGAGCAAAGCTGGTTCTGCACACAAGAACATTTCCAGTGGATAATACTTTGCTTATGTTTTGTAATTCCAGCAGAAATAAGACTTAGCAAGAACAGAAATTGAATTCTGGAGAATTTTCTTATAGGCATAACTTAAATTTTGCTCCAGATAATACTGGACCTATGATACTTATTCTAATAGGCTTGGCTGCTAGCTTCCTCTATCATAATCACATTTCCAAGAAGTCTGAAATACCAATGACTTTTCCCATTCATGCCTCAATTTTACTTCTAGATTCCTGCCAGAACAACTTCAATTTTGGATTACTAATACAGTTACAGAATTTCCTAAAAATGATTTTATTTTTTTTTCTAATTCTTGCAAGCACCACTTACAACTAAATGCATGAAGTTCTGGTTTTACTTTGCAAGTGCCTGTGTGCCATCATCTTCTTTGGTATACAGAAATATAGGCTCTTTAGCACATTTTTCATGCTTTTGAACTTCGGAAAAGCAAAATGAAACCAAAAAATGAGTTTGGGTTATTTCGAGGACCATAGGAGATTAAGACAGAGTGAATGTAAATTGAAGACAGATCATGGCAGAAAGCTTGGTAAGCACAGTAAGAAACAATCCATACCATCTTCTCTTTCACTTTAATGCATGCAGCTATGCACAATGAAATACATGTGTACATGTACATTAGTGTTATTGAAGCAACACGTACTGTCAGAGGGTTAGAGGAAATCTGGTATGGCTGTTCATCAAATAGAAGTGGTTGCAGTTAGTTTGCTTTTTTAAACATGTCTATTACAGGCAAAGTTCTGAAAATAATGAAAATTACATGCAAGAAAATACTGAACTGAGCATTAATTTTATAGCTGGTATTGTATTTGTTAATAGCAATTGAGGCAGTAGGTAATCACATTATTTATTTAAAAGCTAAAATAAAGATAAAAGAAATAAACTCAGAGGAAGCTGGTAAGTCAGGCCCAACTACTAATATTTGTTCATTACTGAGGAAATGATCTCATATCTGACATTCTATCGGAGCACAGAATAATTAAAAATGTGACATTATTTACTTCCTGAAAAAGCAAAGGACAATAGCAATTCACACAGACCTTAGTACTCACGCCATTTCTAATTAATTGCTGTGTTTTGGAAGTGGATTTGAGATGTAGTTGGTTTAATTTAGAGATGGAATTTGTAATAAACACATGATTTGGAAGACACTGCTAGATTAGCAAATGGTTTTGTGAAAAGAACCTTTGAGATTTTATGTCTTGAAACTCTCCTTCTTTAAGCAACCCTTAGCATGAGGAAATGTTCAGGTTCAATAAAAACAAATGTGACTTAATAAGCAGGCTAGGAAAGAGTCGTGCTGCAGGCTTATTACATAGCCTGTTTTCTGAGCTTCCTGTAGACAGTTCTGCCAGACAACAGGTTGTCAAAACTTAGACATTCAAGACTTTCCTAAATTAAAGATTCCCGTGCAATTCTGCTGCTAATGCAAAAGTCTAAAATTTCAAATCCACACTGAATTTCTCCAAAGCAGCTAAATGGAGAAAAAAACCTAGCAAAGGAAGAATAGCACCATACCTATGGCTCCATACCAGGCAGCTCCATTAGCAGATGAACAGACGGAACTAATTGTGATTTCTGACCAGGCCACCTGCTAACTGCTGAAACCTTCTTAAATTTGCAATGTCTGCTTGCCAGTTCCTTAAATTGTTCTGACAAGTAAGTTCTGCAAACTGAAGCAAAAATACACCTCTTAGGAGTTGGAAAACATTTTTTTCTAGTAACATGGCCAAAGTGTGCCTGGTTTTTTGGTGACCAAATGAAGACTAAAAGATTTGGGGCACTTGAGTCTACAGATTAGAAGTCTGAGAGAGATTATAAAAAACTTGAAATCATCAAAGATTGGTTGGGAGAGGAGAGATTTAAAGCATTCTTTATAATCATAGAGAGATAGAAAAATAATCAATGGGCTTAAAAAAATAAGCCCAGAACATTTAGATTAATAATTTAATTCTAATACTAAGAATGGTAAGGCACTGGAACAGATCAGTGTGAAGTTATCAAGATTTCACACTTTCCCTGTTCAAACAGCTGCCAGGAATGAGCTAAGTACAGCGTTCTTGCTTTGGAGCAGAAGAAATAAAAGTCCTTCCCAGCATTATTTGCTATGGGTCCTATGAAATGTAAACAGACGTTGATGCTACAGGTCCTACAGATGCTTTCACTCGCTGCCTTCCAGATCAAGGCCCTGCTTAGCTGTATGTCCACTTCTTAAAATGTAGGGCGTATGACTCAGGTTAGGTGGAACAAACATTTTTCTCCCTACTAAAAGAAAATTTCTAGGCAGATTGTTAATCAGTTCATGCATATGGGATTTTAAGTATCAGCAGCTATTCTAGGGAAACAAAGTAACTGCATTCTTTTTTGTTACATTATTTTTATCAGTGATAGGAAAAAAAGGCTGAGGATTCCCCATCCTCTTCCCTCTACCCCCCTTAAAGCCTGGTCTTCATTTCTCAGAAGATCCCTTCCTTCCTCAAATTTCATAATTTTCATTGCTAAGCATAGTTTCACAAGGTCATTTCCAAAACCATACACAACTCCACAGCATATAGTGTACATATTAACTTCATACTTGGTTCCATATCAGCTTTATTTAAGCTTTCTGTTTGAATCTTTTAAAAATCTGATTTAAGGTGAAATTGCAAATAAACTTTCAGAACTTCCTAATTTATAGCAGAGACTGGTTGGTAATCTTAAGAAATGCATATGATGCACTATTTAGGGAAGTTTAAAATGCTGTTTGAATCACTGCTTTAAAAAATGCCATAAGCTTAACAGAACAATAAAATAAATGGGCTGTGAAAGGTTCGCTAAGTTTAACAGAACTGCTCAGTAGAAAAATGAAGAGTCTTAAACATAAGAATTGGTTTCCTCTGTCATGACAACATTTCTGATTTTAATTTATACCAAAAAAGGTTATCCTTTCTTTCAGATATTAATATCTGCCTCGGTACATTAGTGTTTCTTAGGAGCCTACAGAGTTTTCTTCCTCTCTCACAGTAATTCTGCTATCCTTGGATCAAAAGTACTCCTGATACACTTTATTGCTTTGTTTAAATATGAGGGGAAGGGAAGGAGAAATAAATCTCTATGGCAAAATAATACAAAAATTTAAAAATTGTTTAAACGTAAATTCTGCATCTTTTGTCATTCAAGATTTTGCCATTGTGTTTGTGTCTTCAGGATAGCTGTTTAGTCCTCTGCATTTTCCTACACGCTTCTGTTTATGTGTCTCTTTTCATTAAATATTATTGTCTGAATTACAGATCTGAAATTCCAATTTCGAAAACCTAATTTCAGTTATTTCTATTTGGATAGCTTACCACTGCAGTGCAGAGACACTCGCCCACCTCCTGCAGTTAACCCAATCCCTTCACGTTTCAGGCAGATTGCAGCGGTTCAGAGGTACTGACCAGCTCATGCTTTAGCAGGGCTCTGGTGTAAGAGCAGACCTGCATGTGGCTCTTCCAGAAGGACAGGCTGTTCTTTCCTCTGGGAGAAACACTTGGAGCAGACTACTTGCATGATAGATCTTCACAGGTATCAGACATAGGCTCGATTTCCTTGTTTAGACAAATGTCCCATTGGTTTCAATGGGATTAACAGTAGAAAGATGAGTATGCTGAGTCTGTACGCTCACACACACACACACACATGCTCTCCCTTTCTCAAGTAGCTCATGTTTCTTCAAAACTTCACCCTCTACTATCCAGCCTGAGCAAGTGTAACTTTTCTAGATAATATTACTGTAACAACTTTTGCCACCGAGATTCCTTTTTATATGGGTACTTGAACTGTATGTCGTTTGGGCACCTTGGCATTTTATTGATACTCACTAGTGGAAAGGGTGGGAGCAATAAGCACCAGAAAAATTGCACACCACTTCAGTAGCCATCTCAGATTTCTAGGGGAAACAGTTTTAGGAATGATCCCACAGATACTCAACTGTGCATCTACTTGATGAGGAGAACTTCTATGTAAACTTCTAATATCAAATGCACAGTAGCCATATTTTACATATTGAACACAGTAATACAGCTTTTGATTTTTTTTACCTGGATCACATGACTACTTTGCCATCTTTGCTCTGTCATTCAATACAGTTCATGACCTCTGCTTCTCTGTCTAATTAACTTTAGCTGTTAAATGGATTAATGACATTTGTCTCCTAAGCCAGGTTGCTGCCACCACATTTTCCTATTTTTTATTGAGCTATTTCAGGACACTACTAAAATAAAAATTTAGTCTGCAGACTAAATATTTGGAAATATGAAACAAACTGCCTTAATACAAGTTGAAGTGTTCATTTTTGAGGTGAAAAATTATAGGTTGCCTTTGGCTGCAGTTATTTTGTACAGATAAGTACAGTTGGAAGTAGTACAAGTAGCATGCCAGAGTTTGTGAAACTAGTTCTTGACCTGTATGCTGATTAGAAGTTTACCACAAACTTTAGGAAAATCAGTGTTTTCACTGTTTTGTATATTTCTGCAGCAATGTCTCATGGAGACCATAAGTTTTTGTAATTATTATTGTTCTGTGTACTTTAATATTAATGTTAATATCTTTCTTGGAAACATTCTAATGTGCTGAAGGTACTTTTTCAGATTGCATCTCTAACAAAATTATTTTTGAGGCAGTACTTTGATTGAGCAGCTCATAAACTGTTTATTCTTTGATATCTGCTTGTGCTCTGCGCCTTGATGCACAGGCTCCCTAAATGAGTGAATTGCTCAAATATAAGTGGAAGAAAATAGAAATCATAGGTGAGATTTTCAGCCACGTCCTGTTACTTTAATGACAGTTGGTCAAGGTATTAGAGGAATAATGACCTCTATCTTAATGGTATAATAGAAATAGAAAATCTCCTGTTCCAGGGGAATGGAGATTCTCAGATGCAGATGCTGATATGTCTGCCCTTTATTGATCATTTTACTTCTGTCTTCAGGAAGAGGTTGTGTGTTTCCATACTAACAAATAGAAATACTAATTATTCATATGAGCATTTGTCTACTGCAACTAGAGTGTAGTTCTTCATCCACATGCATACTTGAATGAAAATCTCAGTGCCCAAATCTGCTGTAGGATATTAAATCAGAATGTACAGAAAATATAATCTGTTTTTTAGCAAATTGATGTATTGTGTAAAACTTCACATTCCCTGGGTTAACATGCTTAAAGCAGCATTTCTGAATTTGTTGGCTGGGACTGTTTTGAGGTTGGACAGCGTTAAACATCTGCAACTGGCAATAGTTCACTTGCCCTAAGGTTGAGAATGGAAAATTACTGGCTGGATGTGTTTATTCTAGTCAGGAAACTGCTAATTACCTCTTAATTGCCAACAGGAGATCGTTTCCTCCAGGATAAGTGCACAAGCAGTTGTGACCAGTAATAATCAGGTTTCACTTCCTTGTCTAAATGAATGCAAGCAATTCCCACTTCAAGGTCCTACTTGAAAGTTCAAAAGAAACTGACCTAGCTACTTTGGATAACTTCACACTTCAGTAATTTTAGTGGTTGCTACGGCATTGCCGTTATGCTGTTGCTTCATCATATGGGTCATATTCATTAATGCAGACCTAAATCTAAATAAATACGGAACTCAGCTTTCATTCCTTTGGGGGAGTGAAGGTTTCGTACTGTAGAAGAACACTTGTTGTTTTCTTGTGGCTGATTTACAACTCATACTGATCTGACAATATTTTCCTACCAAAACAGTCAATGTCCATGTATTCCAGAACTGGAAATAATAAATAAAGGGTATGAAAGGAGAATAGTAAATATGAACTTGTAAAAGCTCTACCTCAATTAAGATTTCCTTTTTGTAGTCTCCCTTTTCCATTTTCCATCATAAGGAAGCATTACACTCAAAGTCTTGTGGCCAAAAGGGAGCAAAGCATATATAAAGCCAAGAATTTATCATTAGCCCAATTAAAATCTTCACAATCCAATCAAAATCCAACAGCAGAATATTACTGGTTCAATTACAATAACATTAACATTCACAATCCAAATTAATATAAAAAAGCCTCATTAATAACAGCCTTAAAATTATTACAGAAGAAAACTTACTAGTGACTACCCCTTTTCTCTGTTGTTATACTCACCCTTCCAACATCCCTCTGGCATGTTAAGGTCAACAGCACCAGCCATCCTCAAACAGAGAAGGAGCAAAAATTCACAGCAGGCTACCAACATCCCAAAATCTTCACAAGGAGCAAGCAGTGCAAACACCAACCAACCCCTTCCCCCAGGCACAAGCTCTACTTGCATTTTTATACAGTCACATATCACAGTTTGCTCCCCCTTCAGCCGTGCCCTGTAAAGCTGGGGAGAGTCTCCCCTAGCCCCATGGCTCCCAGGAGCTGCAGCCAGGGCCACGTCAGGTATTCCCAGAGCAAAGCACAAACATGCAAGCAACGAGCAATGAATGGCCTTGCAGACAAGTGACGGCATTGCTCAGGCCACAACAAGGCCAGGCAACATCTTGAGATCCTGCCCTGTCAGGCCAGTACAGAGCCTAGGACCTTCTTCTAGTACACACAAAAGTTTTATTAGCTTAAGTAAAGCTACGGAGGAAAGGCTGAGATACTGAGTATGGTCTTCGGTTTCTTTCTGCTGACACACGAATGAAGCTGCTGTAATACATGTGGGAATCTTTGCGTTGGTTTGTTTGGATCATGAGAAACTGGGAGGTCAAAACATTGCCTTAATTACAATCTCTTTCTAATTCTTGTAATTTTAAAATGAAAATGATAGTATTATTTTACATAATGGTATGCAGCAAAATCTGTGTTTGAACAATAACTACAGCTAAATGCCTTAATGTTTCCCCAGATAACTAGTTTCAGCTATGGCATTTTACTCGCTCTTCCCCATATGTATTTATATGCACTTTCTCAATGGGTACATAGTGCTCATACTGTAAAAAGAATTGAACTACTCTTTTCCTTTTAAGAATACTAGAATTGAATGAAGATAAAAAGGGATATGTATGACATGCAATTTGGTTTTGAATGTTATCAGTAATATCTCTGTGCACTACTAAGACATGTATCTCTACTGCTGAAGATTTGCTTCAAAATAAGTTAAAAGCACATCATAGCCTTATGTCCTCTGTGTGTGTGCAATGGAGGACAGTGAACATGCACTGTTGAAGCAGCCTGAATTCCTTCTACTATTTTAAATCCTCTGTGAGTAAGAATTCAGTCCATTTTGTACTGTAAATTTTATTGCCCCTTCACCAAAAACTTAGAAGGAAAAATCTCTACCAGTGTTGAAAGGGCTTTGTAGCTTGTATCAAGTCAAGGTTCAGTGAGTTGATAGGAGTTGATATAGTTGAGGAGAGTAACTCAGTTATAATTTTTGCCTTTTTGATATGTATTACCTTTATTATAAGGGTAACAGAAGGGTGGCAGGTCCCAGTACCAGGTGAATGTTCAGCTGAACCTCAAAAAGGGGAATGAAATAGAGGAAACCAATTGAGAGACTGAAATTTTTTACAAGGTTTAGATAATGTATTTCTTTAGTGACACCGAATTAGAGATTTTAAAGCTTAAACTATCTGTACGATCATCATCATTTATACTATATTTTAGAAAATGTTTTTGATCAGAACACTAATATTTTTATTTTCACAAATGTATTTCAGTTAAACCAATCATTTGCATATGTACATATGATTCAAAATAGTAGTCAGTTTTTTAAATTTCCCAGTTCACATTAAAATGCTACATAGTGTTGCCTCATAAGTCCTCTGTCAATTTTACTTTAATGTACAACTTCCAGGTATCTTGTATTTGTAGCAATAGTTTTTTGTAAATAAGTCAGAGTTAAAAAGCTAAATAACCCCTTGCTCACTGTTAAAAAATTCCTGTTGTCGTAATTTACTTACTGCATTAGACAATGAAAGAGTGTGATGCCAGTCTTGTAATTTAGTTTTAGTTATGTGTCCAGTTCATATTCACAAATGGTTTCTTGCTCCCCCTCTCGCATCTGGCTGCCTTAACAAACAAGTGAGGGTTGTTTTCCTTGTGAAGTGATGTAACTTGAGTAAAAAATAAAACCATACAGTTGCTTGTGAGTGATTGTGTAAGGCCTCAAGAAGTTGTAGGAAGTAGGAGGCTGAAATCTGATTAGTGTTGGGAGAACAGCAAGGCAACATATCTGTAGATAATCACTATTTGGGGTTTTGTTTATATACCTTGTAACAGCTATATATGAAAATCGGTGACCTGTAAAATCCTTATGCTTGATGATTTTAAGTATAGTTATTACATTACCAGTAATCTGCTTCCATATGTAGCTGTAAAGCTACTTCATAATGACTGGTGATTTCAGGATTGTTATATATATACTTGAGCTTGCAAATGAAAATTACAGAATTTTCATGACTTCACCTGAAGGAGTTTTCTGGGCTTCTCTTCACAAGTCTGAAGTCATCTTGATGTATGACATGTATGAATCAGGGATTTGTTCTAAGCAAAGTGTTTCAATGCTGGCATATCTTTAGGTCTCAGCTTATCAGACATGACAAGCAAATAGGAGTCAAGCTTAATTTACAGGAATATGGCAGGCATAAAAAAAAATATTCAAGGCATCTGACAGAATTCTGTTGCACCAGCACAGAGCCAGTGTGTCAGCCTAAACACAAAATTCTGTGCTTTAGAAATATCTTCTCTGAATACATAAGAAGAAATAAAAACATTGCAAAAGAATATTCAAGAGCATTTTTTGAGCTGCAAAATTTTGTTCTGGCATCCTGATCTAATAGTTTGCTTTAACTGTGGCATCCTTCTTGTCAAAATTGTTGTGCCGTTAGCTCATGAGCTGCTGTGGAGCAGTGAATCTCTGATTACCAACTTTTTTTATCCTAACTTTCTGCTGAAGTTTTTCTAAGTTATGGCTGAATACCTAATTTGTTATTATTTAATAATGTAATTTAGCGTAACCTCTAACATTTATGAGAATCTCAGACAAGTATTAGTTCTGACATCATTTAAATTTTATTCATGTTATCTGCCCCTTACTCATCTTTGTAAGTATCCACAAAATCCATACAGATTTTCTGCAGACAAAACTCATCCATTGGTCAAAACCTCCACCAAATACTTTATTCATTGTTAAAACCAGGCAGCAGCAGAACAGGAGAAGGGAGAAGTCTTCAAAAGGTTGTGGGAGTCAACTTGGGCCTTATTTCTAGTAGACATAAATCTGTTCCCTGCAGCATTTGTGTAACAGGGTTGAAGGAGTGAAAGCTTGTTGGAATAGAGTGGAATCCAATAAACAGTCTTCAAATACTAATAAATTAGTAATGATAAACTTCCAGTAATGTGAATATTGTCACAAGTTAAAAACTGCTTTTATAAATTCACTTTGTGACTGCATAGTGCTATGTCATCAGGAGGCAGCATATTGCCACGTAGGCACTGGCTGTGGATCTTAAAAGTAGCTGTATTAGCATGCTCTGCTCAGCAGGGTAGGGTATTTTGGGTGCAGCTCCATGGCCAAGTCTGAAGCTAAGTCAACAAGAGTCACGATCTAATACAGAGTAAAGTTACCATCAACAACCCCAAGAGAGGAGAAATTTGCTCTCTTGATTTTGATTTGAACTGAAACATGACAAAACCTACGCTAGTCCATGCAGGCAAAATGATTAAAACAGATGCATATTCTACACATGGAGCATGCCAAAAGCATGTACTAAGGGCTGAAAGTTAGTTATTTAATTCATTTTCACACAGCACAGTCTTCTTTTTTGAACATTACAATATGACATTAAGATAATGTAAACATGTCTGTTCAAAAGCTGTTGGGAAAAATGCGTTGTCAGCTATGATATATTTTACATAGCTTTCATAACTTATATTTTAAAACAATAACAGCTATGCATGTTATTATACAAATGCATAATATATGCACACCAGCTGGCAATTTGGAAATATATGCATGAGCTGAGGATATAGGTAATACTTTGCTCACAGCGCACCTTGAATTCAAGGAGTATTTCAAAGAAAGTACTGATTTTTTTCTTTCCATATAATGAAACACATTTTTTTTGATAAAGCTGTTTTCTGTTAAGATTAATAAACTAGGATTGGAGCAACACATCTCTCACACAATGCAGTGCTGTAGTTTGTTCTCTTGCCACTACTATATTAAAGCATTAATACTAAAAGCTAAAATGGCTTGTGGTTGAGAGTGGGTATGAAAAAAAACACAGATAAAACGTAAAATAACTGTAAGAACATAAATACTTTATATTTTTATCAGTAATAATGTCCTTCTATTATAAGACAAGCAAAAGTTCCTTCCTTTGTATTTAAAATTTAAATTACTCTCTAAAATTTTCTAAAAAAATTATATTTTTAGATTAGCAAACAGGGATTACATATTTATAAAGCATTACTTGCTTATATTTCCTGAAAAGATCGAAAGGCAATACAATTGGGATGCCAGATTTATCAAAAGAGTTTGATGTTCTGCAATGGAACTATCCTGAAACTCTGTCACACTTCAGTTTTTCTACTTACATGTCTTAAAAGAAAAATGTTTAAGACCTTATAAACTAGTGATTGAGTTTTTCATATAAAGTGTAGAGTATCTTCATTATTTAAAACCCAGGATATGTATAATGCTTCATTGCCTTCTGTCTCTCGCAATATCAGTTGTTTGTATTGGGTTATGTAAATGATCAAGCTTGAAAATGCAAGGCTTGATTTGCTATTTCAGCTATATTGCACCCTTTTAAAAATCCCAACTGAAGTTGGGAAAAGGGCAGGTCTGGGTCTTTGCATGTCTGGAGCAGAATTTGGGAAGTAAAAACCCTCCTTTCCTGCCATTCACCTCTAATTTGAACAAGTAGCTCTTGAGCCTCAAGAGCATCGCACCAGAGAAAACAACGGACAAAAGGAATGGCCATATAATGCCACACAACAGCGTAGCAGCCTTCTGCACCCTAATCACCTTGTTTGGGGGATTACTTTTTCCTCTTCATTTGTCAGAATTTCTATTCTGTTATATATTTCACCCAGAAGAATATCTCCTCTGGCATGTTATGGAAGATAGTGGTGTGTTGTTTTTACCTTCTTCAAAATAAGTGGGAGATGTCAGTGGTGACTACTCTAGCTGTCTATTTTGTCTGATTTTGGTGTGGCAGTTGAGCCAAATAAGCAGTGTACGGAGCAGTCATGTTTACTCCTGAGGCCCATGTAGTGGCAAGTTGTCATCCAAAGCTCTCTTCTTGTAGTACAGTGAGAAAGACACCTTGCATTTAAACACTTAAGGTAAGGGAGACTATAGAGCTACTTCAGAAAGAAGTAGCCAAAGAAGAAGCATCTTTCTATTGAGGACTGCTCTTTTTTGCCTTGGTCATTTTCTTGGAAATTACTTTGGGCACGCCTTGCCAAGCAGTTCATGTGAGGAAAAGCCACCTACCTGCTGAGCTCAGTTCTGTAATCAGCTACCTCGTAAAACTCATCTCTTCTGCTACAGCAAAATCTCTTAGACTGTTGGTTATCCAAGGTAGTGGTTATCCCAATTAAAAGAAGTAATTAAGATTTATTATTGTTTATGGATACCAAAATCCTCTTGAGGGTAATTGAGATCTAAATCATCAAAATTACTTAGAGTCTATATTCCAATGTGTAATCCTACAACAGTATTAACCTCATCTGCAGTATATAATTCAGTTGCATGGAAGCTGTACAAGTGAGAAGCCTTTCCCATTCACTAAGGCAATTTCTTTTACAGCATATGGTATGAAGTGCAGTTTTGCGCCTATATATAGCAATTGGATTATGATATATGTATGTCTTGCATGAAACACATTTGTAATTAACTGAAACTATCTTGATGAATAAAGCAAAACCATCTACTATTAGTCTTTTTCTACTGGTGAAGTTTTCTTCATTGCATTCCAGCCCCTACATTCAAACTGTACTTCAATAAACAGCAAGACAACCCTGTAAAAAAAATAGAAGTAAATTACTGGTTTTTTCTCTAAAGTATATCTGCTGCCATCTGTTGACTTCTGAAGTACTTTCTAGTCTTAAATAAAATACAATCAGATTATCAGATGTTATACATACAATTGAACCTCTTAACAGCACTTTAAGATACTGCCAATTAGCCACTTGAAACTGAGCCATATGTTTCCATTTTGTAATAAAAAACACACACGGAAAAGGCTAGAATCTGTGAAAACTCACAACTACTTAGCATAGCATGGTACAAAATAACTTGTGTAGCTATTGAGGACAATATTTGTAGTAAAAGCAGTTTGAAAAGACTAAGGCTGCAGAAGAGTGTTCACAAGGAGATATTGAGTATTTAGATGTAAGATGGATGGAATAATAGTGTATGGCAATGTGGGGTCAAAATTTGCAATTGGGTTTAGTTTGATTTTTGGAAGAGTGGCAGGTTTGTGCTTGCTTATGTAAGTATACAGGATTCATTTCCAAATTCAAATGAGAAAAAACTACTTTATGAGAGTGTAGAACACTACAACAAAGTAACTCCATGGCTATTCTGCATAAATTCTGTTCATTTGTCATGCTGCATGCAGAACTTACAATTTTTATGGACCCCTTCCAGTTTTTCTCCCTCAGTACTGTATTTAGAAATCTATGAGTCTTATTAAGGGAGAGAGGCATTTTTTTTTTCCTCATGTTTACAGCAGCATCCCAAAGTGGAAGTTATTGGCATGTATATAGAATTTCTAAGATGTCCTGTGTATTGCAATTAATTTGGAAATAGTTAATAAAATGTAGTTTGTTCTAAAATTTTATTTTTTAGGATAATCCCCTATACATTTCTAACTAATACAATCATGTTGCACAGTATCTATGGGCATTAAGCCTCATTTGTATCATTTTTTCATAAGTTGTATTATACCCATCTCTGATAAACTTCTTCATCCAACAAACAATGATGCTTTTTCTCTATCCTTTTCCTAATCAGTTTGTAAGAAGAAATATATGCCTTAGTGTGATGAAATTCTGCACTGTAAGTGCATTTTTCCTGTCTGAAATGTGTATTTTTGTTCCTATTTCTTCTATTTTGAGCATCTTTAGGAGAATGCTTTGATCCTTATTGCTGATACAGGAACTGAAACATCACTGCAGCAGGGGGGAACTGCAAAAGGAAGAAAGTGTCTAAATGCAGTAATTATTCTTTAACCCATTTTGCTATAAAGACTGAATTGTAGTAGTCTGAGCAGCATCAGTCACTGCACCTATCTGCTACCTGCTGAAGAGTGCTGAAAATTCTTAGCTCTCTGAAGATTAAGGAAAGCCAAACATAACCTAACACTATTGGTATTTTAATCCAAAAATATTAAGGACCCTAGCAAAATGCAAGTACCACATAGCGTCCTTGGCACCATTGTAGTTTTATCATTTCTCCCTCTGTTCCACAACAAACCACATCTTTGACCTAACCAATCCTACTAATGTTCAGAATAAGCATGTCCTGGAATAGCATTCTAAACCAGATTGTATTGTTCCAGTGGATAACACAGTTCACCTCTGTCTGCTGTTTAGGCTGTGTCCAAACTCATTCTCATTTGTGACTTAAAGCAGGTTTTGAATGGTGTGCTCCCTAGTTATTGGCAATGTGTACGAGTATTTACAATGCTAAAAGAAAAAAAGTCACTTCTATAGCTTTAAAGCTCTCTTCACATGGCAGACTATATATTTTCTAGGTGTCAGTCTGATCAGTTGGATTTATTTTGATCCAACATATATTTGTTGTCATGTTTTATGGAGAAGTAAATAGTATGTTTAAAGCAAATGCACATTTGTTTATCTGTCAGTTGCTTTGGCTTAGATTAATCCTAGCTTCTTACAAGAATCACAAATGTCATATGTAGTCTTAGTGCATAACATCTCCTGAGAAGAGATGCCTGCTTTCCCCAGGAGGAACTGATCCCAGCTGCCTTAACATTTCTGCCACAAAGTGACAGTTGTGAACCTTCTACCAGAGGCTCTAGAGATATCCCACCAGCACAGGAATTTGCAATCACTGCTTCATTTTGCATCTTTGCCCAAAAAAAGACTACAGGCCTTTTTAAGGCTATTCTGATTAATTTTCTATGCTATTAGATTGAATTTTGTTTTTAAAATGTTTTCTCTTTTGAGTTCCCTGCTTGTATGTTCTTTATTCACTAGCTGTAGAGTAAAAACTGGGGACCTTCTAATAAGTGCTATCAATAAAAATTGAACTAATTAAGTTTCAGACATAATCCCCTATTATTATAAGAGAGCTCAGTGAGATATAAGATAATGGAGTAATAAACCCCTGAAAATTGGGATTTAGCAAGGAAATACCAACAGAGCTTGGAATGTAGTCTTGTGATCTCAATGATATAATAAATGTTTAATCAGCTGCTATTGACAAATTTTAAGCAGCAGAAAGATCTGGATACAGCAGCAGCAGAGTTAAGTTTAGGCATAGATTATTTGCAACAACTTTGCATCTGCATTTTTTTTTTAATAAAAAGAAAACAGAAGCCCTGATTTAGAGGTCTTCAGAGAATTTGAAATGTTAAGGGATAGTAAAATTGGTGCAAGCATAACCAGACACCTCTATGCTTATACTAATAAGTAGAATTTAGATGATCCTTTGCCTGTCATCATAGGTATCATGATTTAAAGGAATCCCAAGCTATTAAATGTAGAATGCTAAGATTTCAGATCATACGTTATTACAACATCAAAAATATTGGAGCAAAATGTTCTGGCCCTTCTTGAAAAGTTTATTTAAAAGCTCAATTAACACCTGAATAGCAATGTAAATGACCATGATGTTAGATTTTTGTCCCCTACAGCCTGCATAACATACTATATGAACTTTTTTAGGTTAACCTTTTATGTTGATTACAGAGGAATCAATTTCTTACATCATCAGCCAAGAGCAAATCTGTAGCAATGAGTTCCAGAATGTTATGGTGCACAAATGAGTGATTGCCAACTCAGCCTGTTCAACCAAGATAGCAGCTAAAATGAAGGCTGATAATTATGTTTACAAAATGGCACATCATAGCAATTTAAAATAATTTGGGGGGTTATGTTTGGCTTTAAAGTATGTTTGTTAAGTGGAACTACACTACTGTCTTTTATTAGATCCAGATTAGTATGATACAAAGAAATTATTACTCCTGAATTCTATGTTGCATAGATATTTATCAACATGATGTGCCATAGCTCCAAAGTTTGTAGTTAGGGAAGAATTATAGGAGACATTCATCTAGAAGCTAGAGAAAGTTCTGTATCAATTGATACCTAAAAAATGTATGTGGAAAGGCTATGTCTGCTTTCCTCTCCCTTCCTCTTCGATTTTCTACCTTGCTTTTCCCTTTTTCACTCTCTCTTTCTCTGTCCTTCTCTGTCCTTCTCTCTCTCTAACAGAATGGTAGAGTGCTCCAGAAGAAGGGCTAGTTTTTCAAATAATATGTCTCTCCTGTTCAACTTAGATTTCACCTTGAAAGAAGCTGGTAGACAAGTGAGTGCTTGCTGTTTGGCACAAGTGTGAATTTGTTCTAATACAAAGCAGCAGAAAGTTAATGGGCGGAACAGCTTACGAATCCCTGTGGTCATCAAAGACAGATGCAGGTAGAATGCACGTCATTAATGCCATCTTCTGGGTGAGAAGAAAACATAGCTAGCTGATGTGAAGATTATTTCAGAGAAATACTTTTTTTATCCTCAGTTTCTAAAATGACTCCCTGCAGTGTTTCATTTTGCTTTGGTTTTTTAAGCCCTATGGAATTACAGCCAACTGTAGTTTTTCACGGATTCATACACATACCAAGTGTGTAAAAGCTATTTATTGTTCTTGATTGCTTTCCTTTCTGGCAATGAAGTGCAATCCTACAATATGCCCTCCAAGAGAACGGTTGGCTAAGGGGTTCCTTGGCTACTTGATCAGTCTCGAGGAGCAGCAAGAGTGGGCTGCTCAGAGGGCAGCAGGGGGGAAGCTGAGGGATGCAGTCCTTCAAGGGGTGCCATCCCCCAGGACCAGAGCAAGGCAAGCAGGGCAGGTCTGGTGACAGTAACCAGGGTCAGGCACAGACCAGTGATTGATTGCCAGACAAGCTCATCATGATAACGCACATCCAAGACCAAGCCAAGAGCTCAAGTCAGCAAGGCAAGGCCAAGATCAGCCAAGTACCAGGCTGGGCACGGGCATACCTACAACATAGCCCAGCCCAAGCTTAAATGCAACTCTTGAGTCAGTGGACGGGGAAAAAAACGTAGCTGTTTCCATGGAAGCTGGTCCAAGGTTATATAACTATACCACATCAGAGCAGACCTTGAACACGAGCAGTTACACCCCTGGAGCAGGGGGAGGAGGTCTCAGAGGAAAATTACAGAGAGGGATGGTATAGCTGGTCACAGCAATTAGAACCTGTTGGTTTGTGCAGGACCCAGGCAACCAGTATTTACTGTTTCTCATCATATACTTCAGGAAAGCATCGAGACACAGTTTAGCTTTACTTCTCCATTTTTAAGCAGGATCAGAGGAGGACATACACTGAGGAAGAGCTGACTAACAGGTATTATGGAAGCTCCATTCCAAAGAAACAGGTTTCACATGGAACTAGGCTAGGTTAAACTAGGCAAAAGGCAAATGAACGTTGCTTTGTTTGGAGTCCTAGAGTAGAGATTTGTTTCACAAGTGACCTAAGCTTTGTAAGAGTGGGTTATTTCAAACTTGCTCATTAAAGAAATAGGTAAGTTCTTAACTAGTTGAGTTTGTCAGCTGGATTCAAATGTGCAGAGCAAGAAAATATCCTGTTGTTCAATTCAGAAGATCAGCACAGGGTTTTCTGCAAACGATACCTGTGTGTAAATATGTAGCTGCCAGAGAATGCAGCTGTTTGGAGGGGTGAAAAGATACGAGGGTGAAATAATTAGTCTGAATAGACAAACCAGCAAGCATGTCTCATGGTGGTTGTAGGGAGGCCCCGCATGTGTGTAGAGGAAAGAACTGGAGAATGCAAGATGAAATTTTAGGGGATTAAGATGTGCTAGACCTACCTAAGTGTGGGTTAAATGACATAAGGAAACCAGAAATAATAAGGGGGGGGGGGGGGGGGGGGGGACGGG